>NC_081552.1:237813894-238413894 GCF_963082655.1 Stomoxys calcitrans | reverse complement strand
TGGAAGTTGGTACACAGCACAGATGCCCATTTGCATCACACGCTTATGAATTATTAAAAGAAATACCTCGAAGGAATTTTGCCTTTGAGCAAAACAGAAAAAGAAATACTCTCCTCGCAACACAAACCATGGCCAATGCAGTTGCCGCCATGGACTATGGCCAGACAACTGAGTCAAGGAGTCACTCAGTCTCTGGACAAAAACTGTGTGGGGTGGACAAAGATTATAACAAGGAGAAGGCAAAAACAGTAGGAGAACACCAGGAAGGACATGCGAGAAACGGTGGCACAAAAACAACATCACATGAGAACAGGTCACTGAACTATGGACCGAGCTGCTACTAATGGGAATGTTGTAAGGGCCAAGCATCATCATTTCAGCCTTTCCCCTTGGCACCTTCGTTTTGTCGCCTCATTTTTTTAGTTAAATGTTCGAGGTTTCCCCTTTCCGGTTTTGTTTTTCATAAGAGTTGTGCAAACACTAACTGGGGTTCCATTTCATAGGTTGCCCAAAAAGTAATTGCGGATTTTTCATATAGTCGGCGTTGACAAATTTTTTCACAGCTTGTGACTCTGTAATTGCATTCTTTCTTCTGTCAGTTATCAGCTGTTACTTTTAGCTTGCTTTAGAAAAAAAGTGTAAAAAAAGTATATTTGATTAAAGTTCTTTCTAAGTTTTATTAAAAATGCATTTATTTTCTTTTAAAAAATCCGCAATTACTTTTTGGGCAACCCAATAGTTTCCTCACAGAAAATGTATGAAATGAAAAAATAATTTGTTTATGGTTTGCTTGCATTTTCGTTTGTCTTTTCATTTTCAATTATGGTAAATATTTATTATGCGTGAGTGGATGTGTGTGTGTACCCTAAAAATAAAAATTTATTATCCAAATTCCGGATAGGGGACCTAGGGGGCCGCCCCACCCTAAAACCTACCAAACATATATTTAGACCAATGACGACAATATGGGACTCAAATGAAAGGTAATTAAGAAAAGAAAACGAGTCTGATATCCAATTGTCGAACCAAGTGTTAGGGCGACCACCCCAACCCCCAAAAACACCCCAAATTGGACATTTTTACCCACCATGGCAATATGGGACTCAAATGAAAGGTAATTGCGAGTAGAATACGAATCTAATATTCTGGGGGCCCACCCCTTCCCCAAATCACCCCCCAAACTGGACTTATTTACTGACCATGGGAATATGGAGCTCCAAATTCCGGATATGGTACCTAGGGGGGCTGCCCCACCCTAAAATCTACCAAACATATATTTAGACCAATCACGGCAATATGGGACTCAAATGAAAGGTAATTAAGAAAAGAAAACGAATCTGATATCCAATTGTCGGACCAAGTGCAAGGGGGACCACCCCAACCCCCAAAACACCCCAAATTGGACATATTTACCCACCATGGCAATATGGGACTCAAATGAAAGGTAATTGCGAGTAGAATACGAATCTAATATCCAAATGTGGGACCTCGTTTCTGGGGGTCCACCTCTTCCCCCAAAACACCCACTAAACAGGACTTATTTACTGACCATGGGAATATGGAGCTTAAAAAAAAGGTATTTGAGTGTAGAATTCGAATTTGATATCCAAATATGGGACCAAGTGTTTGGGGGACCGCCTCTCACCAAAAACATCCCCCAAAGGGGACAAATTTACGACCACGTAATATGGGGCTCAATTGAAAGGCCTTTTTGAGTAAAACACAAATCTGATATCAATATTCGGAAAAAAAACGTCTATGGGGCCACCCCACGCCCATAACACCATCCATATAGGAAGTATTTGCTCAAATAAGAGGGTTTTAAGAGTAGAACACGAATCCGAAATATATATCCAAGACCAACTCACTGAGTGGCCACCCATCCCCCAAAACACCCCCCAAGCCGGTCCTGTTTGCCGAAATATGAGGCTCAAATTAAAGGTATTTGGAAGTAGACCACGATCTGATATCAACACTAGGGACCAACTGTCTAGGGGACGTCCCACCACAATAACAACCCCCAAATAGGACGTATTTGCCCACCAAGACAATTTGGGTCTTAAAGAGAGTGGAACTAACGACTGAACGCCTGGGTTCGAATCCTGGCGACACCATCAGAAAAAAATTTCAGCGGTGATTTTCCCCTCCTAATGCTGGCAACATTTGTGAGACACTATGCCACGTAAAACTTCTCTCCAAAGAGGTGTCGCACTGCGGCACGCCGTTCGGACTCGGTTATAAAAAGGAGGCCCCCTGTTCCTTAGTGGAATGTTCATGGGCTAAATTTGCACTAAATTTGAATTTTGTATTTAAAATTTCAATAAAATCGTGTAATAAATAAAGCTTTTATGAGCTTTAGACCATTAAGCGTCTTATCGGTCGATAGGACAGCTATATCTAAATACATTTCCATCTGAACCATATTTGAGTCGAATGTAGGAAAGCGTAAACCTACTCACTGTTTCAAATTTCAGCGAAATCGGGTAATAAATAAAGTTTTTATGGGCTTCAGACCCTTTATCGGGAGATCGGTTTGTATGGCAGCTATATCTAAATATAGTCCGATCTTAACCATATTTGGATCCCATGTCAGGAGGCATAAAACTACCCACTGTTTAAAATTTCAGTGAAATCGGGTAATAAATAGAGCTCTTGTGGGCTTCAAACCCTTTATCTGGAGATCGGTCTATATAAGAGCTATATCTAAATATAGTCCGATTTTAGGTCATATTTAGGTCAGATGTAAAGAAGCTTAAAATAGCCCACTGTTCTAAATTTCAGCGAAATCGGGTAATAAATAAAGTTTTCATGGGCGTCAGACTCTTTATCGGGAGATCGGTCTATATGGCAGCTATATGTAAATATAGTCCGATCTGAACCATATTTAGGTCAGATGTCGGGAGACCTAAAACTACCCACTTTTTAAAATTTCAGTGAAATCGGGTTATAAATAAAGCTTTTATGGGCTTCAGACCCTTTATCGGGAGATCGGTCTGTATAGCAGCTATATGTAAATATAGTCCGATCTGAACCATATTTGGGTCAGATGTCGGGAGACCTAAAACTATCCACTGTTTAAAATTTTAAATTTCGAAATCAGATACAAAACAGCTATATCAGGTTATGAACCGATTTGAACCTTATTTGACACAGTTGTTGAAAGTAAGAATAAAATACGTCATGCAACAATTCATTCAAATCGGATAAGAATAGCGCCCTCTAGAGGCTCAAGAAGTCAAGACCCAAAATCGGTTTATGTGACAGCTATATCAGGTTATGGACCGATTTGAACCATACTTGGCACAGTTGTTGGAAATGATAACAAAACACATCGTGCAAAATTTCATTCAAATCAGATAGGAATTGCGCCCTCTAGAAGCTCAAAAAGTCAGGTCTCCAGATCTGCTTACATGACAGCTATACCAGGTTATGAACCGATTTGAATCATACTTAGCACAGTTGTTGGATAGCAAAACAAAATACTTCGTGCAAAAATTCATTCAAATCGGATAGGAATTGCGCCCTCTAGAAGCTCAAAAAGTCAGGTCCACAGATCTGCTTACATGACAGCTATATCAGGTTATGTACCGATTTGAACCATACATGGCACAGTTGTGCCAAGTCAAGTCAAGACCCAAGATCGGTTTATATGACAGCTATATCAGGTTATAGACCGATTTGAACCATATTTGGCACAGTTGTTGGATATCATAACAAACAAGTCGTGCAGAATTTCATTCCAACCGGATAAAAATTGCGCCCTCTAGAGGCTCAAGATGTCAAGACCCAAGTCCGATTCGGGGCTCAAAAAGCGAAATCGGGAGATCGGTTTATATGGGAGCTGTATCAAGCTATAAATCGATTCTGACCATATTGCACACGTATGTTGAAGGCCATGGGAAGAGCTGTTGTACAAAATTTGTGTCAAATCGGATGAGAATTGCGCCCTCTAGAGGCTCAAGAAGTCAAGACCCAAGATTGGTTTATATGACAGCTATATCAAGTTATAGACCGATTTGAACCATATTTGGCACAGTTGTTGGATATCATAACAAAACAATTCGTGCAGAATTTCATTCCAATCGGATAAGAATTGCGCCCTCTAGAGGCTCAAGAAGTCAAGACCCAAGTCCGATTTGGGGCTCAAGAAGCGAAATCGGGAGATCGGTTTATATGGCAGCTGTATCAAGCTATAAATCGATTCTGACCATATTGCACACGTATGTTGAAGGCCATGGGAGGAGCTGTTGTACAAAATTTGTGCCAAATCGGATGAGAATTGCGCCCTCTAGAGGCTCAAGAAGTCAAGACCCAAGATTGGTTTATATGACAGCTATATCAAGTTATAGACCGATTTGAACCATACTTGGCACAGTTGTTGGAAGTGATATCAAAACACTGTGTGCGAAATTTCAGTCAAATCGGATAAGAATTGCGCCCTCTGGAGGCTCAAGAAGTCAAGACCCAAGATCGGTTTATAGGGCAGCTATACAAAACATGGACCGATTTAAACCATATTTAGCGCAGGTGTTGGAAGTGATACCAAAACACCAAATCGGACCAGAATTGCGTCCTCTAGAGACTCAAGAAGTCAAGACCAAAGATCGGTTTATATCGCAGCTATATGAAAACATGTACCGATATGGCCCATTTACAATACCAACCGACCTACACTAATAAAAAGTTTTTGTGCAAAATTTCAAGCGGCTAGCTTTACTCCTTCGAAAGCTTGCGACCTTCGACAGACAGACGGACGGACATGGCTAGTTCAACTTAAAATGTCACGACGATCAAGAATATATATACTTTATGGAGTGTCAGACGAATATTTCGAGTAGTTACAAACAGAATGACGAAATTAGTATACCCCCATCTTACGGTGGAGGGTATAATAAAGCATTAATTAGACCCTTTATCGGCAGACAGGCTATATAGCAGCTATATCCAATTATGATCCGTTCAAGACCATGACAAGCGTTTATCAAAAAGACGTATCTGTGCCAAGTTTAGAAGGCTCTAGAGCGATAACAACAGACGGACGGACAGACACACGGATATCGTTAAATCGTCGTAGAATTTTACCACGATCCAAAATATTGGGTTGCCCAAAAAGAAATTGCGGATTTTTCATATAGTCGGCGTTGACAAATTTTTTCATCTTTTATCAGCTGTTACTTTTAGCTTGCTTTAGAAAAAAAGTGTAAAAAAAGTATATTTGATTAAAGTTCATTCTAAGTTTTATTAAAAATGCATTTACTTTCTTTTAAAAAATCCGCAATTACTTTTTGGGCAACCCAATATATACTTTGTAGGGTCGTAAATTGATATTTCGATGTGTTGCAAATGGAATGACTAAATGAATATACCCCCTATCCCCCTATGGTGGTGGGTATAAAACCATTAGTCATACAGCTAGCTACAATATGTGTGCTCTGCAAGCCAAACTATGTTTTAAGTGAGTGCATCTCACGTATGAGCTATAAAAATTGCAATAATTATAAATAAGTCATACGCTCCAATGGTCTCTGCCATGGTCAATGCTATAACGGAAATTTGTCTAAGACAAAGGAAACGAGTAATGGTTTAAGGGTTTTCTGCACAGCAGTCATGCTTTATGTATCTACCCAAAGTGCATTTTATAGCGATAACAGGAATTAAAGGGCCTCAAAGACGTCGCGGAATAAAAGTCGAATATGATATATGTCCTTCGAAGATTTTTGGCAAAGAAACCGTGTTGTTTGCAACACGCCCCGATAGCTGTGACCTTTGGCTTGGCACTCAAATATTTTCCTAATCCAATGAAAGCCTTGAGAACAACCAAATTTCAGCCAAATCATAAGAGAGGGGTGTTTGTTTTGGTCCATTGTTTACTTTGCTTGTTTATGTGCAAATGTTATGTTTATTTCCCTATTATACTACATATAAATTGTTATTGTTTTTCTTATGTTATGTTGTTATTACTTGTAATAAATTTGTTACACAGTCATAATAAATTTTCATTCACGCCTCATGGCTTATATAAATGATTTAAACTACCCCGCACAATATGTGACCGACAACTAGCCAACAAAAAAACAAAAAATGAGTAAAACAAACCCTAGAGGCAATTTGTCTTCTTTTGTTGTGGCGCAGAAGGGGGAGGGGTCATATACCAGCTCAGGTTACATTTATGAATGTGTCGTTGCGAGGTTTATGCTCAACACTTATATAGATTAAGGCGTTTTTGTTTTTGTGGCCATTTGATATCAAACACCAATTTCATTCCAACCGGATAAGAAATGAAATGGCCCAGGAAATAGGATATGGCAACATTCATTAAGGAATATGCCTTTATTGGGTATGTGGCCAAAGCGAATATTAGAAAATTTTATACAGTATTGAGAACCGAGATAACCATAATTGAATTTAACAAATTTACATATTCCATATTAGTAAACAGGTAAACCAAACGAATGACAAGTAAAAGCGTGCCACGTTCGGCCGGGCCGAATCTTATATACCCTCCACCATGGATCGCATTTGTCGAGTTCTTTTCACGGCATCTATTCTTAGGCAAAAAAAGGATATAGGAAAAGATTTGCTCTGCTATTAGAGCGATATCAAGTATTGCGACCTCTAGCGGCTCCAGAAGCCAAGACACAAGATCGGTTTATATGGCAGCTATATCAGGTTATTGACCGATTTGAATCTTATTTAGCACATTTATTGGTAGTCAGAGCAGAACATGTCGTGCAAAATTTCATTCCAATCGGATAACAATAGCGCCCTCTAGAGGCCCAAGAAGCCAAGACCCAAGATCGGTTTATATGACAGCTATATCAAAACATGGACCGATTTGAACCACACTTGGCACTGTTGTTGGATATCATTACAAAACACGTTGTGCAAAATTTCATTTCAATCGGATAAGAATTGCGCCCTCTAGAGGCCCAAGAAGCCAAGACCCAAGATCGGTTTATATGGCAGCTATATCAGGTTATGAACCGATTTGAACCATACTTGGCACAGTTGTTGGAAGTCATAGCAGAACACGTCGTGCAAAATTTCATTCCAATCGGATAAGAATTGCGCCCTCTAGAGGCTCAAGAAGTCAAGACCCAAGATCGGTTTATATGGCAGCTATATCAGGTTATGTACCGATTTGAACCATATTTATCACAGCTGTTGGAAGTCATAGCAAAACACATCGTGCAAAATTTCATTCCAATCGGATAAGAATTGCGCCCTCTAGAGGTTCAAGAAGTCAAGACCCAAAATCGGTTTATATGGTAGCTATATCAGGTTATGGATCGATTTGAACTATACTTGGCACAGATGTTGGATTTCATAACAAAACACGTCGTGCAAAATTTCATTCCAATCGGATAAGAATTGCGCCCTCTAGAGGCTCAAGACGTCAAGACCCCAGATCGGTTTATATGGCAGCTATATCAGCTTATGGACCGATTTGAACCATACTTATCATAGTTGTTGGATATCATTGCAAAACACGTCTTGCAAAATTTCATTCCAATCAGATAAGAATTGCGCCCTCTAGAGGCTCAAGAAGTCAAGACCCAAGATCGGTTTATATGACAGCTATGTCAAAATATGCACCGATTTGAACCATACTTGGCGCAGATGTTGGAAGTCATAGCAGAACACGTCGTGCAAAATTTCATTCCAATCGGATAAGAATTGCGCCCCCTAGGGGCTCAAGAAGTCAAGACCCAAGATCTTTTTATATGGCAGCTATATCAAAACATAGACCGATATGGCCCATTTACTATACCAAGCGACCTACACTAATAAGAAGTATTTGTGCAAAATTTTAAGCGGCTAGCTTTACTCATTCGAAAGTTAGCGTGCTTTCGACAGACGGACGGATGGACAGACGGTCGGACAGGGCTAGATCGACTTAAAATATCATGACGATCAAGAATATACTTTATGGGGTCTCAGGCGCATATTTCAAGTAGTTACAAACAGAATGACGAAATTCGTATACCCCCATCCTATGGTGGAGGGTATAAAAAGAAGGAAGTGATAGGCATTTTATGAAGGCAAAGGCCTTAATAATGCCATAGATTTTCCTCAAACACTATTCCTTACTGCTTTTATGCAGTACCGTAGTAAAATACATGTGTTCAGTGTCCTGAGGGAGAGTGGTTTCACAGTTTTCTCACCTGCCGCTGAATACGTAAGGAAGCTCAACATGAGAAGATTTAACGAATCTAGTGAGGATGAACTCCTGGCGGAATCCGAAGACGAGGCTTAAGCAACAGTGGTGGAAGTTCTGGATCCTGACTATGGTCCGGTTTCTGCAGATAAAACTCCACCATTGTAAGGCCGCTACGGCGGCACTAAAGGACTTCCCAATGGCAGGGGCGTTTGACGTGGTTCTTATCCAGGGACCATTCCTTTTATGCAGTACCGTAGTAAAATGATACTTTGATCGATTTGAAAGAAGAGTTACTATCACTTGTGAGAGGTGATGACATTGATATCGCGAGAAACCTTATCAAAATTATGGATAACCATTTCCATGTTATACACAACCATTTTCAAGCAATGTATAATCTTTTCCAAGTAATTTACCACCAGTTGGAATAATAGAAGGCGCATCGTTCTCAGGTTTATTGAGAGGCTTGGTGCGAACGATCCTACGACTCTCCCTAAATTGGGCTCGGCGATTCGCTGCACAGGCTACCCCAAAGACTACACGTCAAGATTTGGAAACTCCACCGAACTCAGTAAAAAAGCTGCGGTCACCTGGAGGATATTCCGTGCCTAGATATGGGCGATGGGTAAATACCCGGGTATTTACCCATGTATATACCCAAAAGCTGGTTATTTATAATTTTGCAGATATCTTGGGTATAAGAATATTTTTCAAAATTTTTTTGATGATTTCGTATGCTTTGTATATAAACCTGACCTTCTGATCTCTTTCGCAAAGGTACCATAGGTACCCCATCCGAAATTTGAATACCAGATTTTTGTTTGATGGTTACTATAAGAGAGCACACAAAATTACGCTTAAATCGCACCAATTTGGCGTTTCTGAAAATTAGGGTAAGGGGAAGGGTCCGCTCCCCCTTCAGATATCAAAAAATTTAGTACCCTATTTTCACCACGGGATCATTATACACCATCAGTGAAAATTTCAAAAAAAAATTGGTTCTGCCGTTTCTGAGTCTATAAGGAACACACAAACAAACAAACACAAATTGATTTTTATACCCTCCACCATGGGATGGGGGGTATACTAATTTCGTCATTCTGTTGTAAGTCGAACTAGCCATGTCCGTCCGTCTGTCTGTGAAAAGCACGCTAACTTTCGAAGGAGTAAAGCTAGCCGCTAGAAATTTTGCACAAATAATTCTTATTAGTGTAAGTCGGTTGGGATTATAAATGGGCTATAACGGTTCACGTTTTGATATAGGTGCCATATAAACCGATCTGGGGTTTTGACTTCTTGAGCCGCTAGAGGGTACAATTCTTATCCAATTTGGCTGAAATTTTGCATGAGGTGTTTTATTATGACTTCCAACAACTGTGCTGAAAATGAATGAAATCGGTCCATAACCTGATATAGCTGTCATATAAAGCTATCTGGGGTCTTGAGGTCTTGAGCCTCTAAAGGTCGCAATTCTTATCCGATTGGAATGAAATTTCGCACAACGTGTTTTGTTATGACTTCCAACAACTGTGCTAGTTTAAATCGGTCCATAAACTGATATAGCTGCTATATAAACCGATCTGGGGTCTTGACTTCTTGAGCCACTAGAGGGCGTAATTATTATTTGATTTAGCTGAAATTATGCATGAGGTGTTTTGTTATGACTTTCAACAACTGTGCTAAAAATAGTTTAAATCGGTCCATAAACTGATATAGCTGCCATATAAACCGATCTGGGGTCTTGACTTCTTGAGCCGCTATAGGGCACAATTCTTAACCGATTTGGCTGAAATTTTGCATGAGGTGTTTTATTATGACTTCCAACAACTGTGCTGAGTATGGTTGAAATCGGTCTATAATCTGATATAGCTGTCATATAAACCTATCTGGGGTCTTGACTTCTTGAGTCACCAAACGGCACAATTCTTATCCGATTTGGCTGAAATTTTGCATGAGGTGTTTTATTATGACTTCCAACAACTGTGCTGAAAATGAATGAAATCGGTCCATAACCTGATATAGCTGTCATATAAAGCTATCTGGGGTCTTGACGTCTTGAGCCTCTAAAGGTCGCAATTCTTATCCTATTGGAATGAAATTTCGCACAACGTGTTTTGTTATGACTTCCAACAACTGTGCTAGTTTAAATCGGTCCATAAACTGATATAGCTGCTATATAAACCGATCTGGGGTCTTGACTTCTTGAGCCACTAGAGGGCGTAATTATTATTTGATTTAGCTGAAATTATGCATGAGGTGTTTTGTTATGACTTTCAACAACTGTGCTAAAAATAGTTTAAATCGGTCCATAAACTGATATAGCTGCCATATAAACCGATCTGGGGTCTTGACTTCTTGAGCCGCTATAGGGCACAATTCTTAACCGATTTGGCTGAAATTTTGCATGAGGTGTTTTATTATGACTTCCAACAACTGTGCTGAGTATGGTTGAAATCGGTCTATAACCTGATATAGCTGTCATATAAACCTATCTGGGGTCTTGACTTCTTGAGCCGCTATAGGGCACAATTCTTAACCGATTTGGCTGAAATTAAGCATTAGGTGTTTTATTATGACTTCCAACAACTGTGCTGAGTATGGTTGAAATCGGTCCATAACCTGATATAGCTGTCATATAAACCAATCTGGGGTCTGGGCTTTTTGAGCCACTAGAGGGTGCAATTATTGGGCTGCCCAAAAAGTAATTGCGGATTTTTCATATAGTCGGCGTTGACAAATTTTTTCACAGCTTGTGACTTTGTAATTGCATTCTTTCTTCTGTCAGTTATCAGCTGTTACTTTTAGCTTGCTTTAGAAAAAAAATGTAAAAAAAGTATATTTGATTAAAGTTCATTCTAAGTTTTATTAAAAATGCATTTACTTTCTTTTAAAAAATCCGCAATTACTTTTTGGGCAACCCAATATTATCCGATTAGGCTGAAATTTTGCATGAGGTTTTTTGTTATGACTTTCAACAACTGTGCTAAAAATAGTTCTAATCGGTCCATAGCCTGATATAGCTTCCATATAAACCAATATGGTATCTTGACTTCTTGAGCCACTAGAGGACGCAAGTATAACCCGATTTGGCTGAAATTTGTACACGGGCTTCTCTCATGACCTTTAGCATACGTGTCGAATATGGCATGAATCGATTTATAGCCTAATACAGCTCCCCTATAAACTGATCTCCCTATTTTACTTTTTCAGCCTCTATAGTGGGCAATTCTAACAAGATTTGGCTGAAATTTTACACAATGACTTCTACTATGGTCTCCAATATTCAGTTCAATTATGGTGCGAAATGAACCATTACTTGATATTGTTCCAATAACATGGCAATTCTTTTCTTTTATACTTTGTTTGCCTAAAAAGAGATACCGTGGCAAGAGCTCGCCATGGATGCGATCCATGGTGGAGGGTATATAAGATTCGGCCCGGCCGAACTTTATTATATAGAAGATGAATAAATTGTTACTCATATCATGACATATACTCGTTGTCTGATTCAGTCACAGAAATTCCTTTTTAATTGTTTTTCATATAACTGACTCCCACCTGAACGAAATTTCATGTCTACACCCCTGCTCGAGTGGATATCAAAATAGAATCGGGAAAAAAGACAGAAGTTTAACATATAATGCCATTTGATAAGGGTTATATTTGTTCTCTGGACCTTTTCCAACAAATTCATTGTTCTCTAGGAATTGAGTTACACACCGTTGCTATTCTTTTGTTATGGTAATAGGAATGTTCTGCATTTACACAATACAAATACCAAAGACCAATAGAACAGAAAATGGTTTAAGTAAATGCAAATATACAAAATAAAAATCATTCATCATCTTTTTTTTTTCTCTGTGTTCTTCTCATAAATTATGGAGGTGAGGGGTCGGGCCAAAAAGATATACAATGACCTGAATTTGATATTTTAGACAATAATGGCAACAAAAAAGGCAAATAATATCGATTGTATTTTTTTTGTTTTGCCTATCGTAGATACAGGAATGCAAAAAAAGAACACCCCAAACCAAAAGCTTACAAAGAAGGATGAGAGACTACTGAGACTCGTCATCAGGAGCAAACTGTGGTAATACGAGAATTGTCTCTTAAATATGCCAAGGTAATCATTTGCCTGAATAGACTTGCCTGAAGAAACTAGAGACGATTTTCCCATTATTCTGCTAGAGATGTTGTTTGCCTGTCCTTTTCGTTGTCCTATTACCTTGTATTGCATCATTGAGCTTGAAAATTAGAAAATTGATTTTTTTTCATACAAGACATTTGCAATATTGTTTTATACTTCTTAAGCTGTTAAGAAGCTTTCACTTAATTTTTTCTAGTAGTTCTTTTTTGTTTGGTAGTTAAATTGTTTTCTATAGGAATTAAGGTAGACCATGAAAACTTTATGCCATATCGGATAAATGCTTATATGGGAGTTATATCGAAACCTTGGCCCATTTTAAATGATACATGCTGGGACATGAAATAGAACACCTCACACCCTATATGGTAGAGATGTGACCAAAATTGTAGAGTTTACTGCCGACTCCACCCCAAATTTTGTGAAGATGGGACCAAAATTGTGGCTTCTACAGCCTTAAAAGGCTAAATCGGATAAAAGATGGGAGCTATATCTAAATCTGAACCGATTTTGATGAAATTTTCCACATATGTTAAGATCAGTAACAAAACAATCCGTGCCAAATTTTGTGCCGATCGGTTGAAAATTGTAGCTACTACGGCCATTTAAGTGCAAATCGGGCGATGCATATATATGGGAGCTATATCTAAATCTGAACCGATTTTGATGAAATTTTGCACACATATGGAGACAAGGATAAAACACGTCGTGCAAAATATTTTAAAGATCGGACTGAAACTGTGGCTTCTACAGCCTTAAAAGTCCATATCTGATAAAAGATATATATGGGAGCTATATCTAAATCTGAATCGATTTTGATGAAATTTTACACACATGTAGCCCTCTTCCGAAATTAACAAATTATAAAGCCTACTTCTCCTTTCTGACCATAATTGCAATCTACTCCCGAATACTTTTCATTCGAGTCCCATATTGTCATGATCTTCCAAAAAAAAACTATTTTAGGGGGTTTTGGGGTTGGGACGGTCCCCCAGTTACTTGAACCCAATTTTTAATATCAAATATCGTTCTCTACTACTGAATGTCTTTCATTTGAGTCCCATATTGTCCCGATGGGACCACTTTTATTTTTGGGTAGTACTTTTGGGGTAAGGGGGAGGGTCCGTTATCAAAAAATTATATAGCCTATGTTTCCTTCCAGACCAACCTACAGAATCTGGGAAAAGTTCAAGGTAATCGGTTCAGCCGTTTTGGTTTTCCATACGGAATAAACAAACACAAATTTAATTTTATATTAAGAAACATTTTTGAGAGAATCCATGGGGGCTGGGGCGGCCCTCCAGGTAGTTGGACCCAACTTTTATGATGAAATTCGTACTCTACTCTTGAATACCTTTCATTTGAATCACATATTGTCCTGATCGTTCCACTTTTATTTTTGGGTAACAAACAAACAAACACAAATTCAATTTTGTATATAAGATAGCTGCCATATAGACCGATCTCCCGATAAAGGGCCTGAAGCCCATAAAACCTTTATTTTTTAACCGATTTCTCTGAAATTTGAAAGAGTGGTTAGTTTTAGGTCTCAAAACATCCGCCCCAATTATGGTTTGGATCGGACTATATTTAGATATAGCTATCGTATAGACCGATCTCCCGATAAAGGGTCTGAAGCCCATAAAAGCATTATTATACCCTACACCACTACTGTGGTACGGGGTATTATTAGTTAGTGAATTAGTTTGTAACACCCAAAAGGAAGAGAGAGAGACCCCATTGATAAGTATACTGATCGACTCAGAATCACTTTCTGATTCGATTGACCTATATCCATCCGTCTGTCCGTCTGCTCGTCTATCCGTCCGTCTGTCTGTCCGTCCGTCTGTCTGTCCGTCCGTCTGTCTGTCCGTCTGTCTGTCTGTCCGTCCGTCTGTCTGTCCGTCCGTCTGTCTTTCCATGTCAATTTGTGTACAAAGTACAGGTCACAGTTTTCATCCGATCGTCTTCAAATGTGGTATGGAAGTATCTTTCGGCCTAGAGACGAATTCCATTGAAATTGGTAAAAATCGGCTCAGATCTGGATATAGCTCCCATATATATGTTCGTCCGATTTGCAGTAATAATGCAATAAAATGGTAATTTCTCAGCCGATTCTCTCGAAATTTGGCAGGAAGAATTTTTTCACGACTCTCGACAATACCGGTGGATTTCATGGAAATCGGTTCAGATTTAGATATAGCTCTCATATATATATATCGCCCGATTTTAACTTCTAGAGTCACGGCGAGCGCATTTATTGATCAATCTTGCCAAAATATTGCACAACGCTTACCTCAATGACTACCACAATATATATAGAGTTTGATCAAAATCGGTTCAGATTTAGATATAGCTCCCATATATATGTTTGTCCGATTTGCAGTAATATTGCAATAAAATGGTCTTTTGTTTACCGACTTTCTCGAAATTTGGCAGGAAGGATTTTTCTACGACTCTCGACATTACCGGTGGATTTCATGGAAATCGGTTCAGTTTTAGATATAGCTCTCATATATATGTTCGTCTGATTTTGAGAAATATTGCAAAAAACTGATCATTTGTTATCCGATTCTGTCAAAATTTTGCAGGAAGGATTTTTCTACGACTCTCGACAATACCGGTGGATTTCATGGAAATCGGTTCAGATTTAGATATAGCTCTCATATATATATATCGCCCGATTTTAACTTCTAGAGTCACGGCGAGCGCATTTATTGATACATCTTGCCAAAATTTTGCAAAACGCTTTCCTCGACGACTGCCACAGTATCTGAGGAATTTGCGCGAAATCGGTTCAGATCTAGATATAGCTCCCATATATATGTTCGTCCGATTTGCAGTAATATTGCAATAAAATGGTCTTTTGTTCACCAATTTTCTCGAAATTCGGCATGGAGGATTTTTTTACGACTCTCGACATTACTGGTGAATTTCATGGAAATCGGTTCAGTTTTAGATATAGCTCTCATATATATATCGTCCGATTTTCACTCTTAGAGCCACTGCAAGCACATTAATTGATCAATCTTGCCAAAATATTGCACAACGCTTACCTCAATGACTGCCACAATATATATAGAGTTTGGTCAAAATCGGTTCAGATTTAGATATAGCTCCCCTATATATATTCGTCCGATTTGCAGTAATATTGCAATAAAATGGTCTTTTGTTTACCGATTTTCTCGAAATTCGGCAGAAAGGATTTTCTCTTGACTCACAATATTAATGGTGAATTTCATGAAAATCGGTTCAGTTTTAGATATAGCTCTCATATATATGTTCATCTGATTTTGAGAAATATTGCAAAAAACTGATCATTTGTTATCCGATTCTGTCGAAATTTTGCAGGAAGGATTTTTGTACGACTCTCGACATTACCGGTGGATTTCATGGAAATCGGTTCAGATTTAGATATAGCTCTCATATATATATCGTCCGATTTTAACTTCTAGAGCCACTTTAAGCACATTTATTGATCAATCTTGCCAAAATATTGCACAACACTTTCCTCAATGACTACCACAATATATATAGAGTTTGATCAAAATCGGTTCAGATTTAGATATAGCTCCCATATATATGTTCGTCCGATTTGCAGTAATATTGCAACAAAATGGTCTTTTGTTTACCGATTTTCTCGAAATTCGGCAGAAAGGATTTTCTCTTGACTCACAATATTAATGGTGAATTTCATGAAAATCGATTCAGTTTTAGATATAGCTCCCCTATATATATTCGTCCGATTTGCAGTAATAATGCAATAAAATGGTCTTTTGTTCACCGATTTTCTCGAAATTCGGCATGGAGGATTTTTTTACGACTCTCGACATTACTGGTGGATTTCATGGAAATCGGTTCAGATTTAGATATAGCTCTCATATATATATCGTCCGATTTTCACTCCTACAGCCACTGCATGCACATTTATTGATCAATCTTGCCAAAATATTGCACAACGCTTACCTCAATGACTGCCACAATATATATAGAGTTTGGTCAAAATCGGTTCAGATTTAGATATAGCTCCTATATATATGTTCGTCTGATTCGCGGTAATATTGCAATAAAATGGTCTTTTGTTTACCGATTTTCTCGAAATTTGGCAGGAAGGATTTTCTCTTGACTCTCAATATTACTGGTGAATTTCATGAAAATCGGTTCAGTTTTAGCTCCCCTATATATATTCGTCCGATTTGCAGTAATATTGCAATAAAATGGTCTTTTGTTTACCGATTTTCTCGAAATTCGGCATGGAGGATTTTTCTACGATTCTGAAGGATTTCATGGAAATCGGTTCAGTTTTAGATATATTGTAGCTCTCATATATATCGCCCGATTTTAACTTCTAGAGCCACTGCAAGCACATTTATTGATCAATCTTGCCAAAATATTGCACAACACTTTCCTCAATGACTGCCACAATATATATAGAATTTGGTCAAAATCGGTTCAGATTTAGATATAGCTCCCATATATATGTTCTTCCGATTTGCAGTAATATTGCATTAAAATGGTCTCTTCTTTACCGATTTTCTTTAAATTCGACAGAAAGGATTTTCTCTTGACTTTCAATATTACTGGTGAATTTCATGGAAATCGGTTCAGATTTAGATATAGCTCTCATATATATGTTCGTCTGATTTTGAGAAATATTGCAAAAAACTGATCATTTGTTATCCGATTCTGTCGAAATTTTGCAGGAAGGATTTTTTTACGACTGTGGACATTACTGTTGGATTTCATGAATATCGGTTCAGATTTAGATATAGCTCTCATATATGTATATATCGCCCGATTTTCACTCCTAGAGCCACTGCAAGCACATTTATTGATCAATCTTGGCAAAATTTTGCACAGCGCTTTTCTCGACGTTTACCACATTATTTGAGAAGTTTGCTCGAAAACGATTCAGAATTAGATATAGCTCCCTTATATACTTTCGTCAGATTTTGGGTAATTTGCACAAATGTTGTCATTTGTCAACCGTAGTTATTAAAGTTTGAACATATTTGCTCGCTGAAGTCCATCAAAATTGGTTCAGAATTGGATATAGGTCCCACATCGGGCTTATAGGGTAGGTGCCCGCCCGACTTTTGTTTTACTGGCTTTTTATCTACTTTCACTGAAATTTGAAACAGTGAGAAGTTTTAGGCCACCCGCCATCCGACCCAAATATGGTAAAACAAAGACTGTATCTATATATAGCTGTCATAGAGACCGACATGCCGGTTAAGGGTCTGAAGCTTTATTACCCGATTTTGTTGAATTTGAAGTACAAAATTCAACAGTGTCCACTCAATGTTCATGTCGAATTTGGGTGCATCAGTTATCCAATTTTTTATCGGATTATAACGATAGGGTGTTTACATATGTACCCGAGGTGGTGGATATCCAAAGTTCGGCCCGGCCGAACCTAATGCTTTTTTACTTGTTTTTTATAACTCATATCGATTATCTGTGAAAATTCTACAACTTCACAATGAGTTGTAAGGAAAATCTTGTTCACATGTGCTTTACATTTCGTTTAGCACATGAATTCAAAATTTCCTTCTCATTGAAGTTACTATGAAAACATCGTTGGCATAACATTGGTTATATGAACAAAATTCACTTTGAATTTCTAACAAAACTGTCAATCATGCAGAATTATTTTCCATAGAAATTTTCTCAGCTGAATTTGTATTAAAAAAGGGACTATAAGCACTAAATGTTGAATATTAAAAAAAAAATCTTTTCTCACTAAATTTGAATTACGGATTTCATTACATGATTAGCTGTCAGAAACAGTTGTTCCTAAAATTGCAAAATTATACTTAAAAAATATTTTCCTCTAAAGAAGGTCTTTTTAAAAATTCTAATTTGGGGGGAAAAAAAATAATTACGTTTAGTAAAGTTTTGCCATATAAATGACAGAAAAATTTCAAAAGCTACATTTGCCCATTATCTTTCAACGTTTCCCTTAGCTTATGTTAAATTTTGTCGCGTTGCAAACTAAACAAATCAGTCATGCAAAGTAAACAAATCAATCAACGAATTTGTTTCACTGAAGTTCTATATATGAAGACACGTTTTCTGAGCATTGCTCAGGCTTATGTCTTCTGCTTAATAGGTCCTTTAAATGTTTTCCGTGGTTGCTATGGGTACTCCTATCTTTTCGGAATTCTCTGCCATCAAATATGTCTAACTTTGATGGCAGTATTTTTAAATATACTCCCCTCAATGGGGGAGGAGCACAGCACTGGCATCACTTGAAATTCTTCATAGGAATTTGGGAAATCAGAAGTGGCAAAACCGAAGGAAGGAAATCAAATTGCATGGTGACAAATCACAAAAACGCAAAAAGAGACAAAATGATAAACATGCAAAAAAAAAAAATCAATTTCACAAAACACTTTAGACAAGTTCTATTGATTTTTTGGCCAAGTTCCTATGAATTTCAATCAGTCAGCAATTGAAGTATGTCCTTGAGACCAACTCTGGAACTTTTTTTTAGTTTTAGCATATTTGTATCGCAAAACCACTACTGTGGTACAAGGCAATATGTGGTTGTGCGAGTAATGCAAGACAAGTGGTAAATTTGCTGATTAGATTTTAAATGAAGCAGAAGAGAGGCAAAGAAAAACGAGGCCTTCCAAATTTTGATATCAGATTCGTGGACTACTCCCAAATACTGTTCATTTGAGCTCCATATTTCCATAGTCGCCGGCTTTGGGAGTGTTTTTGGGGGTTAGGGCGGCCGTTCAGTGAGTTGGCCCTGAAATTATATATGAGATTCGTGTTCCACTCTAAAAGACCTCTTATTATGGGGTTGCCCAAAAAGTAATTGCGGATTTTTTAAAAGAAAGTAAATGCATTTTTAATAAAACTTAGAATGAACTTCATTCAAATATACTTTTTTTACACTTTTTTTCTAAAGCAAGCTAAAAGTAACAGCTGATAACTGTCAGAAGAAAGAATGCAATTACAGAGTCACAAGCTGTGAAAAAATTTGTCAACGCCGACTATATGAAAAATCCGCAATTACTTTTTGGGCAACCCTATACAACCCCATATTGGAATGATCAGCACATACGTCCATAGACACTTCTTTTCGAATATTGATATCAAATTCTTGCTTGGCTCCCAAAGACCTTTCACTTGAGCCCCATATTGCTATGGTCGCAAATTTGTCCTCTTTGGGGTGTTTTTTTAAGAGGGGTGGCCCCCCAAACACTTGGTCTCACATTTGGATTTCAGATTCGTATTCTACATTCAAATACCTTTTATTTAAGCCCCATATTGCCATGGTCAGTACATAAGATCTGTTTGGGGTGTTTTGAGAAAGAGGTGGGCCGCCAGGAACTTGCTCCCACATTTGAATATCAGATTCGTATTCTTTTCGCAAATATCTTTCATTTGAGTCCCATATTGCCATGGTCAGTAAATATGTCCGATTTAGGGGTGTTTTGGGGGTTGGGTTGAACCCCCTAACACTTGGTCCGACAATTGGATATCAGATACACTTACGCTTTCTAATCTTGAATACCTTTCATTTGAGTCCCATATTGTAGTGATTGGTCCAAATATATACTGGTTAAGTTTTAGGGTGGGGCGGCCCCCCTAGGTACCCCATCCGAAATTTGGATACCAAATTTTTACTTTTAGATTAATATGAAAGAGCACACAAAATTTCGCACCACCCCTCTTCGAGATGTGGCGTATTTAGAAAATTAGGGTAGGGGGAGGGTCCGCCCCCCCTTCAGATATCAAAAAATCTTGAACCCTATTTTCACCACGGGATCATTATGTGAAAATTTCATGAAAATCGGTTCAGCCGTTTTTGAGTCTATAAGGAACACACAAACAAACTCAAATTGATTTTTATATAATCACTAGCCGAACCGGGCCCGCACCGCTGCGCCTTCTTTAACTTTCTAATATCATTTTAGGGTAGGGACACTTTGCCATGAAGCAGATATCGAATTGGTGCCATTGTAGCCTATAACGCTCGAATCCTGGCAAAACATCGGACAAAGCGGTGTTTATCCCCTCTTAACGTTGGCGCCATTATAATGCCATGCTTGGTCAATTAAAAAATTTTCCACAAAGATGTATCGCACTGCGGGACGCCGTTCGGACTTGGCTGTAAAAAAGGTTCCTTATCATTGAGTTTAAACTTGAATCGGAAAGCATTCATTGGTGTGTGAGAATTTGCCCCTTCTCGTTTCCTAGTGGTAATGTTCTTCCTCAGGGTAATGTTCTCATTAGGGGAGGGATGACACCTCCGACATTTCGACTCAAATATGGATATCAAATTCGTGCTGCACTTCCAAATCCCTTTAATTTGAGCCCCATATTACCATGACCGCTAAATATGAACCGTTTGGAGGGTGTTTCGGGGCTGAGGCGGCCACCGGCACTTTGCACTGAAAATAGATATCAAATGCGTTCTTTATTCCCAACGGAAATGAAGTTCAGTTTTGGGGGATGCTTTAGGATGTACCCCAAAACATTTGACTCCAAAATTGGATATCAAATTCGTTTTCTACTCTCAAATACTTTTCATTTGAGTCCCATATTGTCATAATGGGTCAAATAACCCATTTGACGTATCTGTAGGAGGAAACACGCCACCTAGACTTGAACGCAAATTCTAATGTCATATTCGTAATCTACTTCCTAATACCTTTCATTTCAGTCCCATATAGCCATGGTCGGCTAATATGCCCATTTGGGGGTATTTGGGGATGGGCGACCTCCCATTACTTGGACCCAATGTTTTATGCCATATTTGTAATCTACTGCCGAATACTTTTCATTTGAGACCCATATTGACATGATATTCGAAAAATATCTGTTTGGAGGAGTTTTGGGGTTGGGGGCCCGCTGGGTATTTGGACCCAAATTTTAATACCATAATTCGTACCATTTGATACCCCTTTTGTGCCCATCGGAAGACTTTCGGATATTGGTGGCGTTTTTGGGGTAAGGGGGAGGGTCCGCTTCCACCTGATATCTAAAAATTACATAGCCTATATTTCCTTCCAGACAAACGTACACAATCTATGAAAATTTTAAGAAAATCGGTTCAGCCAAGTACCAAATAGTCATAATGGGCCAAATGGCATTTTGGGGTGCGGCATGAACCTCTATACTTCGATCTGATTTTGAATGCCAGATTCGAAATTTACTCCCGAATATCTGTCATTTGAGCCCCATATTGAAATGAACGTCCATTATGTCCGTTTGGGGAAGTTTTGGGGTTGGGGCGACCCAATGGGTACTTAGCCTAGAATTTTAATACCCTATACGTATTTTACTCTCCAATTCCTTTCATTTGATACCCATATTGTCCCGATCGATAAACTTGGGATTTTGGTTGGTGTTTTTGGCATAAAGGGGAGGGTCCGTCCCCCTTCCGGTACCGAAAAATTATATAGCCTATGTTTCCCTCCAGAACAACCTAAAAAATCTGTGACAATTTCAAGGTAATCGGTTCAGACGTTTTTGGCATAAGGGGGAGGGTCCGCTCCCCTTCCGATATCAAAAAATTATAAAGCCTATGTTGTCCTTCAGACCAAGCTACACAATCTGTGAAAATTTCAAGGTAATCGGTTCAGCCGTTTTTATACCCACCACCATAGGATAGGGGTATACTTATCTAGTCATTCCGTTTGCAACACCTCGAAATATTCTCCTAAGAACCCATAAAGCATAAATATTCTTGATCGCCTCGACGTTCTAAGTCGATCTTGCCATGTCCATCCGTCAGTCGAAATCTCGATAGCGGTTGAACGCGTAAAGTTAACCGCTTGAAATTTTGCTTTAGCTCCCATATTAACCGATCTCCCGATTTGACTTCTTGAGTCCTTACAAGCCTCAATTTTTGTCCGATTTGGTTGCAATTTTGCACGTGGTGTTCTGTTATGACTTCCAACAACTGTATTAAGTACGGTCCGAATCGGTCTATAACCCGTTATAGCTCCCATATGAACCGATCTCCCAATTTGACTTCTTGAGTCCCTGGAAGCCGCAATTTTTGTCCGATTTGGCTGAAATTTTGCACGTAGTGTTCTGTTATGACTTCCAACAACTGTGTTAAGTACGGTCCGAATCGGTCAATAACCCGTTATAGCTCCCATATTAACCGATCTCCCGATTTGACTTCTTGAGCCCCTGGAAGCCGCAATTGCACTCCGCTTTAGCTGAAAATTTCCACGTGGTGTTCCGTTATGATTTCCAATAACTGTACCAAGTACGGTCCGCATCGATCTATAACCTGATATAGCTCCCATATAAACCGATCTCCCGATTTGACTTCTTGAACCCTTACAATCCTCAATTTTTATCCGATTTGGCTGAAATTTTGCATCGGTTACGACTTCCAACAACTGTACCAAGTATGGTCCACATCGGTCTATAACCTAATATAGCTCCCATATAAACCGATCTCCCGATTTAACTTCTTGAGTCCTTACAATCAGCAATTTTTGTCCGATTTGACTGAAATTGAGCATATAGTGTTCTGTTATGATTTCCAACAACTGTTCCAAGTATGGTCCTAATCGGTCTATAAACTGATATAGCCTCCATAAGAACCGATCTCCCGATTTGACTTCTTGAGCCCTTACAAGCCTCAATTTTTGTCCGATTTGGTTGAAATTTTGCATGCGGTGTTCTGTTACGACTTCCAACAACTGTGTCATATATGGTCCAAATCAGTTCCAAATTTTAATACCATATTCGTATTCTACTCTCCAATACCTTTCATTTGATACCTATATTGTCCCGATCGGTCCACTTCTGATTTTGGGTTGTGTTTTTGGCATAAGGGGAAGGGTCCGTCCTATGTTTCCTTGTAGACCAACCTACACCATATGTGAAAATTTCGAGAAAATCGGTTCTGCCGTTTTTCAGTCTATACGAAACAAACAAACCGAGTCCCATATATCCGTGATTGACAAATGTGTCAATTTTGGGCGTTTTTGTGGGGTTGGGATGACCCCCTATGACTCGCATAATTCTCATTTGATATCCATATTGTCTTTATCGGTACACTTGGGATTTTGGATGGTACAATATTTTTGGGGTAACGGGGAGGGTCCGCCCCCTTCCGATAACAACAATTTATGAAGCCTATTCCTACTTCCTCACCATATTCATAATCTACTCCCGAATACCTTTCATTTGAGTCCCATATTGTCAAGATCGTTAAATAAACCTATTTTAAGGGGTTTTTGGGCCTGGGACGGCCCCCCAGGTACTTGGACCCAACTTTTATTATGAAATTCGTATTCTGCCCTTGAATACCTTTTGGATCCCATATTTTTCCATATCGCTCCACTTTTATTTTTGGGTAGTACTTTTGTGGTATGGGGGTAATTTTAAGCAGAATCCATGGTGGTGGTTACCCAAGATTCGGCCCCGGCCTAACTTAGCACGCTTTTCCTTGTTATATATAAGAAAATATATGCAGGATTCTTAAGAACTACCATAACCACTGTGCTTTTCTTGAAAAGCAATTTGTCATTTCAAACTTTTGTTACCCTCCGCATGGCAATCCCCTTGGCTGGCATTACAATGTCAATAAATTTGCTACGCTAAGCGAGTCTCCAGGTATTGCAGGCGGACAAATGAAGTATTGATGTCTCCTATGGCAATCTTTGGCAGGTATGTACAGTCAAGCAGTAGAAGACATTATATTAAAATATTATTTTATAAAATAGCAACAATAACAACAACAAACGTATAAAATAGAATTTGACAAGAAAAATAAACCGCTAACCATTTGCCGGGAAATGGTAAAACACATTTTGTGCAGGATACTGAGAATTGAGCCAACATCGAGTGAAAATAAAAATAAATGGCTTTTATCGATTTTGTGCCAATCTCAAAAGATGTTCAATACATCATCAACACTGAAGCGACAACTGAAGAGGAAGAATAGGAAATGGAGAAATATGATGAAGGGGAAACGTTTCAGCAAAAAAAGGATGTAATTAAAAGAAAAATGTGCCAGGGAGTTGGAAGAATAAGGCAAATTTCAAGGACATTATGGATATTTCAAGTTAGACTAGACCATGAAGGACTGGAGTCGGGGAAAGCTGATCTTTTTATACTTTACACCACAGAGATATTCTGAGCAGGCTGATGAAACTACTGAGCAATGGGACTACCTTGTAGATGGTACAACAAAAACCCAGCGATAGAAAAAACATATGGTCCCTTGGCAACAACTATTGGTGTTATTTTATTCATATTCTTTATAATACTATTTGGTATTAATTCAACACCAGGCGAATCAAAATTGATTTCTTACGCCTCTAGAGGGCGCAATTCTTATCCGATTGGAATGAAATTTTGCGCGACGTATTTTGTTATGATATCCAATAACTGTGTTAAGAATGATTCAAATCGGTTAATAATCTGGTATAGCTGCTATATATACTGATCTTGGATCTTGACTTCTTGAGCCTCTAGAGGGCGCAATTCTTATCCGATAGGAATGAAATTTTGCTCGACCTGTTTTGTTATGATATCCAACAGATGTGCAAAGTATGGTTCAAATCGGTTCATAACCTGATATAGCTGTAATATAAAACGATCTTGGGTCTTGACTTCTTGAGCCTCTAGAGGGCGCAATTCTTATCCGATTGGAATGGAATTTTGCACGACGTGTTTTGTTATGATATCCAACAACTGTGCCAAGTATGGTTTAAATCGGTCCATAACCTGATATAGCTGCCATATAAACCGATCTGGAATCTTGACTTCTTGAGCCTCTAGAGGGCGCAATTTTTATCAGATTTGAATGAAATTTTGCACGACGTGTTTTGTTATGATATCCAACAACTGTGTCAAGTATGGCGTAAATCGGAACATAACCTGATATAGCTGTCATATAAAACGATCTTGGGTCTTGACTTCTTGAGCCTCTAGAGGGCGCAATTCTAATCCGATAGGAATGGAATTTTGCACAACGTGTTTTGTTATGATATCCAACAAATGTGCCAAGTATGGTGCAAATCGGTCTATAACCTGATGTAGCTTCCATATAAACCGATCTTGGGTTTTAACTTCTTTAGCCTCTAGAGGGCGCAATTCTTATCCGATTTAGCTGAAATTTTGCACGACGTGTTTTGTTATGATATCCAACAACTACTGTGTTAAGAATGATTCAAATCGGTTAATAATCTGGTATAGCTGCCATATAAACCGATCTGGGATCGTGACTTCTTGAGCCTCTAGAGGGCGCAATTCTTATCCGATTGGAATGGAATTTTGCACGACGTGTTTTGTTATGGTATTCAACAACTGTGCAAAGTATGGTTCAAATCGGTTCATAACCTGATATAGCTGTAATATAAAACGATCTTGGGTCTTGACTTCTTGAGCCTCTAGAGGGCGCAATTCTTATCCGATTGGAATGAAATTTTGCACGACGTGTTTTGTTATGATATCCAACAACTGTGTCAAGTATGGTTTAGATCGGTTCATAACCTGATATAGCTGTCATATTCACTAATCTGGGGTCTTGACTTCTTGAGACTCTAGAGGGCGCAATTCTTATCTGATTTGGCTGGCATTTTCCACGTAGTGTTTTGGTATCACTTCCAACAACTGTGTTAAGAATGATTCAAATCGGTTAAAAATCTAGTATAGCTGTCATATAAACCGATCTGGGATCTTGACTTCTTGAGCCTCTAGAGGGCGCAATTCTTATCCGATTGGTATGAAATTTTGCATGACATGTTTTGTCATGATATCCAACAACTGTGCCAAGTATGGTTTAAATCGGTTCATAACCTGATATAGCTGTCATATTCACTAATCTGGGGTCTTGACTTCTTGAGCCTCTAGAGGGCGCAATTTTTATCCGATTTGGCTGACATTTTCCACGTAGTGTTTTGATATCACTTCCAACAACTGTGTTAAGAATGATTCAAATCGGTTAATAATCTGGTATAGCTGTCATATACACTGATCTTGGATCTTGACTTCTTTAGCCTTTAGAGGGCGCAATTTTCATCAGATTTGGCTGAAATTTTGCATAAGATGTTCTGTTATGACTTCCAATAACTGTGCCAAGTATGGCGTAAATCGGTACATAACCTGATATAGCTGTCATATAAAACTATCTTGGGTCTTGACTTCTTGAGCCTCTAGAGGGTGCAATTGTCATCCGATTTGGCAAAAATTTTGTACAACGGTTTCTCTCATGACCTTCAACATACGTGTCTATTATGGTCTGAATCGATCAATAGCTTGATACAGCTCCCATATAAATCGATCTCCCGATTTAGCTTCTTGAACCCCTCAAGGCGCAATTTTTTCAACAAATGCGATCCATGGTGGAGGGTAAATAAGATTCAGCCCGGAGGGTATATAAGATTCGGCCCTTACTTGTTTGCTTTGACTTCTTAAGTTCGCCTAAGATTTGCTCCAATTTGGCCTTATCACTCATCCCATACAAATGATACACAATCTTTAAGTTAGAAAATGCAGTTTTCATTTGTCCACAGATTTAAATCTGCTCTTTGCCACAACACACACAACTTTTGGTCAACCATGCCTGCTGTTATTTTAATCTGATTTCTAATCCTTTGCATATAAATCCCAATTTGGGCCACTTTATATTTTGAACACCAATCCAACTAACCATCGGCCAGCCAATGCCGTTCACCACACACGGCATTGGTTAGAAAATTTCAAAGTTTAAATCTGCTTTAATCTGACAAATGAGAGTGTGACCTTTTCAAATTGCTTTTAAAATTGGAACAAATACGACATTAAATTTAAATAGATACGCAAAGTTCTCCTGCCTATTTTGCACACAAATTGCCATTGCACACCATGTGGTTTTAAAATAAAATGTCAGCAAAAAAAAAAACGAACTTCCAGAAATAAAATAAATTTTACATTAAATAATTGCATGTTAAAGCTGATAGCCATATTATGCACAAATGGGATTGCATTTCGCAGAAAAGGGGAGAGAATACTGCAAAAGCTGTGGGCAAATTAATTCGTTACAAAAAAAAAAAAAAATGTAAAAGCGTGCTAAGTTCGGCTAGACCGATTCCTATATACCCTCCGCTATGGATCAGGATTGTCAAGTTCTTAGTCCGGTATTTCTTTATAGGAAAGTAAGGGATGATGGATAAAAATTGCTACGCTTTTGGAACTATCTAAGGTTATGGACCGATTCGGGTCATACTTGGTTTGAAAACCGTAGGAGAAGTCACTGTGCAAAATTTCAAACAAATCGAATAAAAATTGCTGCTTATAAGGTCTCAAGAAGTAAAAGCGGAAATTGGTTTATATGGGAGCTATATCAGGTTATGAATCGATTCAGACCATCTTTGACACATATGTTGAAGATCATAAGAGAAGTCGCTGTATTAAATTCTAGCCAAATCGGATGATAATTGCGCCCTCTAGAGGCTCAAGGAGTGCAATCGGAAGATCGGTTTATATGGAAGCTGTAACAGGGTTTAAATCGATTCAAATTGTAATTGGCGCGTGTGTTGGAGATACAAAATTTTCAGCCAAATCGGATAAAAGTTGCACCCTCTATAGGCTCAAGAAGTATAATTGGGAGATCGGTTTATATGGAAGCTATATCAGGTTTCGAACTGATTCGGACCATACCCGGCACAGTTGTTGGAAGCGATACCAAAACACTACGTGCAAAATTTCAACCAAATCGGATAAGAAGTGCGCCCTCTATAGGCTCCAGAAGTCAAGATCCCAGATCGGTTTATATGACAGCTATATCAAAACATGGACCCATGTGGCCCATTTAAAATCACAATCGACCTACACTATTAGGAAGTATTTATGCAAAATTTAACCGCTTAGCCTTACTCCTTTAAAAGTCAAAAACGAGGTCCTCAAATCACTTGCCGGCAGCGCTTGGGGTGCTGACAAAGAAACCTTGTTGACAACGTAAAAAGCAATTGGCCGTTTGTGGTAAGTTATGCAGCGCCATGTGACGTCTCATTCCAAAGAAATGTCGGCTTGCCAGGTTACGTGACGCAGCAGAGCAAGGGAAACAATGGAAATGTCTGGCGAGCTGCTACACCTCCTCGTAATCCTAGTGAGGGCATCCTCATTCACCGTGCTAAACGTCAATCTGCTCTGCCAAAGCTATGCCCCGCTGGTCGTTACCGCGTCCGACGACGAGGACGCAGAAGGCGACGAAGACGACGCTTGTGACCCACTGCTGTATATGTTCGCATTGCACCTTGCAACATATTCAGTGTGACTATATTTCCGTAGTGATGTAAGGTCAGAGCAAGATCGGAAATGTACCCACTCCATGCACCGGATACACCTCACCGACCGATGACGGAGGCGGCTCTAGCAAGCCGAACAGAACCAGGTTCCGGGGTTCATTTCAATCCTGGCACGGACCAAGAGCTTGCTTCTCCCATGTAGAAAAAACGACGAACACGTACATAGAGGTGGCAGTCGACAAAGGATTCCATCGGGTCAATTCGGGGCGCCATGGCATTGTAAAGAAAAAAATGTAGAAAAAACGACGAACACGTAAACAGAGGTGGCAGCCGATAAAGAATTCCATCGGGTCAATCCGGGGCGCCATGGCATTGAAAAATTGTGAGGCGTATAACTTTTAGTATGAAATACATTTTTTTTTTGTTATTCGTAGAAATTTAAAAAAAAAACCGACGTAACCTTAACTGAAATTTTGAAAAAAAAAATTTGTAACTCCAATATCTCATAAACCATTATTGATGTTCCAGACATGTAGTCGTGTTTTTTTAGGATTTCACGAGCTCTAGCTTTTGCAAAAAGAACCATGGAGATCGACCTAATTGGCAGCAAATTAAATGCTCAAGGTGATCAAGATATATGCTCCATGTCAGCCGCTGGACCTACTAGGGCCCCCAAATTTTGCATACTTATTGGAAATTATCTCCACATTCACTTTGTCAAGTTTCGTGTAGATATCTTTATCCGTTCAGATGTTATAGAATAATTCCAAAGATTTTTTTCCAAATCTTGACCAATCTGGGCCGTCTCTTTAAGAAAGATATCAGGGGGGGCCTAACACAACCCACTGTCTTAAATTTCAGTGAAATCGGACAATAAATGCATCTTTTATGAGTCCAAGACCTTAAATTACGGGACCGGATTATATGGCAGCTATATCCAAATCTGGATCGATCTGGGCCAAATTGAAGAAAAAATGTCGAAGGGCCTAACACAATGTTCCAAATTTCAGCGAAATCGCAATATAAAAGTGCCGTTTATGGGCCTAAGGCATTCAAGCGAGAGATCGGTCTATATGGCAGCTATATCCAAATCTGGACCGATCTTCAAAGAATTTAAGGAAGATGTCGCGTGTTCTAACACAACTCACAATCTCAAATTTCCGAAAAATCGGATAATAAATGTGGCTGTTATGGGCCTAAGGCCTTAAATCGGCGGATCGGTCTATATGGATACTATTTCAAGATATAGTGCGATATAGCGCATTTCCGAAATTAATTAATTATGGACGAAAAAAAGAATCTGTGCAAAATTCCAGCTCAATATCTTCATTTTTAAAGAGTGTGGCATGATTTCAACGGACAGAGGGATGGACGGACAGACGGACGGACGGAAATGGCTAGATCGTCTTAGATTTTTACGACGATCAAGATAAATGTCAAATGTAAAAGTCATTGTTATGACTTTTAAAATTAAAAAAAAAAAACAAGTAAAAAGACGTTAAGTTCGGCCGGGCCGAACTTTGGATACCCACCACCTCGGGTATATATATAAACCATCTTTCGTCAAATCCGGGGAAATGCATACCCTATGACCCCTAGCAGCTATATAGAAATATGTTCCGATTTGGACCAAATACTTATAAATACAAGTCATTGTTCATCTGTCTAAAACAAAATTTTGCTCTTTTTAGTAACTATATCTAAAAATAAACCGCTCTGAACCATAAACGACACGGACGTCGAAAAGCCTAGCATACGTCACAGTGTCAAATTTTAGTGAAATCGGATTATAAAAGCGCCTTTTATTGGGCCAAGGCTTTTCATCGAGATATCGGTCTGGACCGATTTCGACCAAGTTGCTGATATATGTCGAAGAGCCTAACACAACTCACTGTCCCAAATTTCGGCGACATCGGACAATAAATGCGCCTTTTATGGGCTCAAAACCTTAAATCGAGAGATCGGTCTATATGGCAGCTATATTCGAATCTGAACCGATCTGAGCCAAATTGACAAAGGATGTCGAAGAGCCTAAGACAACTCACTGTCCCAAATTTCAGCAAAATCGGACAATAAATCTGGCTTTTATGGGTCTAAGACCCTAAATCGGAGGATCGGTCTATATGGCAGCTATATTCGAATCTGAACCGATCTAAGCCAAATTGACAAAGGATGTCGAAGAGCCTAAGACAACTCCCTGTCCCAAATTTTAACAAAATCGGACAATAAATCTGGCTTTTATGGGTCTTAAACCCTAAATCGGAGGATCGGTCTATATGGCAGCTATATCCAAAACTGGACCGATCTGAGCCAAACTGGCGAATGATGTCGAAGGGCCTAAGACAACTCACTGTCCCAAATTTCAGCAAAATCGGATAATAAATGTGGCTTTTAGGGGCCAAAGACCCTAAATCGGAGGATCGGTCTATATGGCAGCTATATCCAAAACTGGACCGATCTGGGCCAAATTAGCAAAGGATGTCGAAGGGCCTAAGACAACTCACTGTCCCAATTTTCAGCAAAATCGGATAATAAATATGGCTTTTATGGGTCTAAGACCCTAAATCGGAGGATCGGTCTATATGGCAGCTATATCCAAAACTGGACCGATCTGGGCCAAACTGGCGAAGGATATTGAAAGGCCTAAGACAACTCACTGTACGAAATTTCAGCAAAATCGGATAATAAATGTGGCTTTTATGGGCTTAAGACCCTAAATCGGCGGATCGGTCTATATGGGGGCTATATCTAGATATAGTCCGATTTGGCCCATCTTCGAACTTAACCTGCTTATGGACAAAAAAAGGATATGTGCAAAGTTTCAGCTCAATATCTCTATTTTTGAAGACTGTAGCGTGATTTCAACAGACAGACGGACAGACGGACGGACATGGCTAGATCGTCTTAGATTTTTACGCTGATCAAGAATATATATACTTTATAGGGTCGGAAATGGATATTTCGATGTGTTGCAAACGGAGTGACAAAATGAATATACCCCCATCCGTCGGTGGTGGGTATAACAATTACTAAGTTTAATATATGTTTGTTTTTGTTATGTTTCAGTCCACCCTAATGTGACCTATTTCACAGGATGTCCCCTTTTTCAAGGCAACGCACTAATACTCAGATGTGTTAAAACGCAAAAGTGCATACATCCTGACAATGTGCGTGGGTGTGTGATGCGTTTATTTTTATGACAATAGAGCTTTGGTGTCACACATCCGTTTGGTCAATGAGATATTGAATGAAAAATGTTGCACAAATGGACACCGTACATGCTTTAAGTTAAATATAGCAGTGTGTGGACATTTTATCGGAATCATTTCATACAGGAAATGTATGCTACCTGGGTAATTTAGGTTAGGTTGGTTTGCGGTAATAATGACAGTCCACTTATTTAGAACCCTGAATCCCATACCGGTAAGAAGATTCCGTGTTTTTATTTTGATAAAATTTCTTATTCTCATTAAAGAGAACTTAAGGTAGCGTAAATGAACGTATATTTATAAACCCACCACCGAAGGATGGATACCTAGAGGGGCCTATTTGACCACAATGGAGGCCACCGTAGCGCAGAGGTTAGCTTGTCTGCCTATGACGCCGAACGCCTGGGATCGAATCCTGGCGAGACCAACGGCGGTTTTCTCCTCCTGATGCTGGCAACATTTGTGAAGTACTGTGCCATGTAAAACTTCTCTCCAAAGAGGTGTCGCACTGCAGCACGGCGTCCGGACTCGGAGAATTGATATGTGAGAAGTTTGCCCATGTTCATTAGTGGAATGTTCATGGGCAAAATTTGTATTGTAAAATTTCTATTTTCATATGACCATAATGACCGATATAGCGTGGAACTGATGTTGCAAGACATATGATAGGGTTTTAGGTTAAATTTCAGCCTAATCAGGTGAACATTTTGGTTTCTAAGAGCTCAAGAATTCAATTCAAGGGCCTCATGCAACTCACTGCTCCAAATTTCGGCGAAATCGAACACTAAATGCGCCTGTTATGGACCCAAAACCTTATATAGGGAGATCGGTCTATATGACAGCTATATCCAAATCTGGACCTATCTGAGCCAAATTGAAGAAGTATGTTGAAAGGCCTAACACAACTCACTGTCCCAAATTTCGGTGACATCGGACAATAAATGCGCCTTTTATGGACCCTAAACCTTATATCGAGAGATCGGTCTATATGGCAGCTATATCCAAATCAGGACCGATCTAGGCCATATTGCGAAAATATATTGAGGGGCCTTACACAACTCACTGTCCCAAAATTCAGTGACATCGGACAATAAGTTCGCCTTTTATGGCCCCAAAACCTTATATCGAGAGATCGGTCTATATGGCAGCTATATCCAAATCTGAACCGATCTGAGCCAAATTGAAGAAGGTTGTCGACTGGCCTAACATAACTCACAGTCCCAAATTTCAGCAAAATCGGGTAATAAATGTGGCTTTTATGGGCCTAAGACCCTAAATCGGCGGATCGGTCTATATGGGGGCTATATCAAGATATAGTCCATCTTCGAACTTAACCTGCTTATAGACAAAAAAATAATCTGCGCAAAGTTTCAGTTCAATATCTCTATTTTTAAAGACTGTAGCGTGATTTCAACAGACAGACGGACGGACATGTCTAGATCGCCTTAGATTTTAACGCTGATCAAGAATATATATACTTTATAGGGTCGGAAGTGGATATTTCGATGTGTTGCAAACGAAATGACAAAATGAATATACCCTCATCCTTCGGTGGTGAGTATAAAAACCGATTTGGACCATACTCGGCACAGTTGTTGGAAGTCGAAAGAGTACACCACGTGCAAAATTTTAGCCAAATCGGGTAAGCGTTGTTGCTTTCAGGGTATCTAAACGTAAAATAGAGAGATCAATTTATATGGGGGCTACATTAGGTTCAAGACCCATTAGGACCGTATTTGGTGCAATTGTTGGAAAACGTGACAGAACACGGCATGCAAAATTTCAGCTTAATCGCACAACAATTGCGGCTTCTAGGGGCTAAATCGGTTCAAATGTGGATACAGCTACCATGTATCCACATCTGAACCGATATGGCCCATTCACAAACCCCAATAACCTACATCATTAAGATTTATATGTGCAAAATTTCATGCGGCTAGCTTTATGCGTTCGACCGCTATCGTGCTTTCGATACAAAAATGTCCAGACGATCAAGAATATATAAATACTTTAAGGGGACGCAGATCAATATTTGAAGGTGTTACAAGCACCTTGAAATATTGATCTGCTGGGGGGCGGACCCTCCCCCTTACCCTAATTTTCAGAAACGCCAGATCTCGGAGATGGGTGGTGCGATTTAAGCGAAATTTTGTGTGCTCTCTTGTAGTAATCTACAAACAAAAATTTGATATCCAAATTTCGGATGGGGTACCTAGGGGGGCGCCCCCCAAACCTACCAAAAAATATATTTTCACCAATCACGACAATATGGGACTCAAATGAAAGGTATTTTCGATTACAAAACGTATCTGATATCCAATTGTCGGACCACGTGATTGGGGGACCACCCCAACCCCCAAAACACCCCTAAATCGGACATATTTACCGACCATGGCAATATGGGACTCAAATGAAAGGTATTTGCGAGTAAAATACGAATCTGATATCCAAATGTGGGATCAAGTTTCTGGGGGTCCACCCTTTCCCCAAAACACCCCCCAAACATGACTTTTTTATTGACCATCGCAATATCGGGCTTAAATAAAAGGTATTTGAGTGTAGAATACGAATCTGATATCCAGATGTGGGACCAAGTGTTTGGGGGCCGCCCATTCCCCGAAAACATCCCCCAAAAAGGACAAATTTACGACCATAGCAATATGGAGCTCAAATGAAAGGTCTTGGGAAGTAGAGCACGAATCTGATATCAATATTCGGGAAATGTGTCTATGGGGCCACCCCACCCCCATAACATCACCCAAATGGGAAGTATTTGCTGACCATTGCAATATGAGGCCCAAATAAGAGGTTTTTTAGAGTAGAAGACGAATCTGACATACATTTTCAAAGCCAAGTCACTGAGTGATCGTCCCATCGCCCTAAACAACCCCTCATACGGGACATGTTTGCCGATTATGGAAAAATGGGGCTCAAATGAAAGGTATTTGGGAGAAGGCCATGAATCTCTGAACAATCGAGACCAACTGCCTAGGGGATGTCCCACCACCATAACAAATAGGACGTATTTTCTCACCATGACAATTTAGCTCTTAAAGAGAGTGGAGCTCACTATTGATAGTTTTTAGGGCCCATACCTCTTAAATGAAAGGCATATGAGATTAGAAAACGAATATGATATCCAATGGCAATGTGGGACTCAAATAAATGATATTTGAGATTATTTCATGGAGTTGATAATTTTTAGGGTTAAGAGCTTCTGGGTGTCAAATGACAGGTATTTGGGAACAGAGCGCAAAATTTATACCCACTTTCGGGACTAATTTTCTATAGGTCTACCCCTTTCCCATATGGGGCTCAAATTAAAGTATTTGGGAGTAGAATACGAATCTGATATTCAAATGTGTGAACATGTATTTGGGGCACCGCCCTTTCCTCAGAGTACAAATTTACCGACCATGGTAATACGTGGCTTAAATGAAAAGTATTTGAGATTGGAAAACTAATTTCATAACCAATTGCTGGAGCCAAGTGTTTGGGTACGCTTCATTCCATAAACTCTCCCTTCATATTGCCATTGGTTTCAATGGCAATATGAAGTTTAAACAAGTAAAAGCGTGCTATGTTCGGCCGGGCCGAATCTTATATACCCTCCACCATGGATCGCATTTGTCGAATTCTTTTCCGGGCATCTCTTCTTAGGCAAAAAAAGGATATAAGAAAAGATTTGCTCTGCTATTAGAGCGATATCAAGATATGGTCCGGTTTGGACCACAATTAAAGTATATGTTGGAGACCTGTGTAAAATGTCAGCCAATTCGAATAAGATTTATATGGGAGCTGGATCAGGCTATAGACCGATTCAGACCATAATAAACACGTGTGTTAATGGTCATGAGAGAATCCGTCGTACAATTCCATTTCAGACAAATCGGATGAGAATTGCGATCTCTATTGGCTCAAGAAGTCAAGTCCCCAGATCAATTTATATGGCAGCTATATCAGGTTATGAACCGATTTGAACCTTATTTAAAACAGTTTAAAACAGTTGAAAGTAAGAATAAAATACGTCTTGCAAAATTTCAGCCAAATCGGATAAGAATTGTGCCCTCTAGAAGTTCAAGAAGTCAAGACCCAAGATCGGTTTGTATGACAGCTATATCAGGTTATGGACCGATTTGCACCATACTTGGCACAGTTGTTGGATATCATAGCAAAACACGTCGTGCAAAATTTCATTCCAATCGGATAAGAATTGCGCCTCTAGAGGCTCAAGAAGTCAAGACCCAAGATCGGTTTATATGGCAGCTATATCAGATTATAGACCGATTTGCAACATACATGGCACAGTTGTTGGATATCATAACAGAACACGTCGTGCAAAATTTCATTCCAATCGGATAAGAAATGCGCCTTCTAAAGGCTCAAGAAGTGAAGACCCAAGATCGGTTTATATGACAGCTATATCAGGTTATCGACCGATTTGCACCATACTTGGCACAGTTGTTGGATATCATAACAAAATACTACGTTCAAAATTTCATTAAATTCGGACAAGAATTGCGTACTCTAGGGGCGCAAGAAGTCAAGACCCAAGATCGGTTTATATGGCAGCTATATCAGGTTATGGACCGATTTGCACCATACTTGGCACAGTTGTTTGATATCGTAAGAAAACACGTCGTGCAGAATTTCATTCCAATCGGATGGAAATTGCGCCCTCTAGAAGCTCAAGAAGTCAAGACCCAAGATCGGTTTATATGGCAGCTATATCAGGTTATGAACCGATTTGATCCATACTTGACACAGTTGTTGGATATCATAACAAAATACTACGTTCAAAATTTCATTCCAATCGGATAAGAATTGCGCCTCTAGAGGCTCAAGAAGTCAAGACCCAAGATCGGTTTATATGGCAGCTATATCAGATTATAGACCGATTTGCAACATACATGGCACAGTTGTTGGATATCATAACAGAACACGTCGTGCAAAATTTCATTCCAATCGGATAAGAAATGCGCCTTCTAGAGGCTCAAGAAGTCATGATCCCAGATCGGTTTATATGGCAGCTATATCAAGTTATGGACCGATTTGCACCATACTTGACACAGTTGTCGGATATCATAACAAAATACTACGTTCAAAATTTCATTCCAATCGGATAAGAATTGCGCCTTCTAGATCCTCAATAAGTCAAGACCCAAGATCGGTTTATATGACAGCTATATCAGGTTATGGACCGATTTGCACCATACTTGGCACAGTTGTTGGATATCATAACAAAACACGTCGTGCAAAATTTCATTCCAATCGGATAAGAATTGCGCCTCTAGAGGCTTAAAAAGTCAATACCCAAGATCGGTTTCTATGACAGCTATATCAGGTTATAGACCGATTTGCAACATACTTGACACAGTGGTTGGATATCATAACAAAACACGTCGTGCAAAATTTCATTCCAATCGGATAAGAATTGCGCACTCTAGAGGCTCAAGAAGTCAAGACCCAAGATCGGTTTATATGACAGCTATATCAAAACATGGACCGATATGGTCCATTTACAATACCAACCGACCTACACTCCTAAGAAGTATTTGTGCAACATTTCAAGCGGCTAGTTTTACTCCTTCTAAAGTTAGAGTGCTTTTGACAGACAAACAGGCGGACGGAAGGCCCTTAAGAATGGCCCTAAACCCTCCGAGCGAATTCATGGACCGATTTGCACCATACTTGGCACAGTTGTTGGATATCATAACAAAGCACGTCACGTAAAATTTCATTCCAATCGGAAAAGAATTACGCACTCTAGATGCTCAAGAAGTCAAGACCCAAGATCGGTTTATATGGCAGCAATATCAAAACATGGACCGATATGGCCCACTTGCAATACCAACCCCCCTACACTTATAAGAAGTATTTATGCAACATTTCAAGCGGCTAGCTTTACTCCTTCGGAAGTTAGCGTGCTTTCGAAAGACAGACGGCCCTTAAGAATGGCCCTAAACCCTCCGAGCGAGCGGGCCGGTTTCAGGTTCTGGTTTCGTATAAATTTTTAGCAGAAATCATGGTGGTGGGTTCCCAAGATTTAATGAAAAACTTTCCTGTAGCTCTTTAAAAATCACCCTTTACTAAGGTATTTTCTTTGGGTTCGTTTACTGCGTATTTAAAGCTGATTTAACTGTTTTAGATGAATATTGGTAAAAATTTAAATTTTTTCGACGACCTTTCGATCCTTCTCAATTTTTTCTTCAAATTAATTTTTTTTCTATTTTTTTTCCTTCTATCCTTTTAATGCCTTTGGCCATGAACAAACGCCTACTGTGTATGAAATCCTTTTTGGTCTCAATGTAAAACTTTTTTTTTCTTTGTTAAGCTTAAAATACCCTTCTTTTAATTCTTCGACATTGCAGAGAGAGACTCATGTGCAGGCTGAAATAAATCAATGTGACTTCACACAAGCACACTGGTGAAAGTTTTCCACAATAACAATCACCTGTACAACCCACTCACACGCACACATGCATGAGATGCATTTCCGAATTTGTGGTAGTTCATTAAAGTTTAGCACCAGCTACTACCACCACAAGGGAACTGAAATACTGATTATGGAGGGAGTCAGATAAAATAAAAACTAAATGTCCTTGTTGCCTGTTGCAATTCATATGTGTGCTCGATTGTAAATCCTATCAACTTTTTCAATTCAACTATTCCATGACACGTGACAATGGTTGAAATGGTTTCGGATAACATAACTCTGTACCTCAGATAAAAGGTTAAATGAGTTCGAAAACAGGGTTTGTGATTTGAAATTTTTAGTTTGCTCTTTACAGAAAAATTGAATGAAATTTTGTTTCTTCAAAAAAAAGGTGATTAAAATTTTGACATTTGAGAAGAATTCATTGAATTGCTCTCTAAGAACTTTATTTTTTTGGGGTTGCGCTTCTAATGCTACGAATTCTACAACACCTCAAATGTTTTGTTAACAATTTTGTTGAATGATCATTCAGTTTGTGTAAATGGTTAACTACCACCCTGAAATGTCATGCATATCCCAGAAAGATTTCCTCTATTATCCAATTATCCTTTGAGTAAATCAAATCATCCATAACCTGTAGAAATATTCAAAGACCTTGAAAAAGTTTCTCCCAAAAACCTAACCTTTTATAGTGGCCTCAAACGAAAAAAGCGGATTATATTGCTGGAAAAAAAATTAATTTAATATTCTGTGACTATAAAAGCAAAATGAAAAATAAATACATTTAAGAGGATTTTCGACGTAAATGGGTGTAGGTATGTGTGTTTGTGCCATGCGATAGTCAGTCGCTGCTCACAAGAGTGGTCTTTATTTGTGGACTAAAGCAAGCAAACAGTTTGAGTTATGATATTCCAATAAGATGTAACCAAGGAAATTGGAGTTCCGGCGATGAGTTATGTAAAGGGTGATTTTTTTAATGAATTAAGTTTTTCGGAACGGCCGCCACTGATTAATAATTGTGTCCAAGTGTCATCGGTGAAAGTGGGAAAAACTTACAAACGAGTAACATCCAAAGCTGCTGAACCGATTTTCACAGATCGTGCAGGCTGGTCTGGAAGGAAACATAGGCTATATAATTTTTTGATATCGGGAGGGACCCTCCCCTTTACCCCAAAAGTACTTCCCAAAAATAAAAGTGGACCGATCGTGACAATATGGGATTCAAATGAAAGGTATTCAAGAGTACTACGAACTTTATAATAAAATTTGGGCCCAGGTACCTGGGGGCCGACCCCTTCCCCAAAACCCCCTAAAATAGGTTTATTTGACGATCATGACAATATGGGACTCAAATGAAAGGTATTCGGGAGTAGATTACAAATATGATCAGGAAGCAAAAATAGACTTTATAATTTATTGATAAGGGAAGGGGGCGGACCCTTCACCTTTACCCCAAAAGTACTACCCAAAAATAAAAGTGGGCCGATCGGGACAATATGGGATTTAAATCAAAGGTGTTCAAGAGTAAAGTACGAATTTCATAATAAAAGTTGGGCCCAAGTACCTGGGGGCCGACCCCTTCCTAAAGACCCCCTAAAATGGGTTTATTTGACTATCATGGCAATATGGGACTCAAATGAAAGGTATTCGGGAGTAGATTACAAATATGATCAGGAAGCAAAAATAGACTTTATAATTTATTGATAAGGGAAGGGGGCGGACCCTTCACCTTTACCCCAAAAACACTACCCAAAATCAAAAGTGAACCGATAAGGACAGTATGGGTATAAATTGAAAAGTATGCAGGAGTAGATAACGAATCTGGCATAAAAATTCATGTCGAAGTATAGGGGTCACCCCACCCTAATGTACCCAAAATGGGTACATTAGCCAATCACGTATAGACCGGAAAACGGCAGAACGGATTTTCTCGAAATTTTCACAGATTGTGCAGGTTGGTTTGGAAGGAAACATAGGCTATATCATTTTTTGATATCGGGAGGGACCCTCCCCTTTACCCCAAAAGTACTACCCAAAAATAAAAGTGGGCCGATCGGGACAATATGGGACTTAAATCAAAGGTCTTCAAGAGTAAAGTACGAATTTCATAATAAAAGTTGGGCCCAAGTACCTGGGGGCCGACTCCTTCCCCAAGACCCCCTAAAATAGGTTTATTTGACTATCATGGCAATATGGGACTCAAATGAAAGGGATTCGGGAGTAAATTACGAATATGATCAGGAAGCAAAAATAGACTTCATAATTTATTAATATGGGAAGGGGGCGGACCCTTCACCTTTACCAGAAAAATACTACCCAAAATCAAAAGTGGACCGATCGGGACAATATGGGTATTGAATGAAAAGTATGCGGGAGTAGATAACGAATCTGGCATAAAAATTCATGTCGAAGTATAGGGGTCACCCCACCCCCACAAAAACGCCCAAAATGGGCACATTAGCCAATCACGTATAGACCGGAAAACGGCAGAACCGATTTTATCGAAATTTTCGCATAGTATGTAAGGATGGTTTGAAAGGAAACATAGCCTATAACATTTTTCGGTGTCGGAAGGGGAACGGACGCTCCCCTTATGCCAAAAACACAACCCAAAATCAAAAGTGGACCGATCGGGACAATATGGGATTCAAATGAAAGATATTGGAGAGTAGAATACGAATATGACATTAAAATTTAAGTCTTAGTAACCATCGGGACGTTTTTGGGCCGTTTTGATATAGCTGCCATATAAACCGATCTTGGGTCTTGACTTCTTGAGCCTCTAGAGGGCGCAATTCTCGTCCAATTTGACTGAAATTTTGCACGTAAAGTTTTGGTAGCACTTCCAACAACTGTAATAAGTATGTTTTAAATCGGTCTATGTTTTGATATAGCTGCCATATAAACCGATCTTGGGTCTTGACTTCTTGAGCCTCTAGAGGGCGCAATTTTCGTTCGATTTGAATGAAATTTTGCACGTAAAGTTTTGGTAGCACTTCCAACAACTGTGCTAAGTATGATTTAAATCGGTTTATAATCTAGTATAGCTAGCATATAAACAGATCTTGGGTCTTGATTTCTTGAGCCTCTAAAGGGCGCAATTCTTATCCGATTGGAATGAAATTTTGTAGCAGAATTCTGGTAGCACTTTCAACAACTGTGCTAAGTTTGATTCAAATCGGTTCATAATCTGGTATAGCTGCCATATAAACCGATCTTGGGTCTTGACTTCTTGAGCTTCTAGAGGGCGCAATTCTCACCCGATTTGGCTGAAATTTTGCATGATGCGTTTTTTTATGACTTCCAATAACTGTGCTAAGTATGGCGTAAATCGATATATAACCTGATATAGCTGCCATATAAACCAATCTGGGATCTTAAATTCTTGAACCTTTAGAGGGCGCTATTCTCATCCGATTTGGCTGAAATTGTGTACAACGGCTTCTCTCATGACCTTCAACATAAGTGTCTAATATGGTCTGAATCGATCATTAGCTTGATACAGCTCCCATATAAATCGATCTCTCTGGTTTACTTCTTGTGACCCCAAAGGGCGCAATTCTTATTCGAATTGGCTGACCATTTACACAGGTCTCCGACATATACTTTAATTGTGGTCCAAACCGGACCATATCTTGATATCGCTCTAATAGCAGAGCAAATCTCTTCTTATATCCTTTTTTTGCCTAAGCAGAGATGCCGGGAAAAGAACTCGATAAGTGCGATCCATGGTGGAGGGTATATAAGATTCGGCCCGGCCGAACTTAGCATGCTCTCACTTGTCAGATATGGGATGGAGGCGGACCTTTCCCCATTCCCCAAAAAACGCCACCCATATCCAATAGTGGTTCAATGGGCACAATATGGGTATTGGAGACCAGAAATCGAATATGGTATTAAAGTACCCAGCGGGCTCCCCCAACCCCAAAACTCCTCTAAACAGACATACTCGAAGTTCATGTCAATATGGGACTCAAATGAAAAGTATTAGGTAGTAGATTACAAATATGGCATAAAACATTAGGTCCAAGTAAGGGGAGGTCGCCCACCCCCAAATACCCCCAAATGGGCATATTAGCCGACGATGGCTATATGGGACTCAAATGAAAGGTATTAGGGAGTAGTTTATGAATATGACATTAAAATTTGTGTTCAAATCTAGGTGGCGCTTTTCCTCCTAAAAATACGTCAAATGGGTTATTTGACCCATTATGACAATATGGGACTCAAATAAAAGGTATTTGAGAGTAGAAAACAAATTTAATACCCAATTTTGGAGCCAAGTGCTTTGGGGTAAGCCCTAAAGCACCCCCTAAGCTGAACATCATATCCGTTGGGAATAAAGAACGAATTTGATATCTCCACTTCTTTGGACAAAATTTTTTAAATGCCCATGCATGGCATTGTACCTCGCATATGTCGCCAACATTAAGAGGCGATAAACACCGCTTTGTCCGAAGTTCTCGCCAGGATTCGTAATCAGAAAGTGATTCTGAGTCGGAAGTCAAATCCGGGGATGGGTTTATATGGGGGCTATATCGGTTTATGGACCGATTCGGATCGTACTTGGTATGGATGTTGGAAGTCGCAACTCAAGCCTTTGTTTCAAATTTCAGCCAAATCGGATAAAAATTGAGGCTTCTAAAAACTCAAAAAGTCCAACACGGAGATCGGTTTATATGGGGGCTATATCTGTTTATAGACCGATTCCGATCATACTTGGCATGGATGGTGGAAGTCATAACTCAAGCCTTTGTTTAAAATTTCTGCCAAATCGGACAAAAATTGAGGCTTCTAGGGTCTCAAGAATTCAAATCCGAGGATTGGTTTATATGGGGGCTATATCGGTTTATGGACCGATTCGGATCGTACTTGGCATGGATGTTGGAAGTCATTAATTAAGCCATTGTTCCGAATTTCAGCCAAATCGGATAAAAATTGAGGCTTCTAGGGTCTCAAGAAGTCAAATCCGGGGATCGGTTTTTATGGGGGCTATATCTGTTTATAAGCCGATTCAGATCATACTTGGCACAGATGTTGGAAGTTGTAACTCAAGTCTTTGTTTCAAATTTCAGCCAAATCGGATGAAAATTGAGGCTTCTAGGGTCTCAAGAAGTCAAATCCGGGGATCGGTTTATATGGGGGCTATATCTGTTTATAAGCCAATTCGGATCATACTTGGCATGGATGTTGGAAGTCGTAACTCAAGCCTTTGTTTCAAATTTCAGCCAAATCGGATGAAAATTGAGGCTTCTAGGGTCTCAAGAAGTCAAATCCGGGGATCGGTTTATATGGGGGCTACATCTGTTTATAAGCCGATTCGGATCATACTTGGCATGGATGTCGGTAGTCGTAACTTAAATCTTTGTTCCAAATTTCAGCCAAATTGGATGAAAATTGAGTCTTCTAAGGGCTCAAGAAGTCAAATCCGGGGATCGGTTTATATGGGGGCTACATCCAGAGCTGAACCGATATGGCCCATTTGCAACGACCCAACGGCCTACATCGATTAGAAGTTTCTGTGCAAAATTTTTAAGCGGATAGCTTTACGCGTTTGACCCCATATCGTGATATGGACAGACAGAAGGACGAAAAGGACGTCTAGATCGACTCAGAATGTCGAGAAGAACCAGAATATACAGTGATACAGGAAAGTCTACATACCCTTTTGGAAAACACTTTGTACATAGCGAAAACACTTACAAATATCGAATGTTGCTAAAGTTGCTCTCCATGGTTCCTAGTTTCATATCCCATGTCGTTAATACGTAACGGTTAGTTTACGTAGTTGCCGTTTACCAAAGGGTATGAAGACTTATCTGTGCCACTGTATATACTTTATGCGATCGCAGTTCAATATTTCGAGGTGTTACCAACGGAATGACCAGTTTAGTATACCCCCATCCCATGGTGGCGGGTATAAAAAACTTTGTTTAAAAAAAATCACCCTTTATCTAAGAGAAGTTCTTGACATCACCTGGAATGTTTAAGATGCGAGGATGTTTCCATCACCTGAAATGATTGCAAAGATATTTCAATTTATTTCGCACTTGAAAGGTCATCTAATGCCATGAGCTGTTAAGTGGATTTTGCTTTTACCTTAAAACAAAAGAGACCATACACAAAGCCGTAGTAATTTTGTGGTATAAGAAAAAGACAAGGATGAAATTGAAACGGTGCGGCAAAATTTAGGCAAAATCGCTAATAAACATCCTTTAGTAAGAGAATAACTAGCCACAGTACACTGAGGCGACAGCCCTTGCCGATGAAGGACTCCATCGGGTTAATCCGGTATGTACAACCAGCAGTCATGGAATAATTATGGATTTTAATATGGTTTGGTGATGAGTTCAGATGGACGGCTCCTCCAAACCTACTGTTCAATACTTCGCATTACAGACGAACGAAGGACTAAACCTTCTGATGCACTAAATTTAAAGCTAAACTTGAAGCCACTGGATATTGTGGGGTATAGTGTAGACAAATTGGAGGTCACCGTAGCTTATGATGATACCGTAGCCTATGATGCTACACGCCTAGGTTCGAATCCTGGCGAATCCCTTGCGGCCTATAGGGATCCAAGAAGTAAAATCGGGGAATCGGTTTATATGGGATCTATATTAGAATATGGACCGATGATATACAGTGATGTGCAAAATTTCATAAAAATCGGACATGAATTATGCCCTCTATAGGTTCAAGAAGTAAACTTGGGACATGGGTTCATAAGGGACTTTAATAAGGTTAAACACCAATTCAAGGCTTCGTTTCAAATTTCAGCCAAATCGGATGAAAATTGAATCTTCTAAGGGCTCAAGAAGTCAAAACCGGAGATCGGTTTATACAGGGGCTATATCTGTTTATGGACCAATTCGGATCATACTTGACATGGATATTGGAAGTCGTAACTCAAGACAATGTTTCAAATTTCAGCGAAATCGGTGAGAAAATAAAACTTATGGGCTTCAGACCCATTTGAAACCGTGCGTTATCAAGCATTCCGACATCTGACCTAAGTATGGTCAGGTCAGGTCAGACTGTATATAGATAAAACCGCCATATAGACCGATCTCCCGATAAGAGTCTGAAGCCCATAAAAGCTTTATTTCTTAACCGATTGCGCTGAAATTTGAAACAGTGGATAGTTTAAGGCCTACCAACATCAGACCTGAATATAATTTAGATCGGACTATATTTAGATATAGCTGCCATATAGACCGATCTGCCGATAATGGGTCTGAAGCCCCTAAAAGCTTTATTTTTTAACCGATTTTGCTGAAATTTGACACAGTGAGTAGTCTAAGGCCTCCTAACATAGGATCCGAATGTGGTTCAGATCGGACTATATTTAGATATAGCTGCCAAATAGACCGATCTCCCGATAAAGTGTCTGAAGCCCATAAAAGCTTTATTTTTTAAACGATTTCGCTGAAATTTGAAACGGTGGGTTATTTTAAGCCTCCCGACATCTGACCTAAGTATGGTTCAGATCGAACTATATTAAGATATAGCTGCCATATAGACCGATCTACCGATAAAGGGTCTGAAGGCCATTTAAGCTTTATTTTGCATCCGATTTCGCTGAAATTTGACACAGTGAGTAGTCTAAGGCCTCCTAACATAGGATCCAAATATGGTTCAAATCGGACTATATTTAGATATAGCTGCCATATAGACCGATCTCCCGATTATGGGTCTGAAGCCCCTAAAAGCTTTATTTTTTAACCGATGTCGCTGAAATTTGAAACAGTGGGTTATTTTGAGCTTACCGTTATCTGACCTAAGTATGGTTCAGATCGGACCATATTTAGATATAGCTGCCATATAGACCGATCGCCCGATAAAGGGTCTGAAGCCCCTAAAAAGTTTATTTTTTTAACCGATTTCGGTGAAATTTGAAACGGTGGGTTATTTTAAGCCTCCCGACATCTGACTTAAGTATAGTTCAGATCGGACTATATTTAGATATAGCTGCCATATAGACCGATCTCCCGATAATGGGTCTGAAGCCCCTTAAAGCTTTATTTTTTAACCGATTTTGCTGAAATTTGACACATTGAGTAGTCTAAGGCCTCCTAACATAGGATCCAAATGTGGTTCAGATCGGACTATATTTAGATATAGCTGCCAAATAGACCGATCTCCCGATAAAGTGTCTGAAGCCCATAAAAGCTTTATTTTTTAAACGATTTCGCTGAAATTTGAAACGTTGGGTTATTTTAAGCCTCCCGACATCCTAGCTAAGTATGGTTCAGATCAGACTACATTTAGATATAGCTGCCATATAGACCGATCTGCCGATAAAGGGTCTGATGCCCATAAAACCATTCATTTTTCATCCGATTTCACTGAAATTTGAAACGGTGGGTTACTTTAAGCCTTCCGACATCTGACCTAAGTATGGTTCAGATCGAACTATATTAAGATATAGCTGCCATATAGACCGATCTACCGATAAAGGGTCTGAAGACCATAAAAGCTTTATTTTTTAACCGATTTCGGTGAAATTTGAAACAGTGAGTAGCTTTAGCCCTACCAACATCTGGCCAAAATACGGTTCAGATCGGACTATATTTAGATATAGCTGTCATATAGACCGATCTCGCGATAATGGGTCTGAAGCCCCTAAAAGCTTTATTTTTTAACCGATGTCGCTGAAATTTGAAACAGTGGGTTATTTTGAGCTTACCGTTATCTGACCTAAGTATGGTTCAGATCGGACCATATTTAGATATAGCTGCCATATAGACCGATCGCCCGATAAAGGGTCTGAAGCCCCTAAAAGCTTTATTTTTTAACCGATTTTGCTGAAATTTGACACAGTGAGTAGTCTAAGGCCTCCTAACATAGGATCTAAATGTGGTTCAGATCGGACTATATACAGATATAGCTGCAATATAGTCCGATCTTCCGATAAAGGGTCTGAAGCCCCTAAAAAGCTTTATTTTTTAACCGATTTTGCTGAAATTTGACACAGTGAGTAGTCTACGGCCTCCTAACATAGGATCCAAATATGGTTCAGATCGGACTATATTTAGATTTAGCTGCCATATAGACCGATCTGCCGATAAAGGGTCTGAAGACCATAAAAGCTTTATTTTTTAACCGATTTCGCTGAAATTTGACACAGTGAGTAGTTTTAGGCCTCCCGACATTTGACCTAAATATGGTTCAAATCGGACTATATTTAGATATAGCTGCCATATAGACCGATCTCCCGATAATGGGTCTGAAGCCCCTAAAAGCTTTATTTTTTAACCGATTTCGCTGAAATTCGACACAGTGAGTATTTTTAGGTCTCCTTATATAGGATCCAAATATGGTTCAGATCGGACTATATTTAGACGTAGCTGCCATATAGACCGATCTCCCGATAATGGGTCTGAAGCCCCTAAAAACTTTATTTTTTAAACGATTTCGCTGAAATCACAGTGAGTGAGTGAGTCACAGTGAGTTATCTGAGGCCTCCTAACGTAGAATCCAAATATGGTTCAGATCGGACTATATTTAGATATAGCTGCCATATAGACCGATCGCCCGATAAAGGGTCTGAGGCTCATAAAAGCTTTATTTTTTACCTGATTTTTTGACATTTGAAATACAAAACTCATGTAAGGATGTTTGTCAGAAATACTAGACTTTCCAGGAACTCACATCCGTTCGAAATGGATTGCCCAGCGGACCGAACAATTCATAACAGAGAACATTCTCGCTCAAAACCGTTGGTATATGGAACAGACTTCCGGCTTATGTTTTTCCCATCCACATCCAGAGATTTCAGATAAAATATATTCCCATCCTATAGTGGAGGATATAAAAATCTCTCAAATTTTCACACACAATTTTACTTTCATAGCATTTGGTAGTTTGCTTTCGCCCAAGTACTCTTTAATTTTACTACAAATCTTTAATTATCCTCAAATGTTAGCTCCTATGAAAATTACAAGCCAAAAAATTTTTTCTCTAAAACAGAACAAAAGCCAGAGAAAGACTTACCCCATATTGTGATGATGATTTTCAATATCCACATCTAGGCAAATATCCGGCAAAGATGCTGAACTCAAACGTTCCAATTGTCGATGTTGTTGCGGCACATTTTGGCAGTGTTGTTGCATGTTTTGTAGTTTCATTGGTGATGGTGGTGGTGATGGCAAACTTTTCAAATTATTTTTACAGCTGCTCAGCAGGTTCGATGTCAGCGAAAATTTTGCACTTGAATTACTATTTGACTTGGAGCTGATGTTGTTGGAGTTGTTGGGTATTTTCTTTATGCCACCATTTGTGGCAGCCAGCATAGTGGGGCCACTGCCATGGCTACCCCTGCTGCTACGACTTCCGCTGGGACTGCTTGCGCTAAAATTGCTGCCACTTGAGGTTGCACTATCTGCAATTCTCATGGTAGTCATTAGGGTAACGCTGTTATCCTCAGATTTATTTATTGTTGATGTAAACTCGTTGGCCGCCGCCGCCACTGACTTCCTCTTGGCATTCGCCTTCGCCTTGGCTTTTGGGGACGGTAGTGTTGGCTTTTGCTTTGCATCTCTGCAATTGGCAGCAAGCCTAAAACTAAAGGAGTAAACAAATATGATAACCAAAACAGCAGCAACAACAACAACAACAACAACAACAACAACAGCTACATGATTTATGGAAAATTATGAATATTTAAATAGCATGGCAATATGAAATTTAAAACTTTGATGGCTTCTCAATTGCAGACAAATACAACAAGGACTTACCGTGCTAACTAAGGGCTTTGAAATAAAAAGAACTACTCTACAAAAGGTGAACGAGAAGCCGAGGGAGAGAGCGAGAGCGAGAGAGTTCAACTACAAGAGCTCAAAACTTTGCAAGTTTTGTAGTAGGAAAGTTTTTAATAGACATCTCCGAAGGTGTATTGGAAAAATTCAAGTTAGAGACAAAGACGATTTTACAAAGGATTTAATTAAGAGTTTAGTTTGCAGTTAAAATGATTTTGCCTAGCTATGAACCGAGTATAGAGGAAACGGATATGGAAGTCATATTCGTGTGTCATGTTGCTCGATTTAGGTTAGGTTAAAGTCTTAGTCTGCAATCGGATGGACTATGATATGTTATAGCATTGTCGTACTACAGGAACAAGAGGAGAAAGATCAGAACCTATGGTAGAAACTTCTTCTGCTGTAACTTTCTCTGCCTCTTGGCATCAATACAGACGTCAAGTCACACTGACTACCATCAAAGCAAGGACGAGCAGACCAAGGATATTTTCTATGAGAACCTAGAGAGAGAATACGACCGCAGCACCACCCGTAGTGAAGGAATATATCTTTGGCCCAACAGTCGAAAAATAAAGCCTCCACGACTGACTCAACTGTCCCCATGTTATGATGGCGCAGTGGCAATCCATTGCCTACTCCATGGAAAATACAGCGAAATCCGAGCTTGAGTACCAGAAGCCTCCCATAAGAAACCCCTGTTACCAGAAAGAGGGTTGAAATGCTACTGAAGCCAAGAATGCGGCATACAGACAGAGAAAAAGGAAACGGAAAAACGTGAGTGTCAGCGAACTGAGATGTATAGGAGTCCGAATGCAGTCGGATGCGGATTTTCTACCAAAGAATAAAACAATAAACCCATGGCTTTGGGGCAGGCACATGCTCCTGCAGACAAAGAAGGAAACCTGGTAACTAACATAGATAGCATGCTGAGGATATGGAAAGAACATTTAACCCAACTGCTAGTGTCCGACCTTGGAGGCGAAGAGGATACCGCAGCACCAATCAATGATGATGGTATAGAAAGTTTACCTCCCATTCAGAATGAGGTCCCAGAAACAGTGACCCGACTAAAGAACAACAAGACAGCAGGAGCCGACGGGTTACCCTGGCTATACTATTTAAGACCGGAAGCGACACCCTGATAAGGCGTTTGCATCAGCTTGTCTAAGCGATCTGGGCAGAAGAACGTAGTAGTCCAACATAGTAGTAAACAGAAACAAAAACAAGTAAAAAGGCATTAAGTTCGGCCGGGCCGAACTTTGGATACCCACCACCTCGAGTATATATGTAAACCCCATTTCATGACAATCCAATGAGAATTGGATAACTTAAGCACCCAAATTAGGCACGGACATTGAGTGGTCTAATATATATGCTACTATTCAATTTTGTAGAACAAAATATTGGTCTCTTTGGCAGATAAATCCAATTATAAACCGATCTGAACCATATTCAGGTCGGATATGGTGGGCTCAGAAAAACTCACTGTTTAAAATTTCAGCGAAATCGGGCAATAAATAAAACTTTTATTGAGTTTAGACTCCCTTTCGGCAGATAGGTCTATATGGCAGCTATATCTAAATATAGTCCGATCTGAACCATATTAAAGTAGAGTGCCACAGTTCTAAATTTCAGCTATATCGGTTAAAAAATAAAGCTTTTATGGCCTTCAGACCCTTTATCGGCAGATCGGTCTATATGGCAGCTATATCTAAATATAGTCCGATCTGAACCATATTTGGGTCAGATATCGGGAGGCTTAAGATAACTCACAGGTTGAAAGTTTAGCGAAAATTAAGCTTTTATGGCCTTCAGACCCTTTATCGGCGGATAGGTCTATATGACAGCAATATCTAAATATAATCCGATCTGAACCATACTGAACCATCAGATGTCGGGAAGCTTAAGGGAAGGGTAATATATAAAGCTTTTATGGCCTTCAGACCCTTCATCGGCAGATCGGTCTATATGGCAGCAATATCTAAATATAATGCGATCTGTACCATATTTGGGTCAGATGTCGAAAGGCTTAAAATAACCCACCGTCTCAAATTTAAGCGAAATCGGGTAATAAATAAAGCTTTTAAGGGCTTCAGACCCTTTATCGGGAGATTGGTCTATATGGTAGCTATATCTAAACATAGTCCGATCTGAACCATACTTACGTCAAATGTAGGGAAGCTTAAAATAACCCACTGTTTCAAATTTTAGCGAAATCGGTTAAAAAATAAAGCTTTTATGGGCTTCAGACCCTTTATCGGGAGATTGGTCTATATGGCAGCTATATCTAAATATAGTCCGATCTGTACCATATTTGGGTTCGGAGTTGAGAGACCTGAAACTGCTCACTGTTTTAAATTTCAGCAAAATCGCTGAAAAAATAAAGCTTTTATGGGTTTCAGACCCTTTATCGGGTGATCGGTCTATATGGCGGCTATATCTAAATATAGTCCGATCTGATCCATATTTGAGTCAGATATCGGGAGACTTAAAGCAACCCACCGTCTCAAATTTCAGCGAAATCGGGTAATAAATGAAGCTTTATGGGCTTCAGACCCTTTATCGGCAGATCGGTCAATATGACAGCTATATCAAAATATATTCCGACTAGAACCATATTTAGGTCAGTTGTCGAGAAGCCCTAAACTACTCACTGTTTCAAATTTCAGTAAAATTTGATGAAAAAATAAAGTTTTTATGGGCATTACACCCTTAATCGGGAAATTGGTCTATATAGTAGCTATATCCAAATATGGTCCGACCGGCCGGTTCAAGAACTTAACCAGTGTGCATCAAAAAGACGTACCTGTGCCAAATTTCAGCTCAATATCTAAATTTTTGAATCCTGTAGAGTGATTACAAGAGACGGACGGACAGACGGATAGACGGACAGACAGACACACGGACATCGTTAAATCGTCTTAGAATTATACGACGATCCGAAATATATGTACTTTGTAGGGTCATAAATTGATATTTCGATGTGTCGCAAACGGAATGACTAAATGAATATACCCCCTGATCAGACATCCGTACCCTATATGGTTTAGCTCGGTCTATATTTTGATATAGATGCCATATTCGCCAATATTCTGTTTTAACAACTTGAACAGTGAATTATATTTATTGGACCACTAGATGTCCATGACGAGTTTATTTCAAATCGCACATTTAAATATAGCTGCAATGGGTTCATAAATGAGGAATTTTTCTCCGGATTTTGACAAAAGGTGGTTATCATATATACTCGAGGTGGTGGGTATCCAAAATTCGGCAAAGCTGAACTTAATGCCTTTTTATGGCCACCACCATAGGATGGGGTTTATATTGATCTGCGACCCCATAGAATATATATTCTTGATCGTCGGGACATTTTGAGTCTAGCCATGTCCGTCCGTCGGCCCATCCCTCCGTCCGTTCGTCTGTCGAAATCGCGATAGCGGTCGATCGAATAAAGTTAGCAGCTTGAAATTTCGCACTGATACACTTTATTGAAGTAGGTCGCTGAGGATTGGACAGGGGCCATATCGGTTCAGATTCAGATATAGCTCCCATATAAACCGACCTCCCGATTTAACTTCTTTAGCCCATGGAAGCCGCAATTTTTGTCCGATTTGGCTGAAATTTTGCATGTAGTGTTCTGTTATGATATCCAACAACTGTACTAAGTACGGTCTCAATCGGCCTATAACCTGTTATAGCTTCTATATAAACCGATCTCCCGATTTGACTTCTTGAGCCCCTAGAAGCCGCAATTTTTGACCGATTTGGCTGAAATTTTGCATGTAGTGTTCCGTTATGATTTCCAACAACTGAGCCAAGTACGGTCCAAATCGGTCTATAACCTGTTATAGCTTCTATATAAACCGATCTCCCGATTTGACTTCTTGAGACCATAGAAGCCGCAAATTTTGTCCGATTTGGCTGAAATTTTGCATGTGGTGTTCTGTTATGACTTCCAACAACTGTGCCAAGTACGGTCCGAATCGGTCTAGAACCTGATATAGCTCCCATATAAACCGATGTCCCGATTTGACTTCTTGAGACCCTAAAAGCCGCAATTTTTGACCGATTTGGCTGAAATTGAGCATGAAATGTTGTGTTTTGACTTCCAACAACTTTGTCAAGTACGGCTCAAATCGGTCTATAATCTCATATAGCTTCCATATAAACCGACCTCCCGATTTGATTTTTTGAGACCCTAGAAGCCGCAATTTTTGACCGATTTGGTTGCAATTTTGCATGTGGTGTTCTGTTATGACTTCCAACAACTGTGCCAAACACGGTCCAAATCGGTCTATAACGTGATATAGCTCCCATATAAACCGATCTCCCGATTTGACTTCTTGAGCCCCTACAACCCGAAATTTTTGTCCGATTTGCCTGAAATTTTGCATGTGGTGTTCTGTTATAAATTCCAACAACTGTGCCAAGTACGGTCCAAATCGGTCTTTAACCTGTTATTGGTCCCATATTAACCGATTTCCCGATTTGACTTCTTGAGACCCTACAAGCCCCAATTTTTGTCCGATTTGGCTAAAATTTTGCAAGTGGTGTTCTGTTATAACTTCCAACAACTGTGCCAAACACGATCCAAATCGGTCTATAACCTGATATAGCTCCCATATAAACCTATCTCCCGATTTGCCCCAACAACCCGAAATTTTTGTCCAATTTGGCTGAAATTTTGCATTTAGTGTTCTGCTATGACTTCCTGATATAACTTGATATAGGTCCCATATTAACCGAAAAATTCTGTATGTTACTTTAATTGAGATATCGAAAAACTTGAAGGCCAATTAATATCTCAAAATTTTGTTTTCTTAACTCTTGGCCCAGAGAAACAAAAATTCAACCACCATTGGTTAACCATCAGTTTGACCTTAGCCATTAAGGCAAGTAGCTTAAAAGCTTATAGCAAAAATTGATTGAAACCAACCAAAAGAAGACGACGAAGTACAAAAACAATAGCAAAGTAATAAATTAAAGAGCAGCAACAACGAACGAGGGCAGAAAGAAACTTTTCGCAGAATTTCATACACAAGAACAGTGCCAGACCTAATTAAATATTAATCATACGTCATGATGAGATATAATATAATTGAAATTCTCCAAAGAGCAATATGATGGTAAGGCATGCAATTTCGAGCAAGGAGGAGAGGATGGAATTGTTAAGAATTCCTGGCATGGCTTCTTGCCCTTGCAAAGTCCAAATATGGAACAAAGACAACAGCAAAAATAAAGGAAGACAATGTCCGTCCGTCCGTCCTTGCCATGGCCTATGGGGGCCTATCATTCGCTAAGGCCAACTGAAGTGTGTACAGATCCTTAAGGAAATTTATGAATTCTTCACCAGGCAATATTGTCGGGGCGCTCGCATGAAATGAAACGTAACGGAACAAACGAAATAATATTTGTAAGAGAGATAAAGCAAATTACATTTGTTACAAGACTACAAAATAGAATGAATGGTCGTTTCGCAAATAGGTCTACGATTTCCTTGCAAGTCCTTCACTGGCCATTTGTTTGTTTGTATTTCATTGTGTGCGGGTGCGGGTGTGTGTGTGTGTGTTTATTTTTTATTCGTTATTTGAAGGAAACAAAAGCAATTAGGAAAGGATCTCTAATCACCAAAAAGGTTTAATTCACGTACGGACGCCTAAGCGAAAAATATTTACCCACAGTTAGCAAGTGTTGAGAAAGGTCGTTTTTCTAACGATGCCGCTTCCCATGATGATTTGGAAATATGGTATATTTACCAAACTAAAACCAGACACAGACCCAGAAAAACTAAGCAACGCAAAAAACCCAAGAAGCAAAAAACAAAACAGGATCCTTAAGACATGGACAGCAGGTGATTGCGTTAAAGTACACATCATTAACACACACTGTTAATGATAGCCCCTTTGGGGCAGCAAACAGAGATTGGTCAAAATGATTTGGATTTATTGTTGAATATTATAAGCCAGAAAATATTTTCTTATAATGGTATATTAACAGATTCAAGGGTTATAAAACCATCAGCCATGGAACATAAATAAAAGATGTCGAAAAAAAGTAAAAAGGCATTAAGTTTGGCCGGGCCGAACTTTGGATACCCACCACCTCGAGTATATAAGAAAACCGCAATCGCCACAATGCGGTGAAAATTGAATAACTTGTGCACCCAAATTCGACACGGATATGGAGTGGGCTAATAAATAAAAGTCACTGTTGTGTAATAAATAAAGCTTTTAGGAGCTTCAGACCCTTAATCGGCACATCGGTCCATATGACAGCTATATCTAAATACAGTCCGATCTTTACCATATTTGGGTCGGATAGCGGGTGGCCTAAAACTATGCTTCAAATTTTAGCGAAATCGGTTAAAAAATAAAGCTTTTATGGGCTTTAGATCCTTTATCTGGAGATCGGTCTATACGTCAGCTATACCTAAATATAGTCCGATTTGATCCATATTTAGGTCAAACATCAGGAGGCTTAAGATAACCCTCTGTTTCAAATTTCAGCGAAATCGGTGAATAAATAAAGCTTTTATTCGTTTCAGACCCTTTATCGGGAGATCGGTCTATATGGCAGCTATATCCAAATATAGTCCGATATGAACCATATTTGGGTCCTATGTTAGGAGGCGTATAACTACTCAATGTTGCAAATTTCAGCGAAATCGGTTGAACAATAAAGCTTTTATAGGCATTAGACCCTTCATCTGGAGATCGGTCTATATGGCAGCTATATCTAAATATAGTCGGATCTAATTCATATTTAGGTCGGACATCAGGAGGCTTAAGATAAAACTCTGTTTCAAATTTCAGCGAAATCGGGTAATAAAAAAAGCTTTTATGGGCTTCAGACCTTTTATCGGCAGATCGGTATATATGGCAGCTATATATAAATATAGTCCGATATGGACCATATTTGGGTCCTATGTTAAGAGGCGTAAAACTACTCAATGCTGCAAATTTCAGCGAAATCGGTTGAAAAATAAAGCTTTTATAGGCATTAGACCCTTCATCTGGAGATCGGTCTATATGGCAGCTATATCTAAATATAATTGGATCTAATCCCTATTTTGGTCGGACATCAGGAGGCTTAAGATAAAACTCTGTTTCAAATCTCAGCGAAATCGGTTGAAAAATAAAGCTTTTATAGACATTAGACCCTTCATCTGGAGATCGGTCTATATGGCAGCTACATATAAATATAGTCCGACATGGACCATATTAGGGTCAAATGTCGGGCGACCTAAAACTACTCACTGTTTCAAATTTCAGCGAAATCGGTTAAAAAATAAAGCTTTTATGCGCTTCAGACCCTTAATCGGGAGATCGGTATATGTGGCAGCTTTATATAAATATAGTCCGATATGGACCATATTTGGGTCGGAAAGCGGATGGCCTAACACTACTCAATGTTGCAAATTTCAGCGAAATCGGTTGAAAAATAAAGCTTTTATAGCCATTAGACCCTTCATCTGGAGATCGGTCTATATGGCGGCTACATATAAATATAGTCCGACATGGACCATATTAGGGTCAAATGTCGGGCGACCTAAAACTACTCACTGTTTCAAATTTCAGCGAAATCGGATGAAAAAAAAAGCATTGATGGGCATTAAACCCTTTAACGGAAAATCGGTCTATATAGCAGCTATATCCAAATATGGTCCGATTTGGCCCGTTCAAGAACTTTACCAGCGTGCATCAAATAGTCGTATCTGTGCCAAATTTTAGCTTAATATCTCAATATGTGTAGGGTCGGAAATTGATACTTCGAAGTGTTGCAAATGGAATGACTTTACTTTTTTTTTTTGGTTCTATCCCAAAGTGCGTTGGACCGCGTGAGCTCAAACCTGGTTAGAAGATGAAAAGAGTTTCTTCGAACCATGGGAAAGGCTGCCAAACTCTGCTGGGTCCCAGGCCATCAAGGTGTGGTGGGGAACGAGGCGGGAGACGAGCTGGCCTGGAATAGATCGCATGTTGCCGAAGATCTTACTATGGAATCTGTAAGACATCCACTGTGCGAGCTTTTTTATAGGGTAGACGCTTTCTACGATGACTGCGCGAAAGCTGGGTACCAGGCCATCAAGGTGTGGTGGGGAACGAAGCGGCAGACGAGCTGACCAGGACTGGTTCGCAGGTCTTGCTAGGGAATCAGTGAGATCTCCACTATGCGAGCTTCTTGGTAGGGTAGACGCCTTCTATGACTTCGCGAATGCTGAGTCCCAGGTGGTGGGGAACGAAGAGGTAGACGAGCTGGCCAGGAATGGATCGCAGGTTGCCGCAGATCTTGCCAGGGAATCAAAGAGATCTCCACTGTGCGAGCTTCTTGGTAGGGTAGACGACTTCTGCGATGACTGCGCGAATAAGGCGTGGCATGGTGCTGTAGATTCTAGGATGTCAAGGCCCCGTGACAGAGTATTTTGCAAAACAGGACGTCGCTTATCCTGGGTCTCAGAAAACATGACTGCTAACAGGAGACCTGATTGTTGATTGCAACGTCAGGTCTTAGATGTCGCGCCGGGTGCAGGGTGAGGCTGACTTCTGCAGAATGTGCGATTAAGAGGAGGAGTTGAAGAAGATTTGTGTCAAGCACTTGTTGTGTCACTGCCCCGCAATTGTGAGGAGATGACACAGGATAATGGGTGAACACCTCTTTCCGCGCCTGGATTCCAGCAAATAACTTACAAAATTCCTTACAAGCAATTGATGAAGACACACACTGCACTATGGGGCCAATGACAGGTTTTCGAGCAAAAAAGTCAATTTTTCAAGTGAAGTTTTTGAACAAAATAATAACGGAATTCTATTATCAACACTCCGAAATACAACAAAATAAAAAAACAAATCAATCTGGTAACCCTTCACAGCGGTATAACGTTGTTGTTGTGGTAGCAGTTTGTTGTGTTCTAGCTTTCGTCTGTTGAGTGTCAAAACCCAGGAACTCTGTGACTAAGATGGGGTGCATTCACAGGGATCTGGGTGTGAGTCGAGTGGGTCTGGCTGGGCAGTAACACAGGTGAGGTGTAACGTGTGGTCGCTGGTTAAATTGGGACATGCATCTTGCACGTCGTCATCAATCCTTGCTCTGTAGGAGTTGAGGCGGCTGCATCTGCCGGAACGTAATTGAGCCAGAACTACTCTGGTTTGCCGGGGGAGGTCTATTTCTTCAGGTGCAATGGGAGGCGGTCGTTCTCCAAGGACGACATTCACCCGGTAGCCATTTACCGCATCTGCTTACGTGTCTGCATGAATGTTGTCTAGGCCTGATTGATATGCCGCTTGATCTAGAGGTTCTCTCTTGTAGCGCTGAAACTCACGCTCTAGATCATGTAGATCTACCTTAAGGCTTCTGGGCGGTGGATATCTATCCACAAGATTATGATAACAGCCAAAAAAGGTATTGCTTAGACAGCATGTAGTTACGTCTTCGCACTGGTAGGATCTTTGTCTCCTGATGGAGGTGGTCCACATGAGAACTGAGGAGACAACCCATCGCAGTTCGGAGGGAGGCATTCTGACAGATCTGAATATTATTCCACTGCGTGTTACAAAGCTGACGAGACCACACTGACGCTGCATAACATACCACAGACCGGTCAATTGCTTTGTACGTGGTCACAGAGTTTCCATGTCTGCACCCCAAGTGACTTGAGGACCATGTTCCTACTTTTGACTTTATCGCAAATTGCTGTGGCATGTGGGGAGAATGTGTAAGAGCTGTCAAATGTGACGCCAAGTATTTTGGGACACTTGATGGTCGGAATCATTTCTCCATCGACCATCACAGACAGCTCAGTATTCACCTCACACGCATATGTAGTCAACAATGTGGCTAAAGATTTGGTGGCAGATATCTTCTTGCAGCGAAATATGAGGCAAGTTCAACAATGGGTTGGGGGCCTGATGCCATGATCGTACAATCGTCCGCATATGATACGATCTCTATGCCGTCTGGAAGTGGTGGAATGGATGATAGATAGAGTTTAAACAGTGCCGGAGATATCACCCCGCCTTGGTGAACTCCCTGTTTCCCTTTAAGGTGCTTCGATTTCCTATCACTAAATTACACAAATGAATGGCGACCAAACAGATAATTCGATTATTGGCTGGAGGGACGTGTTGGCGATGTCCTCATATAGTTTGGCATGGCTGACCGTGTCGAATGCCTTCGATAGGGCCAGTGCCACGAGGATCGTCCCCTTACATGGCCTGGGCTGATTGCAGCCACGGCAAATGTGTGCGGTGATGGCATGCAAAGCAGTTGTTGTGCAATGCAGTCTTCGAAATCCATATTGGTGCTCGGCGAATGGAAATTCTCTTACGGGGCACGGGAGGAGTAATTCCTCAAGCGTCTTAGCCACTGGAGAGAGAAGGGAGATCGGTCTGCATGACTCCCCCAAACTAGGGTCCTTTCCAGGCTTCAGTAGCGGGAACACTCTGCCCATTTTTCAGACATCGGCAACTATAAAAGTGTTCAAAGACAGTTTGAGGACAGCAGTATGGTACCCAATTCCGGCTGAATCCAGATTCTTCAACATCAATATAGAGATTCCGTCGGGGCCCACTGCATTGGATAATTTGACGCCACGGATGACATTCGTAACTTCGCCCACGGTAAATTGTGATGGCTGTCCATCAGCTCGCAGGCCACGGAATGGCTCTCCTCCTTGCCATCTCGGGATGCACAATAAATTGACGGTTGAACAACCTGGCCCATCTCTTCGGATCAGTCACGGTTATTTCGCTAAAAGTGACTGAGGTCCTGTCATCCTGTCTACCGGGGTTCGAGAGTGACTTAACAATAGACCACAAATTTGTGGCTGGAACAATAGTTCCAGCCACAAATTCCGGTTATGTTCGTTGACTACCCAGTTTATTTCCAGATTCAGCTGTTTCCAGATGTTATCGGGGTCCATACAACGAATCCCATCACGTTCGTCTGCGAGTACCACTGCCTGCGCCGGGAAATTGGGCCGCACTTGGGGTATTCGACCGGCTGGTATAAAGCGAGTGGCTGCTGCGTTAATGATCTTTCGGAATTTCCTCTCGGCAACTAGCACATCCTAGGGGGGTGGCACTTCACTGAAGCGGCGATTGGTATACTCTCTGAAATCAGCCCAATCGGACTTCTTCTGATTGATAAACATCCGGCGCTCAGAGATTATGAAGTCGGGTGGTCGGTCAATGGTGAGAATTATGGGGAGTTGGTCTGATTCCAAAGAGATGACGGCTTGAGAGGATACGTCACTCAGGAGATCAGGGGATGCAATAGAGATGTCAGGTGAGCTGCTGCACCTGCTCGTAATCCTAGTGGGGGCATCCTCATTCACCGTGCAAAATGTGGAGCTTTTAATCTGTTCTGCCAAAGCCATGCCACGCTGGTCGTTACCTAGGGAAGAAAGTCCCCTAGAACCAGAAAAAGTCCCCTAGAACCAGATGATTATGGCCAGATAGTAACCCACTTATGTCGGGTTGTAAGCTTGGCCATTTACCGGACAGAGCTATACAACGTGTAATCCTAATTCATCTCATCCTCATTCACCGTACAAAACGTGGAGCTTTTCATCTGCTCTGCCAAAGCTATGCCACGCTGTTCGTTACCTAGGGAAGAATGCCATAAAATGTGATGCACATTTAAGTCCCCTAGAACCAGACGATTAATGCCAGATAGTAACCCACTTATGTCGGAGTTGTAAGCTTGGCCATTTACCGGACAGAGCCGGTTGGCGGTATGTACACGTTGTATAGCTCTATCTCGGCAGTACCGGACCTGACTGCCATGCACTCCATGTAGGGGTCTGACTGCCATGCACTCCATGTAGGGGTCTGACTGCCATGCACTCCATGTAGGGGTCACTAGCTCGAGGCGCAGGCGAGATGGGTCTATATTGCACGGAATGGTGTATCACGAAGGCCCATCGCCCCCCTCCATTCCTTGAGCGATCCTTACGTGGCACATTGTATCCGTGCCAACTGTGCAAGCTGCAGGTGTTCGTCAGCTTTGTCTCCTGGATCGTTGCGACCAATATGCTATTCAGACTCATAAAATTCACAATCTCATCGATCATATCATGGAGACCGTTGTAGTTTAGTTGTATAGCTCGATCTCGGCAGTACCAGACCTGATTGCTATCCCCATGCACTCCATGTAGGGATCACTAGCGCCAGGCGCATGCCATTTGGGTCCATATTGCACCGAATGCTGTATCACAAAGGCCAATTCCCTACCTCCATTCCTTGAGCGATTCTGACGTAGCACATTGTAACCGTGACAACTGTGGAAGCTGCAGGTGTTGGTCAGCTTTGTCTCCTGGATCGCTGCGACTCATCTCATCGATCTTGCGACGGAGAATGATACACTTCCTGGCACTGGCCTGGCAATATTGGGGCTGGTATGCTGCTGTTGCGTATATTGCCGCACGGGATAGTTCAGGGGTCACATAGTCCAAGGACGAGGACGCAGAAGACGACGACGGCGAGGCTTGTGACCCAATTCTGGTTATGTTCGCACAGCACCTTGCAACATATCCACTATGACTATACTCCCGCAGTGAAGTGAGGCCAGAGCAAGATCGAAAATGTACCCACTCCATGCAGCGGTTACACCTCACCGACACCGACCGATGATGATGAAGGCGGTACTGGCAAACCGAAGACAACCAGGGTTCGGGGTTTTTTTCAATCCCGGCACGGAGAAGGCCCTCCGGGATGTGCCTCTTCCATGACGAAAAAAGACGAACACGTACACTGAGGCGGCAGCCCTTGCCCATGAAGAGTTCAATCGGGTCAATCCGGTGCATACAACCGGCTGCCATGGCATACTGATCTGTCTGCACGGAATTTTGTAGGTCTAACTTGCTCCAGTGATTTGTTGCCTCACACCCCTGGCTTTGGCCTCACAGTGCATTGTAAGGATATAAACCCAAGTTAGACTGTAGTTAGGTTGAAAAGAGGGTGCATATATTATTCCGTCCATGTTACTAGGGGCTTAGATCTGCATTAGATCTTAAGTCATACAACTAGATAAAGAATTTTCTTCCCCCTTCCAATGGCTGTAGTCGAATATGTCAAATTTTATTACCAAGTGATTTCTTTACAAGATTAATGGCAGTTTCATCAAAAACTTTAAATCTTCCCAAAAAAAAAAAAAAACCTTTTGCCAAATATTTCAAACTAAAATAGGCTATGAAACTTACCTTGCCAAACTGTTGTTAATAGTAACAGCACCCTCGGAATGCCTTCTTTGTATTGGATGACTGGGAATGTCACTATGGCCTGGTTTTTGATGAACACTCACATCGTCATCCTTCTTTGTCTTATAAATGTCACAAAAATCTGCATCATCATCATCGTCATCGTCATAGGCGTCATCGTCACCATCATCATCATCATCATCATCGCGATTCCTTGTGACAGGCATTTCAAAATCACCTAAAAATACCAAGGTGGAGGTGGCAGCTAATGGAATGACACGGGGCACTACCAATGTTTGATTTGTTGCCAAGGAGACAGAGGCGCTAGAGAGAGGTGCCAACGAATGCTTTGGACATCCGTTTGATGATTTGACATTGACATAGGTATTGTTGGTGTTGGTGGTTTTGGTGTTGGTGGTTTTGGTGTTGGTGGTGGTAGTGGTGTTGAATGGCCCATCATCATCATCTATGACTTTATTATTTTTATTATCAACAGCATCAGCAGCGGGAGAAGCTGCCTTTGATGGTGTCAACGAGGAGGAGCTGGTAGAGGAATTTGAGCCAGGGCCTATGGATATAGAGCTGCTGCATGAGGCAGTGGCATTTCTGCATAGCAATGTCCATTGTGTTATGCTGCTGTTGTTTGAAGGACGCATGTTTGTGGCCATTGCCGAGAGCCCACTTTTCATGGCAGCGGATGAGTTCTGTTCTGTGCCCTCCTGGCGTGCGGCCACAATATTGACATAGCCCATGTTTGTTTTGCAGCCCTCTTCATTGTGCTTTAATGCTGTGCAGCTGGAATTTACATTAACTTTGACCATTGAAATATTGGATTTTCTGATGGCAGCGGCCTTTTCCGAATCCCGACTTTGAGGGGTAAAGTTATTGAGAGATAGCGAGTGTTTTAGACCATGGGGCAAAGGCGAGGTTGTGGTGGAAGAGGAGCATAACTTTGTTTGATTTCTCCTTTTCAAAGGCAAGGATTTCAAATAGTCATGCTGCTTGTCAAAGGATACATGGCGACAGGCACCACACTGACGTGGCAAAGAGGCACAATAGGCTTCAGCAGTGTTTTGGGAACATACGACCCTATCGGTGGCTGTGATGTGCGAAGCTGTTTTGCCATGTGGTTGATGGAAATTTGCAATTGATTTGGTGGGGTGTAAGTCTCTATATATATATATATTCCCCACAAACCGAATGTGAGAGATTGTAATGGGTGATGGTGGAATGGTGATAAATAAAATGAAAAGAAAAAGCAAAAAACAAAAAGAAAAATATTAAAAAAAAATAGAAACTAAAAAAAGGTGAGTTTTGTTGGTGGTGAGTTTTGTATATCACAAAGCCATTGAGGTAAAAGAAAAATATTTAAAAAAAATAGAAACTAAAAAAAGGTGAGTTTTGTTAGTGGTGAGTTTTGTATATCACAAAGCCATTGAGGTGAGTTAGTGGGAAAACCATTTGTATTTCTGCTGTTTCATTGTGATGTGTACCAGGTAAAACCATTGAAAAACCAATCAAGATTAAAGCTTAGTTCTGTTTGTTTTTTTTTTTTTTTTAGGGGATATCAGTTAACGTTTTATTGATTAATTCTTTGTTAAATGTGGTGTGGTGAGTTTCTTATTAGTTAACATTACAGCACTACAGACTCTCTGGGGTTTGTTTTTTTTTTTTTAATTTAGTTTTTTTTTTAATACTTGCGGCTATATTTAACCGCCTTCTCTTGCTCTTAGTCTATGTTATTGTTTTAAAGTTTAGTTACTCATACATACTACTACTGTTAGTTGATCCTTAAAAGTTCAGGTGTGTTGAAAATCTTCTTTTTTTTCTAATACTTTTACGATTTTTTTTTTGTTTGGTTTCATTTTTCATTTTGGTTTAATTAATCTTTGCCAAGCAGTCTTTTTTCTTAAACAAAACACAATGTGGTGAATTTCTTTGGGTTATCTCTGGGAGTGGGTTCAATAGTTAAGGTTTACTCTTTTTGGAGATTTCAACACTTAAAGTTACATGTTAGTTCAAGTTGGTTAAAAAAGAGGGAATCACTACAGATTTGTTTTTTTTTTTTTTGCTTCATTTATTTCTGTTTTGGATTAGTTTTTATTTTATTTAATTTTTTTGGTTTTGTTTTAAAGAGTTTTTCAAAAGTCATCTTAGTTAGCTTAGTTTTAATTCACCACCACAGCGTGGTGTGTTGAATTTCAATACAAATTTAGTTTTGGTGAAAAAGTTGGTTTGCTTTGCAGGTGTGTTGGTGGTGGTGGTGATTCATTCACAAAATGCTCATACATCATGGTTAGTTGTTGTTACAGTTAGGGTTGGTGGTGGTGGTGGTGTTTAGGCAGGGATAGCGTTACACAAATTTTGGCATGTGAGTGAGTGAGTGAGAGTCAGTGATTGCGATGAGAGGCGAAAGAGAGCAAGAACTAGAGCTAAGGAGAAATATATTGCTTATCATTTAATTTGGCTATGCTCTGCTCTCTTCCTTAACAAATCTCATTCATGTAAAGCAAACAAATTCTCTACAAATCATCATCATCATCTTCATCATCATGCACATGTCTCAGTCATTACTAAATTCAATTCTCATTATCATTTAAATTTTCTCAATACCTTCCTCGATTGGTGCTGCGTGTACGCCGATACATATCGTTGTACTCATTGCGATAGTCACCTCCTGCATCGGGCGGTGTCATTTCGTCGCGCGACGATGTGGCATGTGAACGCTCCAGCGAATAGTGTGTCTCATTGGGACTGTGTGTACGCCGCAATGATCTTTGCTGCTTCAGAGAATTCGAACCCACATGCTCATATATGCGGCCATCGTTATTCATGAAATTCAACTCGGAATTGCCGCCCGAGTTGATGGTCTCACGATTTCTCATCATGCCCAGGGGGATATCATAATCACCTCCACTGCTGCCTCCCCCCGCACTATCGCCCCTGCGGAATTCCATTATGGGTGAACGATCCAGGGATTTACGCATCAGATCATAGGTCATCTCGTGATCACACAAACGAGTGCCATAATTCTGGGGACTGGTAGTCTGACGCGGTACACTCAAGTTATTGCACGAAGAGCCCGAACTCTGAGGGGATCTGGTGTTGCGTGAACCACTTCCGCCACCACTGCCCATACCCTCCACTGGCGAGGATCTTCGCATGCGCTGATGACTACGCTCCGTTGATTCTGCTGCCTGCAAATAACGCATAGCCGCCGCATTCAAATTGTTATTGCTCACCACTGTGGCCTCACGATAATCATCATCAAAGGAACGCGATTTATCAAAATCCAGTCTCATAGCTCCCCCATCGCGATTCAAGACGCTCGCACTACCCAACAACGAACTGCTGCTGTGTTGACTCTTCATGGCATTGTTTTGTGAATTGTAATTGCAATAATCGAAATCGAAGGATCGACTTTTATCGATGTCGCTTTGACGCACCACCTTAGCGCCACCATTGGAGGCTCCCAGTAGTATCGATTGCGATTTTCCAGTGGTGCGTATAGTGGGCGGAAAATTATTGCTGGGCATGGTGCCCATTTGATTGTTGCGTATATTGGCCTGTTGGTAGATGGGCGGTTGATTGGAATTGACATGGGTTTGTCCTACGCAGACGACCATTTTGTGGCCACGATTCGGTGAGCGTTCGGTTAATTGAAGGGACCTAGAATGAAAGAGAGAGAGACGGAGAATATGTAAGGTTAGATTGAAAAGAGGGTGCCGGTCTTTAAAAACAGAGATATTGAGCTGAAACTTTTTATAGATTCTTTTTTTGGCCGTAGGCACGCTAAGTTCGAAGATGGGCTATATCGGACTATATTTTGATATAGCCCCCATATAGACCGATCCTCCGATTTAAGGTCTTAGGCCCATAAATGCCACATATACTATCCGATTTCGCTGAAAAATGGGGCAGTGAGTTGTCTTAGGCCCTTCGACATCCTTCTTCAATTTGGCCCAGATCGGTCCAGATTTGGATATAGCTGCCATATAGACCGATCTCTCGATTTAAGGTCATGGGCCCATAAAAGGCGCATTTATAGTCCGATTTCGCCGAAATTTGGGATAGTGAGTTGTGTTAGGGACTTTGACATCATCCTTCAATTTGGCCAAGATCAGCCCAGATTTGGATATAGCTGCCATATAGACCGATCTCTCGATTTAAAGTCATGGGCCCACAAAAGGCGCATTTATTGTCCGATTTCGCCGAAATTTGGACCAGTGAGTTGTGTTAGGGACTTCGACATCATCCTTCAATTTGGCCCAGATCGGTCCAGATTTGGATATAGCTGCCATATAGACTGATCTCTCGATCTAAGGTTTTGGCTCCATTAAAGGCGCATTTATAGTCCGATTTTTCCGAAATTTGGGACAGTGAGTTGTGTAAGGCTCTTCGACATCATCCTTCAATTTGGCCCAGATCGGTCCAGATTTGGATATTGCTGCCATATAGACCGATCTCTCGATTTAAGGTTTTTGGCCGATAAAAGGCGCATTTATTGTCCGATTTCGCCGAAATTTGGGACAGTGAGTTGTGTTAGGCCCTTCGACATCCTTCTTCAATTTGACCCAGATCGGTCTAGATTTGGATATAGCTGTCATATAGACTGATCTCTCGATCTAAAGTTTTGGCACCATAAAAGGCGTATTTATAGTCCGATTTCGCAGAAATTTGGGAGAGTGAGTTGTGTTAGGGACTTCGACATCCTTCTTCAATTTGGCGCAGATCGGTCCAGATTTGGATATTGCTGTCATATAGACCGATCTCTCGATTTAAAGTCATGGGCCCACAAAAGGCGCATTTATTGTCCGATTTCGCCGAAATTTGGGACAGTGAGTTGTGTAGGGCTCTTTGGCATCGTTCTGCAATTTGGTCCAGACCGGTCCAGATTTGGATATAGCTGCCATATAGACTGATCTTTCGATCTAAGGTTTTGGCTCCATTAAAGGCGCATTTATAGTCCGATTTTTCCGAAATTTGGCACAGTGAGTTGTGTAAGGCTCTTCGACATCATCCTTCAATTTGGCCCAGATTGGTTCAGATTTGGATATAGTTGCCATATAGACCGATCTCTCGATTTAAGGTCATGGGCCCACAAAAGGCGCATTTATAGTCCGATTTCGCCGAAATTTGGGCCAGTGAGTTGTGTAGGGCTATTTGGCATCGTTCGCCGAAATTTGGGACCGTGATTTGTATCCCTCTTCAATTTGCCCCAGATCAGTCCAGATTTGGATATATCTGCCATAACGACTGAAGTTGATCCAAATCGAGTCATATTTCGATATGGTTTTTATACAGGCATAAATTATGCCTTTTTAACCGGATTATGACGAAAGTTGGTTTACAAATATACCCGAGCTGCAGGGTATCCAAAGTTCGGCCCGGCCGAACTTAAGGCATTTTTACTTGTTAACCTTCTTATCTCGCTGAAGCAATTCACACATCAAGATCCAATGCACTACGCTTTTTGAGAATGAAGCCTTCAGCTTCCACGTGATCGGTAGCACTCATGTCGGTTGCCAACCCATTCTGAGATGCTGCGCATGCTTTGTCGGTCCCGACCCTTCAGAAGAATGAAATGGGATCTTAGTGATTTTCAGATCCTCATCCGAGCTTAAACTTGAATCGAACAGCATTCATTGATATGAGAGAAGCTTGCTCCCTTTCCTTCAATGAAATGTTCATGGACAAATTTGGATTTTGCATCCGTAGTGTGAGTTCCGATTCGCTTTTACATACAATCAGTAAAAGCGCACCTTTCGAAAGGCTATCTCCGCTTATTTGGTCTTCTTATCTCGCTGGTGCAATTCACACATCAAGCTCCAATGTACTCCGCTTTTTGAGAACAAAGCCTTCAATTTCCGGGTGCTCGGTAGTCCCCAGGTCGGTTGCCCACTCATTCTGAGATACTGGGCTCAACAGCTGGAGAAGATTTCCGCAGCGCATGAGCAAAGCCTTCAGCTCCCGATGGGTTGCCCTCAGGTCGCTTGCCGACCCATTCTGAGATGCTATGCTCGACAGCTAAAGTGGATTTTCGCTACGCATGAACGAAGCCTCCAGCTCCCAATCGGTTGCCTACCCAATGTGAGATGCTGGGCTCAACAGCTGGAGAGGATTCTCGCTACGCATGATCTGTCGGTCCCAACCCTCCAGAAGAAATAAATGGGATCTTAGTGATCTTCAGATCCTCCTTCGAGCTTAAACCTGAATCGAACAATACTCATTGATATGAGAGAATGAAATGTTCATGGGCAAATTTGCATTTTGCATCCAGAGTATACCTTTATACCTTTGTTCAAGAAGTTTGTTGGGTTCGTATGCCACAAAAACCCTCAAATACTCCAACTCACCAATTCTCCCCATTTTGAGTTATATCTAATATCTCTCTCCTAAACCTAAGCAGCTCATGGGAGCCCTTAAGAATATTTGGAAACTTGAAGAAATTTCTATTAACTCACCTCGATCGTCGTATCCGATGTTCCTCAGCTTGTTTGGCATTGCGGCTCACCGATCTGCGATATTGGCTACTGCCCGCATTCATGGCACTGCCACCAACACCAACGCCATGATTATCATGCTCCCCGCCACTATAGCTCGAACTTGAAGAACTACGAGAGATATTGACTTTCTCACGATTCCGCTCCAGGGTATTGCTGCGTGAACTGGAATTTTGCCTCGAACCCATTAGTGATAATTGTGAGCCCTTTTTGCGACGATCCTCGGGCGTAAGAGAACGTGATTCTGGTGTTAGGGAACGTTGCTTGCGCAAACTACTCGAGGAGCTGTGTGATTCATTGCGATCGGGAGTTAAAGAGCGTTGGCGTTGACTTTTGAAGGGCGACGTTGAGGGATGATAACTGTTGGTGTTGAGGAACTCCGAAGAGCCAGCATCATCATCATCATTATCCAGTTCATCATTGGAGAGATCTAAAAGTAAAGAAGTGCAAAAAAAGTTATGATGGACTTTTAGATTTTAAGATTAATTCAATGTTTATTGGCTTGAGTTATTCTTTCTTCTTTTTAATTGGCTTTTGGCAATGTTATGTCAAAGACATTTCTAATAAAGCTCGTAGCTCGTAATATTTGACAATGCTAATAAAAATGAAATTTTCCCAATAAAAAGAGCAAAACTTCTCGATATTATTATCACTGCAATCCTCCGTCCGTTTCTTTTTTTAATTTTCCATTTTCAATGACAAAGACAGTTTCTGTTGAAAGTTCGTTTTATTTGTTTGGCTTTTGCAGAGACTCAACAGTGACGTAGGTTTTTGGAAGGAGTATATCCAGAATGGAACATGACATATTTCATACACATGAAGTCTTATAACATTTGATGAGACTTAAAGTATGGCATAGTGGACAGAAGATGGAATAGTCATACAACGGGAAGATGGTCCTACCAAAAAGACAATGGCACCCTGGAAACTGGATTCCAATAGGTTTCGGATCGGATACCTAAGATAGCACTTGAGGTCAAGTAAGAGACAAAGATGCCAGCGGCGCCGTTTTAGTTTGACGGATATTTGGTAGTTTATGTTACACGCATGGCTCAAATGTAGTGGGGAGAACAAGTTTGGATTTCTACATTAAGGATGCGGAGACCGAGTTCCGGTTCCAGCTGCCTGACCCCAATAACGTGGTATAGGCGGAAGTCCAGGAGATTTCCTGTTGTTCTTGTAGCAGTGTGTTGTACACTGAGGCGGCAGCCTTTGCCGATGAAGGCTTTCATCGGGTCAATCCGTTACGTACAACCGGCTGCCATGGGATTGAGGAGATTTCCTGTATCACTCCAGAATGCGTGGGGTGACGTCCAAGTGTGGCCAAAGACGTCTGGTATGAACATCTTTGCAAATAATCCGAGTCCAATCCGAGAATATCATCACGAAAGGCCTTGGAGTGTAAGCAGAAGATTAATGCCTTCCCTGAGTATGGCGGAAACTGCATCATATGGATATGAGAGGGCAGATGTCTTGGATATAAGATCAGAGGACTGTTGTTGATAAACATTTGTGAATGTGAAGCCACTAAAGGTGCTACAGTCCCAGTTAAGGGCAACAGTGAAGCGCAAAAAGCACTGAGGAACTCGAATGGTTACGAAAAAAGGCTAATACTGAGGGGTAGAAAGGAGATCAGTATGGATTTCGGCATCACGACGGGTCTACACAATGCACAATAGGTGCTGCAAGTTAAAGCAGCGTGTGTAGGACACGTTGTTGTTGTAGCAGTTTGTTGTGTTCTATCTTTCGTCTGCTTGATTCTGTTCAGTGTCAAGATGCAGGAACTCTGTTACTAAGATGCACCCCATCCAGAGGGATGTGGGTCTGAGTCGAGTGGGTCTGAGTCGAGTGAGTCTGAGTCGAGTGAGTCTGAGTCGAGTGGGTCTGAGTCGAGTGGGTCTGAGGCAAGTGGGTCTAAGTCGAGTGGGTCTGAGTCGAGTGGGTCTGAGTCGAGTGGGTCTGAGTCGAGTGGGTCTAAGTCGAGTGGGTCTAAGTCGAGTGGGTCTGACTCGAGTGGGTCTGAGTCGAGTGGGTCTGAGTAGAGTGGGTCGGACTCGAGTGGGTCTGAGTAGAGTGGGTCTGAGTCGAGTGGGTCTGAGTCGAGTGGGTCCGAGTCGAGTGGGTCTGAGTCAAGTGGGTCTGAGTCGAGTGGGTCTGACTCGAGTGGGTCTGAGTCGAGTGGGTCTGAGTCGAGGTGGGTCTGAGTCGAGTGGGTCTGACTCGAGTGGGTCTGAGTAGAGTGGGTCTGAGTAGAGTGGGTCTGAGTCGAGTGGGTCTGAGTCGAGTGGGTCTGAATCGAGTGGTCTGAGTCGAGTGGGTCTGAGTCGAGTGGGTCTGACTCGAGTGGGTCTGAGTCGAGTGGGTCTGACTCGAGTGGGTCTAAGTCGAGTGGGTCTGAGTCGAGTGGGTCTGAGTCGAGTGGGTCTGAGTCGAGTGGGTCTAAGTCGAGTGGGTCTAAGTCGAGTGGGTCTGACTCGAGTGGGTCTGAGTCGAGTGGGTCTGAGTCGAGTGGGTCTGAGTCGAGTGGGTCTGAGTCAAGTGGGTCTGAGTCGAGTGGGTCTTGCTGGGCAGTTAAGCAGGTGACGTGTATCCCGTGGTCCCTGATCTTGCACGTCGGCATCAATCCTAGCTCTGTAGGAGTTGAGGCGGTTGCATCTGCCGGAACGTAATTGAGCCAGAACTACTTTGGTTTGCAGGGGGAGGAAAATTTCTTCAGGTGCAATGAAAGGCGGTCGTTCTCCAAGGACTACATTCACCTGGTAGCCATTTACCACATCTGCTATCGTGTCTGCATGGATGTTGTCTAGATCTGCTTGATATGTCGCTTGATCTAGAGGTACTCTCTTGCAGCACTGAACTCCACGCTCTAGATCATGTAGATCTACCTTAAGGCTTCTGGGCGGTGGATATCATCATCTGAAGATGATGATTTGGCTGGTCTCTACGATAACAGCCCAAAAGGTATTGCTTAGACAGCATGTAGTTATGTCTTCGCTTTGCCAGGATATTTGTCTCCTGATGGAGGTGGTGCACATGAGAACTCAGCCCATCGCAGTTCGGAGGGCGGCATACTGACAGATCTGAATATTATTCCACTGCGTGTCACAAAGCTGACGAGACCACACTGGCGCTGCATAACTTACCACAGAACGGCGAAATTCCTTTGTACGTGGTCAACAAGGTTTTTTGTCTGCACCCCAAGTGCTGCCGGCAAGTGACTTGAGGACCTTGTTTCTACTTTCGCAAATTTCTGTGGCATGTGGGAAGAATGTTTAAGAGCTGTTAAATGTGACGCCAAGTATTTTGGGACACTTGATGGTCGGAATCATTTCTCCATCGAACATCACAGTCAGCTCAGCATTCACCTCACGCGTATTTGTAGTGAACAATGTGGCTGAAGATTTGGTAGCAGATATCTTCTTGCAGCGAAATATGAGGCCAGTTCGTTGAGGTGGACGTTCAACCTATCGCAGATGTCAACAATGGGTGGGGGGTATGATACCATGATCGTGCAATCGGCCGCAAATGATACGATCTCTATACCATCTATAGGGGGTGGAATGGATGATAGATAGAGGTTAAACAGTGCCGGAGATATCACCCCGCCAAGGTGAACTCCCTGTTTCCCTTTAAGGTGCTTCGATTTCCTATCACTAAATTCCACAAATGAATGGCGACCACACAGATAATTCGATTATTGGCTGGAGGGACGTGTTGGCGATGTCCTCATATAGTTTGGCATGGCTCACCGTGTCGAATGCCTTCGATTGGTCCAGTGCCACGAGGATAGTCCCTTTACATGGCCTGGGCTGATTGAAGCCAAGGCAAATGTGTGCGGTGATGCAGATGTGCAAAGCAGTTGTTGTGCTATGCAGTCTTCGAAATCCATGTTAATGGTCGGAGAATGAAAATTCTTCAACGAGGATCGGGAGGGAGTGAAGTCCACCGTAGCGCAAAGTTTAGCATGTCCGCCTATGACGTTGAACGCCTGGGTTCGAATCCTGGCGAAACCATCAGAAAAAATTTTCAGCGGTGGTTTTCCCCTCCTAATGCTGGCAACATTTGTGAGGTACTATGCCATGTAAAACTTCTCTCCAAAGAGATGTTGCACTGTGACACGCCATTCGGACTCGGCTATAAAAAGGAGGTCAATGATAGCTTAATACTTGAATCGGACTGCACTCGTTGATGTGAGAAGTTTGCTTTTGTTCCTTGGTGGAATGTTCATGGGCAAAATTTGCATTTGGCTCGGGAGGGGTAATGCCTCAAGCGTCTTTGCCACTGGTGGGAGAAGGGAGATCGGTCTGTACAACTCTCCCACAATCGGGTCTTCTCCAGGCTTCAGTAGCGGGATCACTCTGCCCATTTTCCCGATATCGGGAACTATAAGAGTGTTCAAAGACAGGTTGAGGACAGTGGTAAGGTACTCAACTCCATGTAGATCCTGAATCGTCAGCATCAGTGCAAAGATTCTTTCGGGGTCCAACGACTTGGATGATTTGGAGCCACGAATGACCTTCGTAACTTCGCTCACGGTAAATTGGGATGGCTGTCCATCGGCTCGGAGACGACGGATACGACGAATGGCTCTCTCTCAACCTGGCGCATCTCTTCGAATCAGTCACGTTTACGTAGACAAAATTGGTCCTGAGGTCCTATCATCCCGGTAGGCGGGATGACTGATTTACCTCACGGCAAATTGTGATGGCTGTTCATTGGCTCGGAGACCAAAAGTGACTGAGGTCCTGTCATCCCGCCTACTCAACTTTGATTGGACCTCAGGACCAATTTACCTCACGGGCAATTTGTGATGGCTGTTCATTGACTCGGAGACCACGGATACGGCGAATGGCTCTCCTCCTTGCCCTGTCTCTCTCGGGATGCACAATAAATTGACGGTTGAACAACCTGGCGCATCGGACCAGTCACGGTTACTTCGCCAAAAGTGACTGAGGTCCTGTCATCCCGCCTACCGGGGTTCGAGAGTGACTTAACAGTAGACCACAACTTGTCTAAACCGGTGCCTAAGTTACATTGCTCCTCAGTGTTCCAGCCTCAAATTTCGCCTATGTTCGTTGACTACCCTGTTTATATCCAGATTCAGTTCGCTGATTCTGGGTTTAGTGGGGACCGTACAACGAATACTTGGTGTACGCCCATAGCGGTATGGGAAAGGCTTTGAATCCTCTTGCCAACCTACATTGCGTTAGGTTAGAGCAGCAGTCTATATTTTTTTAACAGACTCACTCAGACCAATGCTTTCCATTATGATACCACGCTAAGGACAGACCAGTACTGCAAATCTGTAACTTTTAACTAGAGAGCGGATATATATGCACTTTTTTGTTAAGGGTGGATTTTGACTAAAATTTGTATTTAGGCATAATTTGATATAAGAAAAAGAACTTTGAGTGCATATCTGAAAAATGCATTTTTAAAACCCTCCACCATAGCAACGCGAAAAATGCGTTGCATTTTAAGTCGATCTAGTTATGTCTCTCCGTCTGTCTATTTGTCTATGGAAAGCACGGTAACTTTCGAAGGAGTAAAGCTAGGAGCTTGAGATTGTGCAAAAATACTTCCTATAAGTGTAGGCCGGTTGGGATTGTAAATGGGCCATATCGGTTCATGTTTTGATATACGTGCCATATAAACCGATCTTGGATCTTTACTTCTTGAGCCCCTAGCGGGCGCAATTTTTATCCGATTTGGCTGAAAATTTGTGTCTGGTGTTTTGATATGACTTCCAATGTGCTAAGTATGGTCAAAATCACTTCATAACTTGATATAGCTGCCATATAAACCGATCTTGGATCTTGACTTCTTGAGCCTCTAGAGGGCGCAATTCTTATCCGATTTGACTAAAACTTATAACGAGGTGTTTTGTTATAGCTTCCGACAACTGCGCTAAGTATTGTTAAAATCCGTTCATAACCTTATATAGCTGTTATATATACCTATCTGGATTTTGACATCTTGAGCCTCTAGACGGGGCCATTCTTATGCGACTTTTATGACTTTCAACAACTGCGCTAAGTTTGATCCACATCGGCTCATAGCCTGACATAGCTGTCATATAAACCGATCTCTGATTTTCTTCTTGAACTTCGAGAGGTCGCAAGTCTGAACCGATTTGTCTAAAATTTTGTATGGTGTGTTTTGTTATGACTTTCAACAACTGTGCTAAGTATGGCTCAAATCGGTTCATAACCTGTTGCCATATAAACCAATCTCGGATCTTGTCTTTTTGATAATCAGAGGGCGAAATTCTTATCCGATTTAGCAAACATTTTGTACGATGTGTTTTGTTATAGATTCCGACAATTATGCTTAGTAAGGTCAACATCGGTTCATAACCTGACACAACCATATAAACCCATAACCATATAAACCCATCCCCTGACTTTACTTCTTGGGCCCGTATATTACACAATTCTTCTCATTATCCTCTTGCTATACCCACCACCATAGGATGGGGGAGTACTAATCTAGTCATTCCTCAAAATATTCGTCTAAGACCCGATGAAGTATGTAAATTCGTGATCGTCTCGACGTTCTATGTCGATCCCATGTCGGTCCGTTCGTCAGTCTGTCGGAATCACGATTGCGGTCGAACGCGTAAAGCTAGCCTCTTGAAATTTTGCACAGATACCGATTCGAACCGTACTTGGCACAGCCGAAGAAGTCAAATTGGGAGATCGGCTTATATGGGAGCTATATCAGGTTATAGACCGATAGGAAACGTACTGAGCACAGCCATTGGAAGTCATAACCGAACACTTCATGCAAAATTTCAAGCAAATCGAACAAAAAATGAGGCTTCGATCGGCTAAAAAAATCAAATCGGGAGATCAGTTTATATGGGCACCGATATGGCCCATTTGCATACCCCAACGACCGACTTACACTAACAAAAAGTATTTGTGCAAAATTTCAAGCACCTAGCTTTACGCATTCGAAAGTTTGCGTGTTTTCGACAGACTGACGGACCGACGGACGGACAGGCATGTATCCTAAATGTTTTATGAAAAAACAAGAGTAAAATACCATAAAGCCACTGTAAATGTTTTTTATTTCTAGTCGTTAAAGTAAACATCAAATACTTGTACGTCCTTTAGTTGACGATATTCTATTCGTTAGCGAAAACAGCTGATTTTAAAGGTAGCGATTATCGTTAAAAGTGGCTACTGAATACCAAATTCGTTAACTTTCTGTCATAGCTTTTTAACTCAACGATTTTCTTTAAAACACTTAAAAGAATTCCACTACAGGCCTCTGGTGGCCTACGCTGGTAATCGGAGTGTGCTACCAATACTGCCACCAACTCGGCTACCAGGGCAACCTCTTCTCCATCCAACCTCGCCTTAACATAATTTGATGGCAACAAAAATTGACCACGACTCTGTTCAAATTGCTCATATCGCATAAATGTTTGTTCTATAACAAATACTAATAAACTTTTCCTCTTCTCCTTTATATTCACTCTCTTTCTCTCTCGCTCTCTCTTGTATGATGCTGCCTCCACATTAAACATGGACTAACTAAACTACAACTACAACTAACGTCGACAGTATTTCGTTTGTATTTTAGATTAAAGAAAGAACAGCAACTGCTAACCCACCCACCTCAAATCACTTTTTATTATTATAACTATTTTCTTGGTGTTTGTTAAATTGAACTCTGAGCATAACTATTTTAAAGTTGTTGGATAGAGGGGGAGAGAGAGAGCGAGAGAGTGAGGTAAAATGGGAGGCAAAGCAAAGTTGTTCCGTTTGCTGGGCTAAAGTGTTTTCACCCCACCCCCAACATTGGCTGTTCTAGTCATCCCATGGACAAAGCTGATGGTAAAGCAGCTCGCTGATGGTAAGGCAGTTTGCTGTTGTTAAAGCAGTGTGGCGGTAACTTAAGATGATTTGCTCTAAGGAGAGAGAGAGAGAGAGAGAGCAGAAAGAGGTTTGCTATAGTTTAGGTTACCCTAGCAAATAGAAAAAGTTATGCGTTTTTATCGCATTTTTGTTGACAGATTGTTACAAACTGAAACGTTAATTTTTTTTGTTACAATCTTAACACTGCAATTGTGTCCTTGTGTTGACTCTGATTGCAAATCTGGTGCTGACCCTGGTGGCCAGTTAGGAATATCACTTAACTTTTATAGGAGAAGATTCGTTCTTTTTTGGTTTTGTTTCACAGCAGCTGCTGTTGCTGGAACGATTACTTCCACTGTAGTTGCCCTCTATGAATCTCTTGAGTTACTCTTATCAAATGGTTTGCAGATTTATTGTCATACCGATATGAGCTTTCGCCGAAAAAAATATAGGGGGAAAAGGAGGAGAAGAGGAAGCGATAATAGTTGTGAGGACATGGCATGGCATAGCAGCATGCATGGCAGAATGGCTATGGATTTTGTAAGAATGAAGGAGAGAGAGAGCGAGGTAGAAAGGGAGAGAATCACAAAGCTTAAATGGTTTGCTGCTGCATGGAACAACGAATGAAGTGAAAATCCTTTTCCTAGGTCAATCCGGCCATTTTGGACATTCGAGCAAATAAATCTAAGCTAAAATCGCCATAAACCAAGCGATGGTTTTGTGAATTTGTACAGTTTTCATTGCACAAAAAACAAAACCAACAACAACAACATTGGTTTGCCCCTTTCGCTGACTTGAACAATGTCAAGCCATTCGAATTAGCAAAAGTTAGATGTGTTATTTTAAAACTACCAGGGGTTCCAGGGGAAGTGTGTGCTTGGTGTAAACTATGAGCAGCGAAATGTGCAAATAGAAAGATATTTGAGATTTATGGTCATGAATTCATTAGAGTAAAATGTAATAAAATTAATTTAAATATTTTCAGATTTATGAAGACTTAGGCGAACCTCAAAAGCAGTCAAGGGTTCATTTTAGAAAATTAGATTATAGTACGAATGTATGATGATGATAAATTGTACCAACATTTAAATAATTTTCAGTATAAGGTGATTTGATATGTAAATTGGTCCACGAACAGGGGACACTCCTCTCACATCCATCAGAACTCATAATACCCGACACCACTACAGGGTATTATAATTTAGTGAATTTGTTTGTAACATCCAGAAGGAAGAGAGATAGACCCATTGATAGGTACACTGATCCACTCAGAATCACTTTCTGGTTGGATTTAGCTTTGACCGTCTGTCTGCCTGTCCGTCTGATTGTCTGTCTGTCCGTCTGTCCATGTTAATTTGTGTACAAATTACAGGTCGCAGTTTTCATCCGATAGTCTTTATATTTGGCATAGGCATGTTTTTCGACCTGGAGACGAAGCCTATTGAAATTGGAAAAAATCGGTTCCGATTTAGATATAGCTCCCATATATATGTTCGTCCGATTTGCAGTAATAATGCAATAAAATGGTCATTTGTTAACCCATTCTCTCGAAATTTGGCAGGAAGGATTTTCTTATGACTCTCGACATTACTGGTGAATTTCATAGAAATCGGTCCAGATTTAGATATAGCTGCCATATAAATAGCCCGATTTTCACTTCTAGCGTATTTATTGAAAAATCTTCCCACAACGCTTTCCACAGCTGAACAAATGAGGCTATAGAAGTGAGACCAGCTATAATGTATTCTTATCGCTTTGAGCTTTCTTTGAATGTCAAATTTTCTAAAATCCGCCCAAAATTTCCTGAGATAAATAAATTTTATATTTTTGTTTCAATTTTACCCATTTCTAGTTCGAAACAACTTAAAATGCACACTCTTCATTGTTTCGTTCTGGAAGTGGCTCATCTCAGAGCGAATCCCATTAAAATTGTCACGAGCGTGGCTGTGATGCACAGCCATCCTTTGGATTTGACACAGTTTTGACCTATATTCAAATATTTTGCAGCGTTGTCCACCAGACAACAGCACCATATAGCATATTAAGTGACGTAAACTTTTTCGTGTCTCTTTAGTTTGCTGATAGCCTTTCCCAGGGTCGCTTATTACTGGGAAACTTCAATGACCATCACGAGCTGTGGATTCGATTAAGTTTTGAACTATATTCAAATATTTTGCAGCGTTGTCCACCAGACTACAGCACCATATAGCATGTTAAGTGACGTAAACTTTTTCGTGTCTCTTTAGTGTGCTGATAGCCTTTCCCTGGGTCGCTTGTTACTGGGAGACTTTAATGCCCATCACATGCTATGGATATTCTCTTCTGGGGTATGGATTTGAAAGAGAAGACCAATAGCTCAAAAGTTTTGACGTGGACTGGGGATGCCTCAAAGAGCTATGTCTGAATCTAGGGATTCTGCAGGTTTCAGGGTACAAGGTCTTTCAGACTGAGGTCTATACGGAAGTAGCGGCCCCATGAGACTATCTGTCGGCGCTGAAGGCTCCGGCGTTGGCCATACGGGGTCGAGATTGGTAGGAATATGCGAAGAGCTTCTTCGAACCATGGGAAAGATTGCCAGGCTCTGCTATGTACTGGGCAATCAAGGGTTGACGAGGAAAGAGGCGACCGACGAGCTGGCCACGAAAGGATCGCTGATGGGCGAATTAACCGCTGATGCTACGAAATCAGTGACTCCTGAGCGATCTTTTTGGTAGGGCAAATGCTTTCGAAGATGACCGAGCGATTTTGGGATTCAGGGTGGCGAAGGTCCTGTAGCCAAGTAATTATTCAACAAGGCGTCACTTATACAGGGGCTAATGATGTATAACTGGATAGAGTGCTGACTTTTCATTCCAACGACAGGCCCTTAATATCAGGTCCAGAATTCCGCAAAGTATGCGACGAGGAGGAGGAGATGTCACTGCCCTGCAATCTCGAAGAGAAGACACAGGGTAATGGGAGAACACCTCTATCTGCGCTTGAATTGCCACCAGGCACTTAGTTTTCTCATCATTCTGGAGTTCGGTAGAGGCCCAAATTGGCTTTTATCAATCATAGTTTTATACCCACCACCGAAGGAAACGGGTTTAATCATTTTCTCATTTCGTTTGCAACACCTCGAAATATCCATTTCCGACCATAGGTTAGGTTGGAGTGAACATTTTACTGCAATTTGTGAGAAATACAGGAGTAGAAACAAGTAAAAGCGTGCTAAGTTCGTTCGGGCCCACCAAAGATTCTGCTAAAAATGTATACAAAAGAAATTTTGTTGAGGGGCATACATTTATTCTACATACCAAACTGCCGTCAAACTAGCAAAAATTAATGCTTCCAGGAACCGGACAAGGATGATCGAGAGACCGGTTTACATGGGAGCAACATCAGGTTAAAGAGTAAATTGGGCCGTATTTAGCACAATTGTTGGAAGTCGCAACAGAACACCGCATGCAAAATTTCAGGCAAATCGGACAAAAATTGTGGCTTGAAGTCAATTGGTGAGATCGGTTCATATGGGAGCTATATCAGAATATAGACCTATTTAGACCGTACTTGGCACAGTTGTTAAAAGTCATAACAAAACACTATATGCTCAATTTCAGCCAAATCGGACAAAAATTGCGGCTTGTATAGGCTCAAGAAGTCAAATCGGGAGATCGGTTTATATGGGAGCCATATCCAAATCTGAACCGATATGACCCATTTCCAATCCCCAACGACCTACATCAATATTAAGTATCTGTGGAAAATTTCAAGCGGCTAGCCCTACGTGTTCGACCTCTATCACGATTTCGACAGACGGACGGACGGACATGGCTAGATCGACTCAAAACGTCGAGACGATCAACAAGTAAAAACGTGCTAAGTTCGGCCAGGCCGAATATTATATACCCTTCACCATGGAGCGCATTTGTCGAGATCTTTTCCCGGTATCTCTTTTTAGGTCAACAAATTATAAAAGAAAATATTTGCTATGCTATTGGAGCTTTATCAAGTTATGGTCCTATTCAGACCATAATCCATTGAATGTTGAAAAATTGGCTGAAGATTTCAGCCAATTAGAATACGAATTGCGTCCTTTAGGGCTTCAAGAAGTAAGTTTGGAAGAGCGGTTAATATGGTAGCTTTATCAGGCTATAGACCGATTCAGACCATATTTGACACGTGTGTTTAAGGTCATGGAAGAAGCCGTTGTGCAAAATTTCAGCCACATCGGATAATAACTGCGCCCTCTATAAGCTCAAGAATGCAGATCCCATATGGGTTTATATGGCAGCTATATCAAAACATAAATCGATTTGAACCATATTTGGCACAGTTTTCGGAAGTCAAAACAAAACACTTCATGGAAAATTTCAGCCAAAGCGGATAAGAATTGCGCCCTATAGAGGCCCAAAAAGTCAAGTCCCCCGATCGGTTTATATGGCAGCTATATCAGGTTATGGACCGATTGGAATCATACTTAACACAGTTGTTGGAAGTCATAACGAAACACGTCATGTACAATTTCATTTCAATTGGATAATAAATGAGCCCTCTAGTGGCCCAGGAAGTCAAGACCCAAGATCGGTTTATATGGCAGCTATATCAGGTTATGAACCGATTTGAACCATACTTGACACAGTTGCTGAATATCATAACAAAACGCGTCGTGCTAATTTTCATTCCAATCGGATAAGAATTGCTTCCTCTAGAGGCTCAAGAAGTCAAAACCCAAAATCGGTTTATATGGGAGCTATATCAGATTATGGACCGATTTGAACCATACTTGGTACAGCTGTTGGATATCATAACAAAACATGTCGTTCAAAATTTTGTTCCAATCGGATAAGAATTGCGCCCTCTAGAGGCTCAAGAAGTCAAGACCCAAGATCGGTTTATATGACAGCTATATCAGGTTATGAACCGATTTAAACCATACTTGGTACAGTTGTTGGATATCATAACAGAACACGTCGTGTAAAATTTCATTTCAATCGGATAAGAATTGCGCCCTCTAGAGGCTCAAGAAGTCAAGATCCAAGATTGGTTTATATGGCAGCTATATCAAAATATGGACCGATATGGCCCATTTACAATCCTAATCGACCTACACTAAAAAAAAGTATTTGTGCATAATTTCAAGCGACTAGCTTTACTCATTCGAAAGTAAGCGTGCTTTCGACAGACAGACGGACGGACGAACAGAGGGACGGACTAACGGACAGTCGGAGGGCCATGGACCGCTAATTACACCAAGAGGTAAAGATATTTTTCTTGCCTTCGCAATACATCCCTACCATCAGCTACTGGATACCTAGTGGGAAAATTAATAAGGTATACTTAGATCAGGCCTGTTAACAGCGCTTCAAAGCCTTGTAATAGAAGGACCATATGCCTTCTAAGAGGATTACCTTGCCACTTTTAAAAGTTTGGCAAAGGTTTCCTTTAAAGTCTTTATTTATTCATTTTGAAGTGTCCCATAAAATATAAGGGACCCATGTGAGTGTTTATTGAACTTCTGAAATTTTTAAGCAGTAATTCTATCCTTCTTAAGACCATGTATTTACCGTAAATGGTAAGCTCTAACCTGGGTACTTGGGCCCAAATTTTAATACCATATTCGTTTTCTGGTCTCCAATACCTTTCATTTGACACCCTTATTGTACCCATCGGACCACTTTCGGACATGGGTGGCGTTTTTGGAGTTAGGGGGAGGGTCCGCCTCCACCTGATACCTAAAAATTATAAAGCCAAAGTTTCTTTCCTGACAAACGTACACAATCAATGAAAATTTTAAGAAAATAGTTTCAGCCTTCTATGATATAGTCATAATGGGTGTATTGGCGTTTTTGAGAGGTGGCTTGACCCCCCATACTTCGATCTGGTTTTATATGCCAGATTCGAAATCTACTCCCGAATACCTTTCATTTGAACCCCATATTCAAATGAAAGTCCAATATGTCTGTTTGGGTGAGTTTTGGGGTTGGGGCGGCCCTACGGGTACTTAGACTCAAATCTTAATACCGTATTCATATTCTACTCTCTAATACCTTTCATTTGATACCTATATTGTTCCGATCGGTCCACTTTTGATTTTGGATTGTGTTTTTGGCATAAGGGGGAGGGTCCGTCCCCCCTTCCGATAGTGAAAAATTATATAGCCTATTTTTCCTTCCAGACCAACCTACACAATATGAGAATATTTCGAGAAAATCAGTTCTGCCGTTTTTCAGTCTATAGGGAACAAACAAACCGAATCCCATATATCCGTGATTAGCTAATGTGCCCATTTTGGCGGTTTTTGTGGGGGTGGGGTGACCCCCTATACTTCGACATGAATTTATTAACCAGATCCGTTATCTACTTCCGCACATTTTACATTTGATACCCATATTGTCCTTATCGGTCCACTTTTGATTTTGGTTGATGTTTTTGGGGTAACGGTGGAGGGTCCGCCCCCTTCCGTTATTAATAAATTATAAAGCCTATTGCTACTTCCTGACCATATTCGTAAACTACTCCCGAATACCTTTTATTTGAGTCCCATATTGTCATGGTCGAAAAATAAACCTGTTTTAAGGGGTTTTGATGCTGGAGCGGCCCCCCCAGGTGCTAGGACCCAACTTTTATTGTGAAATTCGCACTCTACACTTGAATACCTTTCATTTGAATCCCAAATTGTCCCGATCGGTCCACTTTTAGTTTTGGATAGTACTTTTGTGGTAAGGGGGAGGGTCCGCTCCCCCTCCAATATCAAAAAATTATATAGTCTATGTTTTCTTCCAGACCAACCTACACAATCTGTGAAAATCTCAATGTAATCGGTTCAGCCAATTTTGAGGCTACATGGAACAAACAAACAAACCGACAATGGTCGTCAAATTAACCTATTTTAAGGGGTTTTGGGGCTGGAGCGGCCCCATAGGTGCTTGGACCCAACTTTTATTGTAAAATTCGTACTCTACTCTTGAATACCTTTCATTTGAATCCCAAATTGTCCCGATCGGTCCACTTTCATTTTTTGGGTAGTACTTTTGTGGTAAGGGGGAGGGTCCGCTCCCCCTCCAATATCAAAAAATTATATAGTCTATGTTTTCTTCCAGACCAACCTACACAATCTGTGAAAATCTCAAGGTAATCGGTTCAGACGTTTTTGAGGCTATGTGGAACAAACAAACAAACCGACAATGGTCGTCAAATAACCCTATTTTAAGGGGTTTTGGGGCTGGGGCGGCCCCCAGGTGCTTGGACTCAACTTTTATTGTGAAATTCGCACTCCACTCTTGAATACCTTTCATTTGAATCGCAAATTGTCCCGATCGGTCCACTTTCATTTTTTGGGAAGTACTTTTGTGGTAAGGGGGAGGGTCCGCTCCCCCTCCAATATCAAAAAATTAAATAGTCTATGTTTTCTTCCAGACCAATCCACACAATCTGAGAAAATCTCAAGGTAATCGGTTCAGACGTTTTTGAGGCTATATGGAACAAACCGACAAACAAACAAACATACAAACAAACATACATACATACATACATACATACAAACAAACAAACCCAAGCCTCATGCAAATACTTGGCCTTTATAAAAGTCCCCTTTTACCATACGCCAATCGACAAAAATGTATTTCTCGTGCAAGGACATTAGTCCTTGTTATCTGCATCAGCTTTTCAATTTAATACACATAAATGTGCAGTTCTTCAAACTTATTCAACATTAGCCAGTCGTTGTTATTTCGTTACAATCATCAGATCTAAGAACAGAACTTTCGGAATGCCATCAAAAATGTCAAGTGGTTTCTTTTATGTTATTTAGAAAAAAATTTGATATTTTCATTGATTTTATTTCTGAGAAATATAATTTCATAAAATTCAACAATTTTGCATTTGCTCCTCCTCAAACGTGGCCACTTGAAATGAAAGACCTTTCTGTGTGGACAACAAGGGTATGTGCTTGAAAATATTTGCAAGCAAAAGGATATGGCCATCAATATCGATGATGGTTTCGATTGACATTGGCATTCGAAAGAAGATGGCGCATGCTGATAGTATGATGAGAGCATGCCATATAAGGCCACTTAAAAATTTCTTAAATGAATATTAAAATTATTGGTCAAAAATAGAAAAAGGTTAACCGCTTTTTACATACAACACCCGTTAGGAAAGGCAAAATTTGTGCGGTGCCGACTGTATAATACCCTACTCCTACTGTATAAGTACAATGTGGGAGCTATATCTTATTCGGAACCAATTTTGATGGACCTCACCGGATGTTTTCATATGGGTTATTAAACAATCCATGTCAAATTTGGAGCAAATATGTTAAACCTATAACAAGTAAGAGCGTGCTAAGTTCGGCCGGGCCGAATCTTATATACCCTCCACCATGGATCGCATTTGTCGAGTTCTCTGCACGGTATCTCTTTTTAGGCAAACAAAGAATATTGAATAAGAAATGTTGTGCTATTGGAGCTATATCAACTTATAGTCCGATTCAGACCATAAATGAATGCTGTAGAAGTCATTGTGTAGTAATTCAGTTCATTCGGATAAGTATTGCGCCTTGTAGGGGCTCAAGAAGCAAAATCGGGAGATAGGTTTATATGGCAGCTGTGTCAAGCTATTGATCGATTCAGACCAAATTATACACATATGTTGAAGGTCATGAGAGAAGCCGTTGTACAAAATTTCAGCCCAATCGGATGAGAACTGCGCCCTCTAGAGGCTCAAGAAGTCAAGATCCCAGATCGGTTTATATGGCAGTTATATCAGATTCTATACCCATCTACGCCATACTTAGCACAGTTGTTGGAAGTCATAACAAAACACTAGGTGCAAAATTTCAGCAAAATCGGATGAGAATTGCGCCCTCTAGTGGCTCAAGAAGTCAATATCATAGATCGGTTTATATGGCAGCTATACCAGATTATGAACCGATTTGAATCGTACCTAACACAGTTGTTGGAAGTGATACCAAAACACCACGTGCAAAATTTCAGTCATATCGGACGAGAATGGCGCCCTCTAGAGGCTCACGAAGTCAAGACCCCAGATCGGTTTATACGGCAGCTATATCAGATTATGGACCGATTTGAACTATTCTTAGCACAGTTGTTGAAAGTCATAACAAAACACATCATAAAACATTTCATTCAAATCGGATAATAATTGCGCCCTCTAGTGGCTCAAGAAGTCAATATTCAAGATCGGTGTATATGGTAGCTATATCAGGTTATTGACCGATTTTAAACTAATTTGGCACAGTTGTTGGAAGTCATAGCGAAACACCTCATGAAAAATTTCAGTCAAATCGAATGAGAATTGCGCCCTCTAGAGGCTCAAGATGTCAAGATCCAAAATCGGTTTATATGACAGATATACCAGGTTATGAACCGATTTGAATCATACTTACAGCAGTTGTTGGAAGTGATACCAAAACACTACGTGCAAAATTTCAAATCAAGTCAAATCAGACGAGAATTGTGGCCTCTAGAGGCTCAAGAAGTCAAGACCCAAGATGGGTTTATATGGCAGCTTGATTTCTTGAGCCTCTAGAGGGCACAATTCTTATCCGATTGGAACGAAAATTTGCACGACGTGTTTTGTTATGATACTCAACAATTGTGCCAAGTATGGTTGAAATCGGTGCATAACCTGATATAGCTTCCATATAAACCGATCTTGGGTCTTGACTTCTGCAGCCTCTAGAGGGCACAATTCTTATCCGATTGGAATGAAATTTTACACGACGTGTTTTTTTATGATATTCAACAACTGTGCCAAGTATGGCACAAATCGATTCATAACCTGATATAGCTGCCATATAAACCGATCTTGGGTCTTGACTTCTTGAGCCTCTAGAGGGCGCAATTCTTATCCGATTGGAAAAAAATTTTGAACGACGCGTTTTGTAATGATATCCAACAACTGTGTTAAGTATGGTTCAAATCGGTCAATAACCTGATACAGCTGCAATATAAACCGATCTTGGGTCTTGACTTCTTGAGCCTCTAGAAGGCGCAATTCTTATCCGATTGGAATGAAATTTGGCATGACATATTTTATTATGACTTTCACCAACTGTGCCAAATAGGGTTCAAATCGGTTCATAACCTGATATATCCGCCATATAAACCGATCTGGAATCTTGACTTCTTGAGCTTCTAGAGGACGTAATTCCTATCCGATTTGGCTGAAATTTTGCATGACGTATTTTATTATGACTTCCAACAACTGTGCCAAATTAGTTTGAAATCGGTCAATAACCAGATATAGCTCCTATATAAACCGATCTGGAGACTTGACTTCTTGAGCCTCTAAAGGGCGCAATTCTTATCCGATTGGAATGAAATTGTCCACGAAGTACTTTGGTTATGATATCAAACAACTGTACTAAGTATGGTTCAAATCGGTTCATAACCTAATATAGCTGCCTTATAAACCGATCTTGGGTCTTGACTTCTTGAGCCTCTAAAGGACGCAATTCCTATCCGATTTGGCTGAAATTTTGCATGACGTATTTTATTATGACTTCCAACAACTGTGCCAAATAGGGTTCAAATCGATTCATTACCTGATATAGCTGCCATATAAACCGATCTTGGGTCTTGACTTCTTGGGCCCCCTAAAGGGCGCAATTCTTATTCGAATTGGCTGACATTTTAGATAGGTCTCCAACATGTAATCAATTGTGGTCCGAACCGGCCCATATCTTGAAATTTCTGAAAAAGTTTCACACTCATCGCAAGGCCAAGTCTATTAAAGTTTGCAGAGCATACATGTATTGAACCCCCCTTTTAAATATTTGCCCATAAATGCATTTCTGGTTGCCTTTGCCTTTCGATGAATTTCGGTCCATGTTACTGAATACTGTCGTTGCTTGGATGGTTGCAATTTAAAGAGCAACCCGCAGTGCTTTCCTGTACATGGTTCATGTCCTTTCAATTTTAAACATGCCTCCCCAACACTACTCCATCATGTACGAAACTGTCTCGTTTTATTTTTATGCAATCATGCATAACAATAATGATAAACATGATCGAATATTTGTTGTTGTAGTCTTTCATATATTTTTTTTTTTTTTGCTGTTTTACTATGACACAACCAACAAGCACAACAACTGCAGCAACAAGAAAAAAAAAACAAAATTGAAACAATATTCTCCACAATCACATTTTATCCTTAAGGCAGAGTTGCATAGAGGACCAGTCAACAAGGACCAACCCCCCCCCATTAGGTATGAATGCTGACAATGCTGGCTTTGTATGCCACATCATCACAATGACAGGATGAATGGATCAATGAAACGATAGATGGATATTTGCATTGAAGAAGACCAAAGACACAGGACTTCCTTTTCGATTGATTGACTAGAGGAGAATATTCTAAATATGCAAAATATATCCTTTTGTCAATGTTAGTATTGACAATGCCATGACTGCCATGTTCCTGGAATAAGGTACGGCACAACTATGCACCCACTTACATACAGTGATGGCCATGCTGGCAGGGCAAATATGCATTCTGAAGTCGAGAGATAACCAAATAATGCATTTAAAATTACAACATGACATTTGAATAACAGTAGGTAGGAGAAGTAGTTAAGGATACACGAGAGTTCAATGTAAAAGGAAAAAAAAAATTTTTTTTCAATAATGAATTGTTTAAGGAATGTTTCAAAAACTGTTGTAGGAAAAATTTAAGGAATTTATGCACCAATCTGGATCTTATTATTGTAGATAATGAAGCGTAAAAGTGGACTTCAGATCAGAAAATTTGTGGTTAGGTTGAAAAGAGGGTACAGATATTAATCCGCCCCATGCTGCTATGGACATACACCCAAGCCAGTAATCGGCTTGTTGTGCGCTCTAAAACGAAAATTTTAAGTTAGAAATTCCGTGCTACTTACAAAATCCTTAATTGTTTTCAATACCACTCCTCTAAGTTGGTTCAAGTCTGTTATTGTGTCTCCACCTAAGTGCTGGTATCTGTTAAACGCCAAAGCCGGGCAATGACAAAGGAAATACTTCAACGTCTCATCATCTTCCCCCTATGCTCTATACATGTTATCACTTGCCGCATCGATTTTACATAAGTGAGCTCGTAGTCCTTTGTGTACCGTTATGATACCAACAGCTATACTGACCTCCTTCTTGCTTCTATTCAGTAATAGCTTCGTCTTCTCACGATCTGAATTCCCCCCCCCCATAGGATTTTCGCCGTCCTACCGACCGTTTCGCAGTTCCACAGGGTTGCATGCGCATTCGTCGCCCACTCCCTTACCTGGGACTGCGTCAACCCGAAAGGCTTGGGGTTAACCAAGTTTATTGACGGCACTCCTCTGGCCTTCACCGCCAAATCATCTGCCCTTTCATTTCCCCTTCCTCCGTTATGGCCCGGCACCCAAACGATGGGGATTTTCACACCCTCAGAGAAGGCGATAATCTCCTTCTTACACTGCAAGACTGTTCGCGACCTTACCGTCCTGGTTGTTATTGTCCTTATGGCAATTTTACTGTCCGTAAAGATGTTCCCACTCGACGTCCTCGCGTTAGCACCACATCACCTCAAGCATTCCGTGATCGCCCGGATCTCCGCCTGCAGAACCGTATTATGGTCAGTCAGTCTAAAACAAATCTCAGTCCTCGGGTTCTCAATGTAAACCCCCAGGCCCACTCTGTCCTCAAGCTTTGATCCATCCGTGTAACATGATCTTCCAGATGGCAATACTCAGGTTCCGTCAATCCAAGACTGTAACGATGACAGCAGAGCCTCGCACTCGACTTGAAGGTTCATCTCAGGTATCCGATCGGAAACCTCTTCCCTTCCATCCAGGTTTCCTATCGTCGCCTCGATTATACCGCTATGGTATGAGCTGCTCTCATCCTCAAACCATTCTCCCATCGCCTTAAGTCTGATAGACGCAGTGGCTGCCTCACACTTAATCTGTATGTCAATGGGTCGGATATCTAGAATAGTCTCCAGTGTCCTAGTGGGCGGGGTCCTCATCGCTCCGCCTATGTCAAGATAACATGTTCTCTGAACCTGTTGTATGGTCCATATGTTGCACTTTTTCTTCATAGCACTGCACCAAACTACTGAGGCGTAACTAAGTATTGGTCTAATCAAGCTCCTGTAGAACCAGTGAACTATCCTAGGATTCAGGCCCCATATCGAAACTACGGCCCGTCTACATAGTGCCCAACATCTGTGAGCCTTCTCAGTACGCTCCTGGATGTGACACTTCCAATTCAGTTTCCTGTCCAAGATCACACCTAAATATTTGACCTTGTCAGATATCGAAATCGTCTTAGTATGACAACGTGGTGCGTCAAATTGGTCCACCTTCATCTTCCTCGTGAACAGGCATATTTCAGTCTTCTCTGGGTTAACATTGGGACCTCTGGGTCTTACCCAATCATATGCCATATGCGGGACCACTTCGGCCCTTCTGCATAGCTGGTTCGGATCCTTATCCCTTAGGGGTTCAAATCCCTCCTCAGTCAGCATCCGTAATAGTTTATTGATGGAGGTCACTCAAAGGACGCCACCCTAGCGCAGAGGTTAACATCTCCGGTTATGAAGCTGAAAGCCTGGGTTCGAATCCTGGCGAGAACGTTAGAACAATATTTCAGCGGGGGTTATCTTCTTCTAATGAGGACGACATTTGTGAGGTATTGTACCATTACCACTCATTGATAGGTGAGTATTTTGCCCCCGTTCATTAATGGCGTGTCTTGTGCCACCTTCTCCTTCATATTTATGTCATGGAACCCACAATTAATTCATCTGTTCCTTAGCATATGGTTTATTCAGTTTTCAGTCCTCAGTCAGCATCCGTTATACGTCATTTATGGTGGCCACTCAAAGGAGTGGGGGTAAAATGCCCCCTGTGCCCACTCTGCCCCCTGTGCCCGCTCTGTCCCCTGTGTCCGCTCTGCCCCCTGTGCCCACTCTGCCCGCTTTGAACCCTTTTAATTATGTCATGGGACCCGCAATTTATCCACCTGTTTCTCAGCATATGGTTTACACACGGTGCTGGTCTAAGGATTGGATCAGTATCTTGGTCCCCATATTCATAAAAGCCCCCTTAATGTCAATGCGTATCGCCAATGTGAACGTCTTGGCATCGTAGGATTCTTCCATTTTATGCATAACCTCATGCAGGGCAGTCTCCACCGACCTTCCCTTGACACAGGCATGCTGTTTGCATTTGAGCAGTTCGCTGGATGTCCTACTCTTTATTATGGTATCCACAGTACGTTCCATGGTTTTGGAGCAGAAATGACGTAAGGCTTATGGGTCTGTGGGCCTTTGGTGTCACATAACTTGCCTTGTCGGGCTTGGGTATAAATATCAACCTTGCCTTCTGCCAGGCTTTCGGAGCATATGCAAGTCCTAGGCATGCTGTCAAGAGAGTGGCTAGATGTGGCGCCAGATAGTCGGCCTCCTTTTGTAGTAATGCCGAAGATATTTCATCAGGTCCGGGTGACTTAAATGGTTTGAAGCTCCTCAAGGATTCCTTGACCATAAATTCCGCAATGATAATCCTTCGCTCAACCTCATTTTTCCAAGATTCCGGTGTCTCCGTGAGTTCTGTCATATCTTATGGGAAAATGGGTTTTCTTCAAAAGCCTCAACATGTCCTCCGTTGTATCTGCTCTCACTCCCATGCCGTCTACTAAAGTTTCAGTTTGGACATGGGCTTTTGAGAGAAACTTTTTTATCTTGGTGGCGTCATTAACGCTACCAGTAGGCACGTTTTGGCGCTCTAGTAATCTTATTGCATTCCTTAAGCCGTATGTAATACACATTCCAATAAACTTCCGCTTTTTTACGACGCGCTCTGTCAAAAAGTCTGCGGACCTCTTTCCCAATATTGCGAATCTCCCCGGTCATCCAGGTTTCTCAAGGCTTCCTTGACCATAAATTCCGTAATGACAATCCTTCGCTCAACCTCATTTTTCCAAGATTCCGGTGTCTCTGTGAGTTCCGTCATATCCTGTGGGAAAATGGGTTTTCTTCAAAAGTCTCAACATGTCCTCCGTTGTATCTGCTCTAACTCCCATGCCGTCTACTAAAGTTTCAGTTTGGACATGGGCTTTAGAAAGAAATTTTTCATTTTGGTGGCGTCATTAACGCTATAGACCTGGCCGCAGTAAAGCTTCCCGGAGGCACGTTTTGCCGCTCTGGTAATCTTATTGTATTCTTTGAGCCCTGTGGAATATACATCCCAATAAACTTCCGCTTTTTTACGACGCGCTCTGTCAAAAAGTCTGCGGACCTCTTTGCCATTATTGCGAATCTCCCCGGTCAACCAGGGTTTGTCTTGGGCTGATTTTCTTTCCCGAAGAGGACAACTATCTTCGAAGGACCCTACCAGTGCAGTCGTAATCCTGTAGACATTGTCGTCAATGCCTTCTATGCTTGGACATATCTAACCTATCTTGGGTAGTCTTCCGAATTCTGAGTAGTCTTCCGAGTCCGCGCCCAGTTGGTTTCAACTTATTACGGATTGATTTCCTTTCCCGAAGAGGACAACTATCTTCGAAGGAACCCCCAAATCTAACCTTTCTTGGGTAGTCTTCCGAATTCTGAGTAGTCTTCCGAGTCCGCGTCCAGTTGGTTTCAACTTATTACGGATTGATTTCCTTTTCCGAAGAGGACAACTATCTTCGAAGGACCCTACCAGTGCAGTCGTAATCCTGTAGACATTGTCGTCAATGCCTTCTATGCTTGGACGTATCTAACCTATCTTGGGTAGTCTTCCGAATTTTGAGTAGTCTTCCGAGTCCGCGCCCAGTTGGTTTCAACTTATTACGGATTGATTTCCTTTTCCGAAGAGGACAACTATCTTTGAAGGACCCCCCCAGTGCAGTCGTAATCCTGTAGACATTGTCGTCAATGCCTTCTATGCTTGGACATATCTAACCTATCTTGGGTAGTCTTCCGAATTCTGAGTAGTCTTCCGAGTCCGTGTCCAGTTGATTATGGATTGATTTCCTTTCCCGAAGAGGACAACTATCTTCGAAGGACCCCACCAGTGCAGTCGTAATCCTGTAGAGATTGTCGCCAATGTCTTCTATGCTTGGACATATCTAACCTATCTTGAGTAGTCTTCCGAATTCTGAGTTGTCTTCCGAGTCTGTGTTCAATTGGTTTCAACTTATTACGGATTGATTTCCTTTCCCCCAGAGGAACTATCTTCGTAGAACCCCATCAGTGCAGTTGTTACCCTGTAGACATTGTCGTCAATGCCTTCTATGCTTGGACATATCTAACCTATCTTGGGTAGTCTTCCGAATTCTGAGTAGTCTTCCGGATTTTGTCCAGTTGGTTTTCAACTTTTAATGGAAGCTTATCGGATTCGGCGCCGGCTGTGCTTTTTTAAACCTAATGTAGCGATGGTCAGAGAAAGAGTGTTCCATGGAGACCCTCCAATCCTTAACCTCATCGATTAGATTTTCCGAACATACTGTCACATCAAAAACCTCTTCCCTAATCCTATTAACAAAGTTAGCGGTGTTACCAATATTAAGTTTTATTAGGCCGTTAGCATTCAAGAACTCTGCTAGGGCTTGGCTCCGCTTGTTAGTGTTGGTACTATCCCACGAAATGTGGTGAGAGTTCGCATCGCACCCTTTTAGTACCTCGTTTCCTGTCTGTTTCACCAGCCATTGCAGCTCCGACGTGGGTGGCGGTGTCGGAGAGATGAAAGGCAGATAAAGTGATGTCAGATATGCTCGACGGTCTCCCTGTCTCTCCAGCCGTTGCAGCTCCGACGTGGGTGGCGGTGTCGGAGTGTCGTAAGGTAGATAAAGTGATGCCAGGTATGTTCCACCGACACCCTGTCTCACCGCTCACCACTACATAATTTAAATTTTTATGACAAATAACGCAGGTCCTCGGCCGAGTACCAGTGTTGGCATAGAATACTTGGTAGTTCAAATGGTTCAGTCCAGAAACTTTATTCCGGGTCGTCCATGACTCCTGTATTAAGGCAATATGCTGCTAGCCCTAGCTGATTTTCTCCATCAGAGCGTTTGTAGCAGTCTAGCTCCGGTGGAGGTTTATCTGGATTACCTCAATCATAGGTCTTCCAGTAGATGGGCTTCTTGGGAGTAGGTGATGATCTCGTCGTCTGATCCCTGTTCGTTAGACTGCATTGAATTTAGGTTCTTTGCCTATCCTAGCCTTTCGAATCTTAATAAAGTCAGTAATAGTTCCTTCAGCGGGTCCCTGTTTGTTAGGCTGTATTGAGTTTCCATTCCCTGTAGTGCCTGATGTTTCAATGCTGGGATTTTTGCCTATCTCAGTCTTGCAAATCCTAAGTAAATGGGCTTCACCTTCTCTCAGGTGATGCTACCATCGTCGGCTCCCTGTTCGTTAGGCTGCATTGTGACTTCTGTCGCTGGATCTTTACCCATCCTAGTCTTCCGAATTCTGTAGAAACTTTGTTTAACTTTGATTTCATAGAAATAATGTCAACATTTCATTTGATAGAAAATTTTATAAAATTGCTATTTTAACGAACTTTACTTCTCCAAAAATGTTTGCCAAAATTTTATATAAAAATTCTTTTTTTTTGTAATTTTTAAATTTTTCAAATTTACTCACCAGAACGAGCACCACTATCACATGAATTCAAACGCTGGCTCATGGGTGTATCAAAACTTCGAAATCTGGACACATTTAGATTACTGGGACCACCTCCTATGACACCCCCGACACTAGCACCACTTGACACTCCTCCTATGTTGCCGCTACCGGTACGGCTAAACTGTGATTTGCGTGATCTACCCACCACATTGTGACTCTTGGAACGTTCAAATGAGGAGCGTTCATGATGCTGGGAGCGGGGGGAATATTTATTTGCCACTGGCGATGTTGTATGGCCGGCTACACTGTACGAGGGAGGAGCTTCTTTCACCGATGTATTCAAATAGGCGGTAGTCTTTTGGGTTTGCGGTGATTGCGATGAGGATATGGAAGCGGCCGGCGATTGATATTTGGGTGAAGAATCTCTGGATCTCAGACTGCCACTGCTGCCGCCACCCGAGTCCTTTTTGCTCAGATAGTTGGGCGAGTTCCCGGTAAGGGTGCTAAAGTTGGGCGATCTATCGCGTGCCACAGCAACCGGCTTGGCTGGCCTTTCGGTTAGATTGCCATCGAAACTGCGCGAGAAGGTCTCCACATAGGTGTCTGTGGGTGTGGGTCTGCGGTTGTCATACTCAAAGCTGCGCGAGAACACCATACCCTTGTTGTTGGGCACATTCGAGGCCTGGAGATTGCAATTGTTGACCACCATAGTCTGGGGCTGGGGTGTGGGACGACTGGCAATGGTGCGACGGCGATCAAAAGACTTGGCTTTGACGCTGCTATCTTGAAAGGCAGGTGGTGGTGAGAGAATGGGAGTTATGGGAGGCGGGGATTCGTGGTCGTTGAGATTCTTCACCGGCAAGAAGCCGGGTCGTTCGTTCAGTATACTGGCCAGCTGGGGATCAACAATCCGATAGCCTGGCCTTAGGGCGGAATCACGGCCATTGGAGGCCCCCAAACGGGCCTCATTGCGCTGTATCAGTTCCTCTACCTTGCTGCTGACAAATTTCGGAGGCTCCACTATGGCATGCTGGTGCTGCAGCAAAGCCTGACGTGTCATATCCGAGCGCCGCGTATTATCGATCTGTATGACACGTATGGTGTTGCGTAAATCTCCATTCTGATGGCCATAGTTGGAGCGACGATAGCCGCGATTTTCATCGTTGGTGCGCTTGGTATTCACCTGCACCCAACCAGACTTGTTGAGATAAATCTCTTCCTTATTGGCGGGAGCCACAGTTTTGCGTGACGAGCCCGCATAATAATGTTCGCCAAACAAATAGGTGGGCATGTGTAAGCCAGCACCACTGGAGGAGGAAGCACCAGAACCACCGCCACTGCCTCCCATATGGTAATGCATTCTACGCGCCTCCAGTTTCTCGTTGAAACTGCGCGAAGATGCCTCTAAACTTTCGCGGCGCTTGGCAACGTATCGCTGAAAGGCGGACAGATGTTGATAATCGTCTTTCGAGGGTGGGCCCTTATCGGCAGGACTGTGGGGATCTCTTAGCTCTGAATGCTGATGATGTTGGGGGCTGCCATAGCGGCGACTGTGATGTTTGGAGGGACTCGCCCTGAGTTTGGTGCGTCGTTTTTTCGGCGGCAAAGCCGGCAAGGGCAAAGTACTAACGTCTATTTTGTCCAAAGTCGAAGAGGAAAGTTCGTCGTTTTGTGATTCTCGCGTTATGGATTCACGAGTCAAGTGACTATCATCGGATTGGGCTTCGCTGGAATCTAGGCAAGAATAGTCTTGCCTTTGTAGAGTGGGCCGTTTGTGGGGCTGATCACTTTCTTGGCTCAATAAAGCATGATAGGTGGTGATAAGGGGAATTTTGGGAGGTGAACTGGAATAGAAAGGCAAATACAAAAAAAGAAATTAATACAGTTTTTCAAGACAATTCCTTGGAGAAAAAAACTTAAACAAAGCCTAAATGTATGCTACATTTTTGTTAATAATACTTTATATGAAAACCGTGATGCATCGCACAGTGGGATATTATCAAAAAAAAAAAACTATATGCCGTTTGTGAACGCATAGAGATAACTTTTTGAAGTTTAAAATGGTTAGAGCTGAAATGTAAACACGGTCATGTGCAAAAACCCTAGGTGGTCCGGGCATCTCTTGGAAGGCCCCTAAAGTTGGTCACCTTGGTATTTCGAGAAATTTTTGGGCTGCCAAATTTATGATTGTGGTCTGATGTTCAAAGTTCTTTTTATGGGGCTCAAGAAGTCAAATAGGGAGGTCAGTTTATATGGGAGCTATATCAGGTTACGGACCGATTTAAACCATACTTAGCACAGTTGTTGGGAGTCACAACAGTACACTATGTGCAAAATGTCAGCCAAATTGGAAGAAAGTCAAATGGGGAGAACGGGTTTTATGGGGCTATATCTCTTTAAAGAGCGATTCGGATCATACTTGGCATGGATGTTGGAAGTCATAATTCAAGTCTTTGCTCCAAATTTCAGCAATAACGGATTAAAATTAAGGCTGCTAAGGGCTCAAAAAGACAAATCCAGGGATCGGTTTATAAATCGGAAATTGATTTTTCGATGTGTTGCAAACGGAATGACTAAATGAATATACCCAATATCTTACGGTGAAATCAGGCAATAAATCAGTTATTTATAGGATTAAGACCCTAGGTTGGAAGATCGGTCTATATGGCAGCTATATCTAAATATAGTCTGATATGGACCATATGCTGGTGGGATTACGGGAGGCTTAATACAAGTCAGTGTGTCAAATTCCAGCGAATTCCGGCGACTGAAGACACTATATTGGCAGATCGGTCTATATGGCAGCTATATCTAAATATAGTCCGACCTGCACCATATTTGGGTCAGATGTCGGGAGGCTTCAAACAACTCACTATGTAATTCCATTTTCAACCAAATAGGGTAATAAATTCAGCTTTTATGAGCTTCTGACCCTTAATCGGCAGATCGGTCTTTATGGCAGTTATATCTTGATATAGACCGATCTGAACCATATTTGGGTCGGATGTCGGGAGCCTTAATACAACTCAATGTTTCAAATTTCAGTGAAATCGGGTAATAAATGCATTTTTTTTTATTGGTTTCAGGCCCTAAATCGGCAGGTCGGTCTACATGGGAGTTATATCTAAATATAGTCTGGTCTGGACTATATGCTGGTGGGGATTACGGGAGGCTAAATACAAGTTACTGTGTCAAATTCCAGTGAAATCGGGTTATAAATAAAGCTTTTCTTTACCCTTTATCGGCAGATCGGTCTATATGGCAGCTATTTCTGAATAAAGTCCGATCTGAACCATATTTGGGTGAGATGTCTGTAGACTTAAAGTAATTCACTGTCTCAAATTTCAGCGAAATCGGGTAATAAATGCATATTTTACGGGTTTCAGGCCCTAAATCGGCAGGTCGGTCTACATGGCAGTTATATCTAAATATAGTCGGTCCGGACCATATGCTGGAGGGGATTACGGGAGGCTTAAAATATCCCACTGTTGTTAATTTCAGCGAAATCCGATAATAAATGCAGCTTTTATGTGCTTCAGAGCCTTAACCGGCAAGTCGGTCTATATGGGAGCTATATGCAAACATGGTCTGATTTGGCCCGTTCAAGAATTAAACCTGCGTGCAGCAAAAAGTTGTATTTGTGGCAAATTTCAGCTCAATATCTCAGTTTATGAAGGCTGTAGGGTGAGTGCAATAGACGGATGGACAGACACACAGGCATCGTTCAATCTCCTTAGAGTTTTTCGACGGATATGGATATTTCGTTGCGTTACAAACGAAATGCCTAACTGAATATACCCCCTATCCTATGGTAGTGGCTACAAAAAAAAACCACACCCTTAGCAGCAAATTTAAATGGAAATTAATTGTAAATGTCGAAACATATGTGGTTTCTACTTTAAAAGCAATTAATAATGCAGAGAGCACTTAAATATTTTCCTTCCATAAGAAGACCACAACTCATTCTTACGAAATGGTAATCCTTAAAGTATGCTTTTGTTTTTCAGGAAAGTAATTAAAGACAACATAAGGTTATTACTTCAATATTTCATAAGAAATATGAGGCGTTAGAAAAGGAGGTGTCATCATTAACCTATTAAAGCATAAACTCGCCTACTCCTTATGAGCGATTTTGAGGAAATTTTCGCACTTATTATTGAGAAAATTTAAATTTAAATTAAATAAATAAAAAATTATAAAAAAAAATTTCAAAAATAAGAAAGTTTTTTTTAACTAATATTTTATTTTTACATAAAAAAAGAAAACAAGTAAAAGCTGCTAATTTCGGCCAGGCCGAATCTTGGGAACCCATCACCTTGGTTTAGTTTACAAACTAAATTTATTTGAAAGGCAAAATATTATCCAACATACTAAACTTCTGTCAAACCAACAAAAATTAATGCTTCTAGGATCCTAACAAGGATAATCGAGAAATCGGTTTATATAAGAGCTATATCAGGTTATAGACCAATTTGAATTTATCTTAGTATAGTTGATGAAAGTCACAGCAGAACGCTATCTGCGAAATTTTATCCAAATCAGACAAAAAATTGCGACTTGTCTGGGCTGAAGAAAATCAAATCAGGAGTTTGGTTTATATGGGAGCTATATCCAAATCGAAACCGATATGGCCCATTTGTAATCCGCAACGACCTACACTAATAGCAAGTATCTATGCAAAATTTCAAGCGGCTTCAAGCTTTACGCGTTCGATTGCTATCGTGATTTCGACTGACAGATGGACATGGCTCAATCAACTCAGAATATCGAGATGATCAACAAAAAACAAGTTATAGTCCGATTTGGACAATAAATGAATGCTGAATATTGTAGAAGTCATTGTGTAATAATACAGTTCATTAGGATAAGAATTGAGCCTTGTAGGGGCTCAAGAAGTAAAATGGGGAGATAGGTTTATATGGGAGCTGTATCAAGCTATCAGACCATATAAGAGACGTATGTTGAAGGTTGCGAGAGAAGCCGTTGTACAAAATTTCAGACATATTGAATAAGAATTGCGCCCTCTAGAGGCTTAAGAAGTCAAGATCCCAGATCGGTTTATATGGCAGTTATATCAGATTAGAACCGATTTGAAACATACTAAGTACAGTTGCTGTAAGTCATAACAAAATACTTCATGCAAACTTTCAACCAAATCGGATAAGAAGTGCGCCCTCTAAAAGCTGAGGAAGTCAAGATCCAAGATCGGTTTATATGGCAGCTATATCAGGTTCTATACCGATTTACACCTAACATGGCACAGTTACTGGAAGTCATAACAAAACACTTCATGCAGAATTTCAGCCAAATCGGAAAAGAAGTGCGCCCTCTAGAGGCTAAAGATGTCAAGACCCCAGATCGGTTTATATGGCAGCTATATCAAACCATGGACCGATTTGAGCCATACTCAGCACAGTTGTTGGAAGTCATAATAAAACACCTCATGCAAAATTTCAGTCAAATCGGATAAGAAGTGTGCCCTCTAGAGGCTAAAGATGTCAAGATCCAAGATCGGTTTATATGGCAGCTATATCAAAGTATGGACCGATTTGAACCATACTTAGCACAGTTGTTGGAAGTCATAACAAAACACTTCGTGCACAATTTCAGCCAAATCGGATAAGAAGTGCGCACTCTAGAGGCTAAAGAAGTCAAGACCCCAGAAACGTTTATATGACAGCTATATCAGGTTATGAACCGATTTCAATCATACTTAGCACAGTTGTTGGAAGTCATAATAAAACACCTCATGCAGAATTTCAGCCAAATCGGATAAGAACTGCGCCCTCTAGGTGCTCAAGAAGTCAAGATCCCAGATAGGTTTATACGGCAGCTATATCAGGTTCTATACCGCCATACTTGGCACAGTTATTGGAAGTCACAACAAAAACCTCATGCAAAATTTCAGCTAAATCGGATAAGAATTGCGCCCTCTAGGGACTAAAGATGTCAAGACCCAAGATTGGTTTATATACCAGCTTTATCAAAACATGGACCGATTTGAACCATACTTAGCACAGTTGTTGGAAGTCATAATAAAACACCTCATGCAAAATTTCAGCTAAATCGGAAGTCATAACAAAACGCTTCAAGCTGAATTTCAGCCAAATCGGATAAGAAGTGCGCCCTCTAGAGGCTAAAGATGTCAAGAACCACGATCAGTTTATATGACAGCTATATCAAAACATGGACCGATTTAAACCATACTCAGTACAGTTGTTGGAAGTCATAATAAAACATATCATGCAAAATTTCAGCTAAATCGGATAAGAAATGCGCCCTCTAGTGGCTTAGGAAGTCAAAATGCAAGATCGGTTTATATGGCAGCTATATCAAAACATGGACCGATTAGGCCCATTTACAATCCCAACCGACCTACACCAAAGAGAAGTATTTGAGCAAAATTCCAAGCGGCTAGCTTTACTCCTTCGAAAGTTAGCGTGCTTTCGACAGACAGACGAACGGACGGAAGGAGGGACGGACAAACGGTCGGATATGGCTTGATCGACATAAAGTATCTCGACGATCAAGAATATATATGCACTTTATGGGGTCTTAGACGCCTATTTCGAGGAGTTACAAACAGAATGACGAAATTAGTATACCCCCATCCTATGGTGGAGGGTATCAAAACTAGTCTCAAAGTTGCTTTAAAAAAATAACCTACAAAAAAGACCGGAGGGGGGGAAGTCTCTCAAGTATGTTAATTAACCATTATTTAGAAAGGATTATTTTATAACTTTTATAATGAACAACAGCAAAAAAGGAGGAAAACGAAAAAAAGTAAAAAAAACTAAGCAGAAAAGTAAACCTGTCTGAAAGTTGTGCATAGATTGTGTTCTCTTGTAATCCATTATGATTGGCATTGCACAACATGCAAGTGTATGACAGTCAATTTGTTACATTATGTGTGAGTGCAGAAAAAGTTTTAAGCATAAATAAAAATGAGTAGAAAAAAAAAACAATAAAACAGAAAAAGTCAACATAATTAAATCTATTTTTTTTCCAAAGAAAAACATCATACCATATAGATTACATGCTATGATGTAAAACTAAACTCGTGAAATGAGCGTATTTAATTAAAACTCATGAAAACTTTTTCAAATAAATGGGAAAAAAACTAAAATTCTGCTTAAACAAGTAAAAAGCGTGCTAAGTTCGGCCGGGCCGAATCTTATATACCCTCCACCATGGATCGCATTTGTCGAGTTCTATGGGCGGTATCTCTTTCTAGGCAAACAAAGAATATTGAATGAGAATTGATATGCTATTGGAGTGATAGTCCGATTTGTACCATAAATGAATGCTGAACATTGTAGAAGTCACTGTGTAGTAATTCAGTTCATTCGGATAAGTATTGCGCCTTGTAGGGTTTTAAGAAGCGAAATCGGGAAATAGGTTTATATGGCAGCTGTATTAAGCTATAAACCGATTTATGCCATATTCGATACGTATGTTAAAGGTCATGAGAAAAGCCGTTGTACAAAATTTCTGCCAAAACGGATGAGAATTGCGCCCTCTAGAGGCTCAAGGAGTCAAGATCCCAGATCGGTTTATATGGCAGCTATGTCAAAACATTGACTGATTTTCGCCATACTAAGCACAGTTATTGGAAGTGATACCAAAACACCACGTACAAAATTTCTGCCAAAACGGATGAGAATTGCGCCCTCTAGAGGCTTAAAAAGTCAAGACCCAAGACCGGTTTATATGACAGCTATACCAGGTTATGAACCGATTTGCGCCAAACTTAGCACAGTTATTCGAAGTCGTAATAAAACACCTCATGCAAAATTTCAGCCAAATCGGATAAGAATTGTGCCCTCCAACGGCTCAAGAAGTCAAGATCCAAGATCGGTTTATATGACAGCTATACCAGATTATGAACTGATTTGAATCATATTTAACACAATTGTTTGAAGTGATACCAAAACACCACGTGCAAAATTTCAACAAAATCGGACGAGGATTGCTCCCTCTATAGGCTCAAGAAGTCAAGACCCAAGATCGGTTTATATGACAGCTATATCAGAACATTGACCGATTTAAGCCATACTTAGCGCAGTTGTTGGAAGTGATACCAAAACACCACGGCAAAATTTTAGTCAAATCGGACGAGAATTTCGCCCTCTAGAGGCTCAAAAAGTCAAGATCCCAGATCGGTTTATATGGCAGCTATACCAGGTTATGAACCGATTTGCGCCACACTACGCACAGTTATTGGAAGTCATAACGAAACACCTCCTGCGAAATTTCAGCAAAATCGGAAGAGAATGGCGCCCTCTAGAGGCTGAAGAAGTCAAAATCCAAGATCGGTTTATAAGACAGCTATACCAGTCTATATACCTATTTACGCCATACTTAGCACAGTTATTGGAAATGATACGAAAACACTTCACGCAAAATTTAAGCAAAATCGGATAAGAATTGCGACCTCTAGAGGCTCAAGAAGTCAAGATCCAAGATCGGTTTATATGACAGCTATGCCAGGTTATGAACCGATTTGCCACAAACTTAGCACAGTTATTCGAAGTCGTAATAAAACACCTCATGGAAAATTTCAGCCAAATCGGATAAGAATTGTGCCCTCCAACGGCTCAAGAAGTCAAGATCCAAGATCGGTTTATATGACAGCTATACCAGATTATGAACTGATTTGAATCATATTTCACACAATTGTTTGAAGTGATACCAAAACACCACGTGCAAAATTTCAACAAAATCGGACGAGGATTGCGCCCTCTAGAGGCTCAAGAAGTCAAGACCCAAGATCGGTTTATATGACAGCTATATGAGAACATTGACAGATTTGCGCCATACTTAGCGCAGTTGTTGGAATTGGTACCAAAACAAATTGTGCAAAGTTTCAGTCAAATCGAATGAGAATTGCGCCCTCTAGAGGCTCAAGAAGTCAAGACCCACGATCGGTTTATATGGCAGCTATGTCAAAACATGGACCGATTTGCCGTATTTACAATCCCATCCGACCTACACTAATAAAAAGTATTTGTGCTAAATTTCAAGCGGCTAGCTTTATTCCTTTGAAAGCAAGCGTGCTTTCGACAGACAGACAGACGCACGGACAGACGGACATGGCTATACAAATACTTTTTATTAGTGTAGGTCAGTTGGGATTGTAAATTGGGCCAAATCGGTCCATGTTTTGATATAGCTTCCATATAAACCGACCTTGGGGCTTGACTTCTTGAGCTTTTAGAGGGAGCAATTCTTGTCCGATTTGACTGACATTTTGCACGTGGTGTTTTGGTATCACGTCCTACAACTGTGATAAGAATGTTTCAAATCGGTCTAAAATCTGGTATAGCTGCCATATAAACCGATCTTGGGTCTTGACTTCTTCAGCTTTTAGAGGGCGCAATTCTTATCCGATTTGGCTATAATTTTGCACGTGGTGTTTTGGTTTCACTTCCTACAACTGTGCTAAGAATGGTTCAAACCGGTGTAAAACCTGGTAAAGCTGCCATATAAACCGATCTTGGGTCTTGACTTCTTCAGCTTTTAGAGGGCGCAATTCTTATCCGATTTGGCTATAATTTTGCACGTGGTGTTTTGGTATCACTTCCAACAACTGTGCAAAGTATGGTAGAAATCGGTCTATAGCGTGATATAGCTGTCATATAAACCGATCTGGGATCTTGACTTCTTGAGCAGCCAGAGGGCGCAATTCTTATCCGATTTGGCTGAAATTTTGCATGAGGTGTTTTGTTATAATTTCCAACAACTGTACTACACATGGTTCAAATCGGACCATAACCTGATATAGCTGGCATACAAACCGGTCTTGGGTCTTGACTTCTTGAGCTTCTCGATGACGCAATTCTTATCCGATGTGGTCGCAATTTTGCATAAAGTTTTTTATTTCGATTTCCAACAAGTGTGCCAAGTATAGTCTATATCAGTCCATAACCTGATATAGCCGCCATATCAACCGATCTCCCAAATAGACTTCTTGAGCCTCTAGAGGGCGCAATTCTCATCCGATTTGACTGAAATTTGGCATAAGATGTTTTGTTATGATTTCCAATAACTGTGTTAAGTATGGTGCAAATCGGTGCATTACCTGATATTGCTGCCATATAAACGGATCTTGGATCTTGACTTCTTGAGCCTCTAGAGGGCGTAATTCTTATCCGATTTGGCTGAAATATTAAATGAGGTTTTTTGTTATGACTTCCAACAACTGTACTAAACATGGTTGAAATCGGTCCATAACCTGATAAAGCTGCCATATAAACGGATCTGGGATCTTGACTTCTTGAGCCTCTAGAGGGCGCAGTTCTCTTCCGAATTGGGTGGAATGTTTTTTTTGAAAATTTCAGATCGTCTCGATCGGACGATATACACCCGTCCATCTTTCGGTCTGTCTATGAAAAATCAACTTCCATAGAATAAACATAGCATTTCGAAATTTGGAATCAAAACTTGTTATTGATGTGGGTACGTCGATGGAAATTGCAAATGGAACAAATCAGGATTCAGTCAAAAATTTCATTTGATCTGTTATGACCTCCAATGTGGCTCTAAAGGTTCTTGCCCATGCAAAGAACTCGACCATGTGCGAAGATATTTATGATTTGTGACTAAATTTTTCTTTTTTTGATAAAAGCAGTAAGGTAAGGTACTTGAAGGTCGACTAGGATTATGGCCGCGGCGAAATAGCAAACTTTTTGAATCTAAGCAAAATATTACGTTATGCTACATATTCATATAGTTAAATAACCTCTCTTCATATAGTATACAAATTATACCACAATTAATGATTATGTGCTTCCTGTGATTTTTCCTATGATTTAGTTATTTTATTATAATAAAAAACAAACAAAAATAAATAAATTTATTCGGGAATACCTATGCAACAATTGATAACGAACAATGCCCATTTGTGTTGAAATTAAACATAATATTTCACATAAAACAAAAACAAAAAAAAAAACATCAAGAATTTACAACTATGCAAAATTGCGATAAACTTCATAAACCAGAAAACTTGTTTTATAAAATGTTGGAAAAAATATGCAGCCATCAGCAATAATTTTATCATACAGAAAAACCAGTACACAAGTTGTTAATGTTATAGAAAAACAGGGAATATGTAAAGTTTATTTTATTTATTATACCCTCCACCATAGGATGGGGGTATACTAATTTTATCATTCTGTTTATAACTCCTCGAAATATTCGCCCAAGACCCCATAAAGTATATATATTCTTGATCGTCGTGACATTTTAAGTCGAACTAGCCATGTCCGTCCGTCTGTATGTCCGTCCTTCCGTCCGTCTGTCTGTGGAAAGAACGCGAACTTTCGAAGGAGTAAAGCTAGCCCCTTGAAATTTTGCAAAAATACTTCTTATTAGTGTAGGTCGGTGTGTATTGTAAATGGGCCAAATCGGTCCATGTTTTGATATAGCCGCCATATAAACCGATCTGGGATCTTGACTTCTTGAGCCGTTGGAGGGCACAATTCTTATCCAATTTGGCTGAAATTTTGCATGTGGTGTTTTGTTGTGACTTCCAACAATTGTGCTGAGTACGACTCAAATCGGTCCATAACCTAATATAGCTGCCATATAACCGATCTGGGGTCTTGACTTCTTGAGCCGCTAGAGGGCACAATTCTTATCCAATTTGGCTGAAATTTTGCATGTGGTGTTTTGTTGTGACTTCCAACAATTGTGCTGAGTACGACTCAAATCGGTCCATAACCTAATATAGCTGCCATATAAACGGATCTGGGGTCTTGACTTCTTGAGCCACTAGAGGGCGCATTTATTATCCGATTCGGCCGAAATTTTGCACAACGGCTTCTCTCATGACCTTTAACATTCGTGTCGAAAATGGCATCAATCGGCTTATAGCCTTATGCAGCTCCCTTATAAACCGATCTCCCTATTTTACTTCTTCAGCCCCTAAAGTGTGAGCAATTCTTACTAGATTTGGCTGAAATTTTACACAATGACTTCTACTATGGTCTCCAATATTCAGTTCAATTATGGTCCGAAATGAACCATTACTTGATATTGTTCCAATAACATAGCAATTCTTTTCTTTTAAATTGGGTTGCCCAAAAAGTAATTGCGGATTTTTCATATAGTCGGCGTTTGAAATTTTTTCACTGCATGTGACTCTGTAATTGCATTCTTTCTTCTGTCAGTTATCAGCTGTTACTTTTAGCTTGCTTTAGAAAAAAAGTGTAAAAAAGTATATTTGATTAAAGTTCATTCTATGTTTTATTAAAAATGCATTTACTTTCTTTTAAAATATCCGCAATTACTTTTTGGGCAACCCAATACTTTGTTTGCCTAAAAAGAGATACCGTGGCAAGAGCTCGACAAATGCGATTCATGGTGGAGGGTACATAAGATTCGGCCCGGCCGAACTTAGCACGCTTTTACTTGTTTTTATACTCACCACCATAGAGTGGGGGGTTTACTGATCTAGTCACTACGTTTGTAACACCTCGAAATATAGATCTGCGACCTGATAACGGATATATTTTTTTGATAGTCTTGAAATTCTAGAACGATTTATCCATGTTCGTCCGTCCATCTGTCCGTCTGTCACACTTTTGCTTCTGAGGAAATAGGTTTCTCACGTATATCTCGATCCCAATAACGGCACAAATTTTCTATGGGATTCTTACCAAGTGACTAGGATGGCAAATTAATGACTTTGGGACATTTGGAAAGTAGTCATTCTTACAGATGAGTTTCTACCGGGTAAATACCCAAGGCTTGGGTATTTATTGGGCAAATACCCAATAAATACCTTTTTTTGGGTATTTATTGGGGTATTTATAATTTAACAGATATCTTGGGTATAAAAACATTTTCCAAACAATTTTTGATGATTTCATATGCCTTGTATATAACTCGGATCTTCTGATTTCATAAAATCGGATTTTAGTTATATATAGCCCCTATATAGACCTATTTCCAGACTTAAAGTCTTGAGGCAATGAATTGGTCATTTTTCTTCCAATTTCGATGCAATTTGCCACAGTGAGTTCTGGTAGACCCATTTCTATGAAGTGTGGTGCAGATCGGACTATATTTGGATATAGCTGCCCTAGAGATAGACCGCCCGATCTCCGATATAGGGTATTGAGACCATAAAAGATGCTTTTATTACCCGAATTCGATCAAATTAACGCCACGGATGACATTTGTAACTTCGCCCAAGGTAAATTGTGATGGCTGTCCATCGTCTCGTAGACCACGAATACGGCGAATGGCTCCCCTCCTTGCCCTGTTACTCACGGGATTCACGTTTGAACAACCTGCCGCATCTCTTCGGTTGACTCACGGCTATTTAGCCAAAAGTGACTGAGGACCTGTCATCCCGTCTACCAGGTTTGAGAGTGGTTCAATAGTAGACCACAGTTTGCCTACACCGGTGCCTAAGTTACATTGCTCCAAGTGTTCCATCCACAAATTCCGCCTTTGTTCGTTGACTACCCTGTTTATTTCCACATTCAGCTCGCTGATTTTGGGGTTAGTGGGGTCCATAGCACGATTCTCATCACGCTCGTCTGCAAGTACCACTGCTTGCGCCGGGAAATTGGGCCGCACTTGGGGTATTCGACCGGCTGGTATAAAGCGAGCGACTGCTGCGTTAATGATGTCTCAGAATTTCTTCTCGACCACTAGCACATCAGAGGGAGGTGGCAGTTCACTGTAGCGGCGATTGGTATACTCTCTGAAGCCAGCCCAATCGGCCTTCTTATGATTGATAAACGTCCGGCGCTCAGAGGTTATGAAGTCAGGTGGTCGGTCGATGGTGAGAATTATGGGGAGATGGTCTGACCCCAAAGAGATGACGGCTTGCCAGGATACATCACTCAGGAGATCAGGGGATGCAATGGAGATGTCTGCTAAGCTGCTGCATATTCGGATTTTGTTCCAAATCGGAGCATATATCGATATAGCTGTGGGGCATAAGGTATGCATTTTTCACCGGACTTCGACGAAAGGTGGTTTACATATATACCGGAGGTGGTGGGTATCCAAAGTTCGGCCCGGCCGGAGTTTCAGTCGAGTTGGGAAGGCGTGACGCATTGCGACACCATATTGGGGAAAAGTTTTTACATTGCATAAGTACCTTACAAATGTAGCCAGCAATAGGAAGAGGTGAACCTAGAAAAGTCATGAAATCTAAGAATATATACACTTTAAAGGGTCTTAGGCAAATATTTCAAGCTGTTAATAACGTTATGATGAAGTAGGTATACCCATGTCGAAGGGTGTAAACATTTTAACGACTATGCATATGTGTACATACAAAGAGCCATCATATGTTTAATGTTTTGTAATTCCATGCCTTTTGTCTTTTCCATTTCCGTAAAAGCGCTTAATAATGCTGTCTAAAACAATTTACAGCCCCTAAAAGTAGGCTTTTAACTTTGGTTTTTAACAACTCCCTAAGAGCATGTGCGAAAAACAATTTTTACGTTTATTATTGAAAGTCGTAAAATTTTAGCTGTCACAATTTGATATCATATACTGAATGATTATTTCCATCAAAGCAAAGCAGTAGCAGCCAAAATCAATAAATGGCGAATTATGCAATATTTGTTGATATAAAAAATTTAGTATGCCATATAAAGAGTGGAAAAGGGAAACATAGTAAAGTATGTCTATAGGAAATATGGAAAAATTTATTTAATGGATTTTTTAAGATACAAAAGTTAGAATTAGTCTTGGCTCTAGCATGAGTAGTAGAATATTCACAATAACAAAGGACTTTAACAAATTAGGTTTCTTGGGTTAAAAAATTAATGGTAAAGAAAATCAACTCAGAGCAAGGGTTCGATTGGGCGTTATATGACCTATTTACATATAATACCCAGAGACTTATGCACAACGGCAGCATCCCAGCCCAAATATTGCCAGACCAGTGCCGGGAAGTGTATCCTTTTTGCAGTTAAACTGCAATGGACTCCGTGGCAAGATCGATGAGATTATGGACTTTATGGGTCGGAAGAGCATATTGGTCACAGCGATCCAGGAGACAAAACTGACCAACACCTGCAGCTTGCACAGTTGTCACGGTTACAAGGTGCTACATAAGGATCGCTCAAGGAATGGAGGTGGGGGATTGGCCTTCGTGATACACCATTTCGTGCAGTGTAAACCCATCTCGCATGCGCCTGGCGCTAGTGACCCCTACATGGAGTGCATGGGGATAGCAGTCAGTTCCGGTACTGCCGAGATAGAGCTATACAGCATGTACATACCGCCGGTTGGTAGCTGTGTCCCGATTAATGGCCAAGCTTACAACCCCGACATAAGTGGGTTACTATCTGGCCATAATCGCCTGTTTCTAGGGGACTTTAATGTGCATCACACTTCATGGCATTCTCCCCTAGGTAACAACCAGCGTGTCATAGCTTTGGCAGAGCAGATTGAAAGCTCCACGTTTTGCACGGTGAATGAGGATGTCCCCACTAGGATCTCGAAGAGGTGCAACAGCTCGCCAGACATCTTTATTGCATCCCCTGATCTCCTGAGTGATATATCTTAGCAAGCCGTCATCGCTTTGGGGTCAGACCACTCTCCCATAATTATCACCATCGACCGACCACCCAAGTTCATAACCTCTGAGCGCCGGACGTTAATCATTCATAAGAAAGCCGATTGGGCTGGCTTCAGAGAGTACACCAATCGCCGCTTCAGTGAACTGCCACCCCCTTCGGATGAGCTAGTGGTAGAGAGGAAACTCCGAGACATCATTAACGCAGCAGCCGCTCGCTTTATACCAGCCGTTCGCATACCTCAAGTGCGGCCCAATTTCCCGGCGCAAGCAGTGGTACTCGCAGATGAGCGTGATGGGATTCGTTGTATGGTCTTCACTAACCCCAGAATCAGCGAGCCGAATCTGGAAATAAACAGGGTAGTCAAGGAACGTAAGTGGAATATGTGGCTGGAACACTTGGAGCAATGTAACTAAGGCACCGGTGTAGGCAAGCTGTGGTCTACTATTGAACCACTCTCGAACCCCAGTTGACGGGATGACAGGTTCTCAGTCACTTTTGGCGAAGTAACCGTGACTCAACCGAAGAGATGCGCCAGGTAGTTCAAACGTACCGGTTTAGGCAAGTTGTGGTCTATTGTTTGGTCACTCTCGAATCCCAGTAGACGGGATGACAGGTTCTCAGTCACTTTTGGCGAAGCAACCGTGACTGATCCAAAAATATGCGCCAGGTTGTTTAAACGTCAATTTATTGTGCATCCCGAGAGAGATAGGGCAAGGAGGAGAGCTATTCGCCGCATTCGTGGTCTACGAGACGATGGACAGTCATCACAATTTACGGTGGGCGAAGTTATGAATGTCATCCGTGCCGCCAAATCATCTAAGGCGTTGGGCCCCGAAGGAGTCTCTACATTGATGTTGAAGAATCTGGATTCACCTGGAGTTGAGTACCTTACCACTGTCCTCAATCTGTCTTTGAACACTCTTATAGTTCCCGATGTCTGGAAAATGGGCAGAGTGATCCCGCTACTGAAGCCTGGAAAGGACCCGAGTTTGGGGGAGTCGTACAGACCGATCTCCCTTCTCTCATCAGTGGCCAAGACGCTTGAGGAATTACTCCTCCCGAGCCTCGTAGGAGAATTTCCATTCGCCGATCATCAGTATGGATTTCGAAGAGTGCACAGCACAAAAACTGCTTTGCATGGCATCACCGCACACATTTGCCGTGGCTTCAATCGGCCCAGGACATGCGATAGGACGGTCCTTGGGACACAGGACTTATCGAAGGCATTCGACACGGTCAGTCAAATTATTTGAGGACATCGCCATTACGTCCCTCCAGCCAATAATCGATGTATCTGTTTGGTCGCCATTCATTTGTGGAATTTAGTGATAGGAAGTCGAAGCACCATAGAGTGAAACAGAGAATCCTCCAAGGCGGGGTGATATTTCCGGCACTGTTCAACCTCTACCTATCCTCCATTCCACCCCTTCCAGACGGCATAGAGATCGTATCGGACGATTGTACGATCATGACATCAGCCCCCCCACCCATGGATGACATCTGCGATAGGTTGAACATCTACCTCAACGAACTTGCCTCATATTTCGCTGCAAGAAGATATCTGCCACCAAATCTTCAGCCAGTCCTTGGATTCAGAATGTAGTCCTTTGAGAACAACCGCCTCCCATTACACCTGAAGAAATTGACCTCCCCCGGCAAACCAGAGTAGTTCGGGCTCAATTATGTTCCGGCAGATGCAACCGCCTCAACTCCTACAGAACAAGGTTTGATGCCGACGTGCAAGATGTATGTCCCAATTGTAACCAGGGACCCCGGGATACAAGTCAACTGTTTAACTGCCCAGCCAGACCCACTCGACTCAGACCCAGATCCTTGTGGACGCACCCTATCTTAGTCGTACAAGACACTGATACTACCCCTGTTGTTATATGGTTCTGAGGCAGACGACGCAGTACTTGGAGTGTTTGCGAGAAAGATTCTTCGTAAAATAAATGAACCAGGTTACGTTAATGGAGAATACAGGCGACGTATGAACCACGAGGTGTATGAGCTGTATAACGACGATAGCATACAACGGCTGCGTTGGCTAAGTCATGTTGTCACAATGGATGAAGAAGCTCCAGCAAAGAATTTTTTTGAGGACAATCACGGTGGTACACGCAAACCAGGACGACCAAAAGCCCGATGGAAAGATCAAGTGGTAGGAGACACCTCGAAATTTCCTGTCAGAGATTTTAGAATGAGCGCAGAAGATCGAGGCACTTGGAACGCTATTCTACGTTTGGCTAGTGGAACAAATGTTCTGTCATAGACAATTAAAGTAAAGTAAGTATTGATGTTATTCAAGTAACATTACTGTTGTCCTGTCTTCAATGGAATGTTCATGGGTAATTTCGCATATACAGTAACGTAACTGTCGTAGAACTTAGAACCTCTTTTCATGGAGTATGTAGACTTATGGGTGCTACTGTATATCTATAAAAACAACCATATAAACCTATTCACTTCCAAATAATAATACCCCATGCTATAAATGAACTGCATAGCGAACCAACATTTGTCGATTCATATCAACAGAAAATGTAATTTTCACACCTTTAATTAAAATTTCCAAAAACACAAATCACAATCGCATACAATTCCCATTCACGAAATTCCATTAAAATTGCATTTAAAAATGTTTAATAAAGAAAATTCACATATGGATGACATTCTGGGAAATTTGTTGCATGTATTCGTGATGCGAAAATGATATACCAGGAATTATTTTTAATGGAAATTGAAAAACATCCAAAGTCATGAGGAGGTGGTGTAGTTGATTTGTTAGCCATACCTAATGATTTTAATTAAATGCAAAACTTTGTGAGAAATAAAAAACAACTCGCATTAAAAAAGAGAAATATTTTTAAATTTTTTTGTTTTTTTTGCACTTTTATACAAAAATATCATTTTACACTATGATGCCAAAATTTGGTGGATATAAGCTAAACCCCTAAATCACTCACATTGCTATTTGCATTTCTTCGAGGACACATTTAAGCCAAATGTTGTGTTGGGAATTGTTAAGTGCATGCAAATCCATTGTCCTTTGGGTTTGTCATAGCAAAGTAAATAAACGACAAAAAAAAACCAAAGCCTACTTTTAGGCAGATGTCGCTGAATAGCTACAAATTTTACATGATTTTGCACTTGGCTGTTTTTGTCACAAAACGGATGTACACCGCTTAAGTAGGCGACTATTTTTGCACTCTCATTTTGTTTAACAATCAAGTAAAAAGCCATACAACATTTAAAGTGCATGCTATGTGCAAAAGACCCAAAATACACAACCCATTCTAAAGAGCTCAAATATGCGAACTGTTTCGCAATTGTTGCATGAAAAAGTATACTGACTGCCGTATTATGTGACATTTGGATGAAAGTTGGCAAAAAAGGCGAGCAAAAGAAGACAGAGCAAAAATAAGGTTAACTTGTGATCATTTCCAAAAACTCCTAATGACAATGGAAAGGAAACTTTGTGATTTTCATCCAATTACAGACGTTATGGTCAAGGAAGGCTTGAGGAGGAGTGCCTAAAAGCAGGCTACAATTCTTTTCTAAATTCCAAAACAGTTCTTGACCACTCTATATTGGTCGCCATGATGACCAGTCTACTGTTCGTAAAGATGTTCAAAATCACCCGTACCCATGATGGATCGGTACCCGGCGTTACTACAGACGGAGGAGGACTACCTGACGACCCTTCAGGCTGCTCAAAGCAGAGCGTGCCTAAGATTTGCATATACTCCGAAAGGCAGGTAAGAGGCAAGGCAAAGTAAGGAAGCCAAAGACCCATAGAACTATAAGCCTTACGACCTTTCTACTCAAAACCATGGAGCCTATAGTGGATATCATGATAAAGAAAAGGAGAACCAGCGAAGAAGCCTTCGATAACAAGACACACATTGGCAGTAAGCAATGAAATCGAGGGGACTTTAAACAATATGAGGATCGACAAACTGCTCTAAAAAAAAACGACCAGTACCGGCTGGACCGGGTCCCTAAGAACTGGATAGGCCATATGCTACGGAACAGGTGGATAAATAGTGGGTCCCAAGACATAAAGACAAGGGAGAACAAGTAAAAGGGCGTTAAGTTAGGCCGGGCCAAACTTTGGATACCCACTACATCGGGTATCCGATAAAAAATTCATACCTTATGACCCATAGCAGCTATATCGAAATATGTTCCGATTTCTGACCAAATACTAAAAAGTACAAGTCATTGTTCAACCTTATGTATAAAAATTGAATTGGTGTTTGTTTGTCGGTTTGTTCCGTATAGACTCAAAAACGGCTGAACCGAATACCTTGAAATATTCACAGCTATATAATTTATTGATATCGGGAGAAAACATAGACTATATAATTGTTTGATATTGGAGGGGGAGCGTACCCTCCCCCTTGCCCCAAAAGTACTACCCAAAAATAAAAGTGGACCGATCGGCACAATATGGGATTCAAATGAAAGGTATTCAAGAGTAGAGTACGAATTTCATAATAAAAGTTGGGTCCAAGTATCTGGTAGGGCCGACCCAGCCCCAAAACCCCTTAAAATAGGTTTATTTGATGATCATGACAATATGGGACTCAAATGAAAGGTGTTCGGGGGTAGATTACGAATATGGTCAGGAAGTAGGAAAAGGCTTTATTATTTATTGATAACAAAAGGGGGCGGACCCTCCAACGTTACCCCCAAAACACCACCCAAAATCAAAAGTGGACCGATAAGGACAATATGGGCATCAAATGAAAAGTTTGTGGGAATTCGGTATACAAACTCATGTCGAAGTATAGGGGGTCACCTCACCCCCACAAAAACGCGCAAAATGGGCACATTAGCCAATCACGGATATATGGGACTCGGTTTGTTAGTTTCGCATAGACAGAAAAACGGCTGAACCGATTTTCTCGAAATTTTCGCTTATTGTGTAGGTTGGTCTGGAAGAAAACATAGGCTATATAATTTTTCGGTATCAGAAGGGGGACGGACCCTCCCCCTTATGCCAAAAACACAACCCAAAATCAGAAGGGGGCCGACCGGGACAATATAGGAATCAAATGAAAGGTATTGGAGAGTAGAATACAAATATTTAAATTTTTGATTTTAAAATTTGTGTCTAAGTACCCATCGGGCCCGTCCCAACCCCAAAACCCCCCAAACACATATATTGGACGTCCAATTCAATATGGGGTTTAAATGAAAGTTATTTGGGAGTAGATTTCGAATATTCAAGAGTAGAGTACGCATTTCATAATAAAAGTTGGGTCCAAGTACCTAGGGGGCGGCCCAACCACCAAAACCCCTTAAAATAGGGTTATTTGACAATCATGACGATATGGGACTCAAATGAAAAGTATTCGGGAGTAGAATACGAATATGGTATTAAAATTTGTGTTTAAATACCCATCGGGCCGCCCCAACCCCAAAACCCCCCAAACACACATATTGGATCTCCAATTCAATATGGGGCTCAAATGAAAGGTATTTGGGAGTAGATTTCCAATCTGGCATACAAAATCAGATCGAAGTATAGGGAATCACGCCACCCCTCAAAAACTTCATTAGACCCATTATGACTATATGATACATGGCTGAACTGGTTTTCTTAAAGTTTTCATAGATTGTGAAAGTTAGTCTGGGTGGAAACATAGGCTATATAATTTTTAGTATCGGGTGGAGGCGACCATGGCTATATGGTACTCAAATGAAGGATATCAAGGAGTAGATAACGAATATGACATTTGCCTTCAAGTCTAGGTGGCGCTTTTCCGACTAGAGATACGTCAAATGGGTTATTTGATCCACTATGACAATATCGCACTCAAGTGAAATGTATTTGAGATAAAAAAAGGAATTTGATATCCAATTTTGAAGCCAAAGGTTTTGGGGTACGCCCAAAAGCACCCCCTTAACTGAATTTCATTTCCGTTGGGAATAAAGAACGAATTTGATATCTATTTTAGTGCATAGTGCCGGTGGCCGCACCAAAACACCCTCCAAATGGTTCATATTAATGGGCCATGGCAACATGGGGCTCAAATTAAAGGGATTTGGAAGTGCAGCACGAATTTGATATCCATATTGGAGTCGAAATGTCTGAGGTGCCATCTCTCCCCCAAGGAGAACGTTACCCTAAGGAAGAACTTTACCACCAGGAACCGAGAAGAGCCAAATTCTCACTCATCAATGAATGCTTTCCGTTTCAAGTTTAAACTCAATGATAAGGGACCTTTTTTTATAGCCGAGTCCGAACGGCGATGCGCAGTGCGACACCTCTTTGCGGAAAATTTTTTAAATGACCATGCATGGCATTGTACCTCGCAACTGTCGTCAACATTATGATGTTCGATGTTCTCGCCAGGATTCGTTCAGCGTCATAGGCTACAATGGCACGATTTCGATAACCGCATTCAGGGCAAAGTGTCCCCACCCTAAAAAGATTTTAGAGAGTTAAGGAAAGCCCAGCGGAGCGGGCCTGGTTCGGCTAGTTGTGAATAATAAAATATTGATCTTTAAGCAGTCATATCTAAAAATAAACCGATCTGAACCATATACGACACGAATGTCGAAGAGCCAAACATAAGTGACTGTGTCAAATTTCGGCGACGTCGGACAATAAATGCGCCTTTTATGGGCTCAAAACCTTAAAATCGAGAGATCGGTCTATATGGCAGCTATATCCAAATCTGGACCGATCTGGGCCAAATTGAAGAACAATGTCGAAGGTTTTAACACATCTTACTGTCTCACATTTTGGCAAAATCGGACAATAAATGCACCTTTTATGGGCCCAAAACCTTTAATCGAGAGATCGGTCTATATGGCAGCTATATCAAAATCTGTACCGATCTGAGCCAAATTGAAGAAGGATGTTGAAGGGCCTACCACAACTCACTGTCCTAAATTTCAGCAAAATCGGATAATAAATGTGGCTTTCATGGGCCTTGGACCCTAAATCGGCGTATCGGTCTATATGGCAGCTATATCCAAATCTGGACCGATCTGTGCCATATTGAAGAAGGATGACGGAGGGCCTAACACAACTCATTGTCAAAAATTTTGGCACAATCGGACAATAAATACGCCTTTTATAGGCTCAAAACCTTAAATCGAGAAATTGGTCTATATGGGAGCTATATCCAAATCTGGACCGATCTGGGTTAAATTGAAGAACAATGTCGAAGGTCCTTACACATCTCACTGTCTCAAATTTCGGCGACATCGGACAATAAGTGCGTCTTTTATGGCCTCAAAACCATAAATCGAGAGATCGCTCTATATGGCAGCTATATCTAAATCTGAACCGATCTGGGCCAAATTGAAGAAGGATGTTGAAGGGCCTAACACAACTCACTGTCAAAAATTCTGGCAAAATCGGACAATAATTGCGCCTTTTATGGGCTCAAAACCTTAAATCGAGAGATTGGTCTATATGGCAGCTATATCCAAATCTGGACCGATCTGTGCCATATTGCAGAAGTATGTTGAGGGGCTAAACTTAACTCACTGCCCCGAAATTTCGGCGACATCGGACAATGTATGCACCCTTTATAGACCCAAAGCTTTAAATCCAGAGATCTCTCTATATGGCAGCTATATCCAAATCTGGACCGATCTGTGTCATATTGAAGAAGAATGTCGAGGGGCCCAACACAACTCACTGTCCCAAATTTTGGAAAAATCGGACAAAAAATGTGCCTTTTATAGGCCTAAAACCTTAAATCGAGAAATCTGTCTATATGGCGGCTATATCCAAATCTGGACCGATCTGGGCCATATTGAAGAAGAATGTCGAGGGGCCTAACACATCTCACCGTCTCAAATTTCAGAGATATCGGACAATAAATGCGCCTTTTATGGGCTCAAAACCTTAAATTGAGAGATCGGTCTATATGGCAGCTATATCCAAATCTGGACCGATCTGGGTCAAATTGAAGAACAATGTCGAAGGTTCTAACACAACTCACTGTCCCACATATCGGCGACATCGGACAATAAATGGACCTTTTATGGGCTCAAAACCTTAAATCGAGAGATCGGTCTATATCCAAATCTGGACCGATTTAGGTGGTGGATATAAAAAGGCACAGGGCATGCCACAAGGGGAGGGGAGAGGCGTAGCCAGGGTTTTTTTAGGCACTGCTATGGATGACCACCATAAATAACCCATTACGGAACCTGACTGAGGAGGGTTTTGAACCTTTCAGATCTGCATTAGCTATGCAGAGAGTCCGAAAGTGTCCTTGGTGACGGCATATGACTGGGCTAGACCTAGGGGTCTGAATGTTAGCCCAGAGAAGACTGAAATCTGCCTATTCATGAGAAAGAGGAAGGTGGGCTAATTTGAGGTTTCTTCACAAGAACGATTTCGATATCGGACAAGTTGAAATAGGTGTGATCTTGGACAGGAAACTGATCTGAAAATGTCACGTTCGGAAGCGTCCCGAGAAAGCTCACAGATGTAGGGCACTTTGTAGATGGATTATAGCCTCAAAGTGGGGCCTGAATTCGAGGATAGTCTACGGTATTTTAATCCAACGCAGACTATGTTATAATACCTCTAAGGGGTAAGGCTCCTAACCAGCTATGCAGAAGGGCCAAAAGGGTCCTGCAGATGGCATACGACTGGTCTAGACCCAGGGGTCTCAATGTTAACCCAGAAAAGATCGATGTCTGCTTGGTCACGAGGAAGACAAAGTTGGGCCAATTTAACGCACCACGTTTCCTCAATGGAAGGATTTCAATGTATGACAAGGTGAAATATTTAGGAGGTATAATAGGGGAGGTGGTATAATGATAGGAAACCCGGATGGATTAGAAGAGGTTTCGGATCAGATACTTGAGACGACACTAAAAGTCGAGTTCAAGGCACTGGATTGACGAAACTATGGTATTGTCATGTGGAAGTTCGTGCTGCACGGATGGATCAAAGCTAGAGGACAGAGAGTGCCTGGGGGTCTACATTGAGGACCCAGGAACTGACATCTGTTTCCGAGTGCCCATAAAAGGCCCATTTATTATATGATTGGCACAGTGACCCATGTTGGACTTCTCGACTTTATAGGCTTTGTAGTTCCGATGTAGCTGTTGCATTGGCGCCTAAAAGCACCCTTTGTTACCCGTTTTCGTTGACATTTGGAACAGTGAGCTGTGCTTGGCTCTTCGGCATTCGCGTTCAATTTGGCCGCCATTGGTCCATGTTTGGATAAAGTTGCCATAGAGGCCTTTTGACATGTTTTTAATTTTTTTATATCCGTTGTCTTTCACCTCACCACGCAATGCTTCGAATTTTCGGATTTTCCATGAAATTTTGAGTTTTTTTAGATTTTTTTATATTCGTTATCCTTCCTGCTTCCATGATAACCGAAGCCTTGCTTCCTTTATAACCAGACACGAAAATATACACCAACTTCAAAACAAGATGTAATCACATTTTCCTATCATTACATTGTCAATTTTGCATGAGCAATTTTAATTAAAAATTACAAAGATGATAGCATATCATTAGGCTTGACAATTTAATCGATTAAAAAAGCATGACTAATTTGATATGCGACAATTCAAAAGAAAAAAAGCCAACAAGTTTCTATGTGTCAGCATTAGAGATGGCAGCCAACCGTTGGCAATATAAAATTCTCTTAAAAAAAGTGTTGTTTTTCCAACACAATTTCAATTTCAATTTTATCTTTCATCTTTATTTTTAGGCAAGACAGGACAAACCCTAACAGAGATGAGTAGAAATTTAATAAATTTTCTTAATAGAATTTTGTAGCATACATTAGGGCTTTATTAATGTCAAACATACAAAGGCTATGTATAGGCAACACAACAAAATTTCCTTTCCAAAAATGAAAAAAAAAAAACAAATCTCCATTAATTTGGTCTTTTTTCATCTTATGCTCAGAAATTTCATCATACCTATCACTTCATTGTTGTAATCTTCCTGTTTGCCATTTCGTTTGGCAAAGCAAAAAAAAAAAAAAAAAAGAATAAATACATCAAAATATGAAATTATGTACACTTCAGAGAGACATTATTTACCTTAACAAAAGATGACAACACACTCACACACATACTCGTACCCACACAATGTATGGCAAATCAACAGACCATAACGAAGAAAATAACACAACAGCATAGAACAGCTTCAGAATAGAAACAATTTCCAAGGCTACATCACATGCCAGTCAACTAGCCAGTGTTTCGATAGCTTTGCAGTATCTTCTATACTCCCCAAAAATTATTGTGGAAATCGAAAAAATATCCTTTTATGTTACACAACCTTTCCCCTCTATATTCGCACTACATTCATTGCCCCACTCAGATCCATAAAATGTGACATAAGGTTGAAAAAGTCATTGACATCAGCAGACAACCTTAATATGGATGTGAATGATCTCAGCATGGCACATACATATGCACAGGTTTGTATGTATAGACGAACATTGCTTATGCTTCCTGCAAAGTGCCACAGACATACCAACGTAATACCGTTTAATATTTGTATATTTCTTTTTTCGAAGGATGTTAAGAACTTAACAAGCCATATCGCTAGTATTTACTTCACATTGCAGTGTATCCACTAGACAGAGAGAAAATTTCAATAAAGATATGCAAAAAGGCTTAAAGTTCAGCTAGGTAGACACACAACCAGAAAAAGCACAAAAAATAGTCAACTCTTTTCTTTGGTAAATTGGATATGGATGGTAAAAAGGCGGTAAGTTCGGTCGGGCCGAACTTTGGATACCCACCACCTCGGGTATATATGTAGACCGAAAAACCTAACATAAGGCACTGTTACAAATTGCAGTGAAAACGGATTAAAAATGCGCCCTCTATTGGCCCAAAACCTTAAATCGAGAGATCGGTCTATATGGCAGCTATATCCAAATCTCTACCGATCCGTCCCAAATTTTGACAAAATCGGACAATAAATGCGTCTTTTATGAGCCCAAAACCTTAAATCGAGAGATCGGTCTATATGGGAGCAATATCCAAATCTGAACCGATCTGGGGCAAATTGAAGAAGAATGTCAAAGGGCCTAACACAACGCACCGTCCCAAATTTTGGCAAAATCGGACAATAAATGCGCATTTTATGGACCCAAAACCTTAAATCGAGAGATCAGTCTATATGGCAGCTTTGTCGAAATCTGGACCGATCTCAGCCAAATTGCAGACGTATGTCAAAGGGCCTAACACAACTCACTGTCCCAAATTTTGGCAAAATCGGACAATAAATGCGCATTTTATGGACCCAAAACCTTAAATCGAGAGATAAGTCTATATGGCAGCTTTGTCGAAATCTGGACCGATCTCAGCCAAATTGCAGACGTATGTCAAAGGGCCTAACACAACTCACTGTCCCAAATTTTTGCAAAATCGGACAATAAATGCGCATTTTAAGGACCCAAAACCTTAAATCGAGAGATCGGTCTATATGGCAGCTATATCCAAATCTGAACCGATCTGGGCCAAATTGAAGAAGGATGTCGAGTGGCTTAACAAAACTCACTGTCCCGAATTTCAGCAAAATCGGATTATAAATGTGGCTTTTATAGGCCTAAGACCCTAAATCAGCGGATCGGTCTATATGACAGTCATATCCAAATCTGAACCGATAGGGGCCAAAATGGAAAAGGATGTCGAGTGGAATCTCCGATCATTGAGCTCGTCTCGAAAGAGAAATAAAACGTAAATTTGTGAAATGATAAGATCTTCGCCCTAACAGGGAAAAAAAAACTTGAAGAAAATTTTTCAATTTCAATGAAGTTCCCTCTAATTTTCTCATAAGACAAAATTTCACTGAAATTTTATCTAAAGACAAAATTTCAGTCATACAAAATTTCTCTAACATCTATGCAAGCATCTCCGATATCTGGCGATTTTGAAAATTAGGGTTAGGGGGAAGGTCCGCCCCCCCTCACGAGTCACAAAATGAAGTGCCCTGTTTTCACCGTGGAGGCTAATCCCTACCATCTGTGAAAGTTTTATGGATATGTTGTCTTTAGACAACATTTTTCATAAACTTTTCTCTCAAGACAAAATTTTCTTGAAATTTACTCTCAAGACAAAATTTTCTTCAAATTTACTCTCAAGAAAAAATTTCCTTGAAATTTACTCTGCAAAAAAATTTCTTTGAAATCTTCTCTTAAGACAAAAATTCCTCGAAATCTCTCCAAAGACAAAATTTCCTTGAAATTTCTCTCAAGACAAATTTCCCTTGAAATCTCTCTCAAGACAAAATTTCCTCAAAATCTCTCTCAAGCCAAAATTTTCCTTGAAATTTCCTTTCCTCCCCCTATCCACAATCTCCCAAAATGCCAACTCCGGGCGATGGTTGCATCGATTTAAGGTAAAATTTTGTATGCCACCTATTGCTAACTCAAAAGTACAAAATTGGTAAACAAAAAAAACTTTGGGGTCAAACAACTGTGAGGGACGCCCTACCCCAAAGTCCACATTAACGGACATGCTTACCGATTGGGCCAATATGGGTATCAAATGAAAGGTATTTAAGAGTAGATTATGAACTTGATATAATAATTCGACCTCATGTGTCGGGGGGCGAATCGCCCCCAAAAACCGCTATAAATTTCATGTTTAACGTTTGGAGGCCACCGTAGCGCAGAGATTAGCTTGTCCGCCTATGACGCTTAACGCCTGGGTTCGAATCCTGGCGAGACCATCAGAAAAAATTTTCAGCGGTGGTTTTCCCCTCCTAATGCTGGCAACATTTGTGAGGTACTATGCCATGTAAAACTTCTCTCGAAAGAGGTGTCGCACTGCGGCACCCCGTTCGGACTCGGCTATAGAAAGGAGGCCCCTTATCATTGAGCTTAAAACTTAAATCGGACTGCACTCATTGATATGTGTGAAGTTTGCCCCTGTTCCTTAGTGGAATGTTCATGGGCAAAATTTGCATTTGCAACGTTTAAAGCAATATGGGTATCAAATGAAAGATAACTGGAATTAGAAAGCTTAACTATTTAAAAAATTTGGGTCTTTCCCAGGCGCGTTGCCTCACCCCAAAATTCCTTTAAATGAAAAATCGCTTAACGGAAAATACAGAAAAACTGAAAGAGTTTTTACACCCTAAATTCCATTTTTATACCCTCCACCATAGGATGGGGGTATACTAAATTCGTCATTCTTTTTGTAACACCTCGAAATATTCCCCTATGAACCCATAGAGTATCGTCGTGACATTTTCATTCGATCTAGCCATGTCCACCTGACCGTCCTCTGTCCGGTCGTACTCTTTGCGGCCGTCCGTCCACCCTCTGTAAGGCTGTCCGTTCGTCCTATGTGTGGCCGTCCGCCCGCCCTCTGTCCGTCCGCCAGTCTGTCGAAAGCACGCTAACACTCGAAGGAGTAAAGCTAAACGCTTGAAATTTTGGCGAAATACTCCTTTTTAGTGTAGGTCGCTTGGGATAGTAAATGGGCCATATCGGTCCATGTTTTGATATAGTTTCCATATAAACCAATCCTGGACCTTGACTTCTTGAACCACTAGAGGGCGCACTTCTAACACGATGTGGCTGAAATTTTCCACGAAGTGCTTTGTTATAACATTCAACAACTGTGCCAAGCATGGTTCAAATTTGTCAATAACCTGATATAGCTGCCATATAAACCTAGTTTTGATCTTGAGCCTCTAGAGGGCGCAATTGTTAGTTTACCTAGTTTTGATCTTGAGCCTCTAAGGACGCAATTGTTATCCGATTTGGCCGAAATTTTGCACCATGCGTTTCGTTATGACTTTCAACAGCTGTGCTAAATATGACCCAAATCGGTTCATAGCCTGATATAGCTGCCATAAAAACCGATCTTGGACCTTGCCTTCTTGAGCCACTAAAGGGCGCAATTCTCATCCGATTTGGCTGAAAGTATCCTTGAAGGGTTTCGTCATAACTTCCAATAACTGGGCCATGTATGGTTCAAATTGGTGTATAACCTGATATAACTGCCATATAAACCGATCTTGGGTCTTGACTTCTTGAGCCACTAGAGGACGTAATTCTCATCCGATTTAGCTGAAAGTTTCCTTGAAGGGTTTCGTTATGACTTCCAATAATTGGGCCAAGTATGGTTCAAATTAGTGTGTAACCTGATATAACTGCCATATAAACCGATCTTGGGTCTTGACTTCTTGAACCACTAGAGGGCGCAATTCTCATCCGATTTGGCAGAAATTTTGCACGAAGTGTTTTGATATGACTTTCAACAACTGTGCAAGGTATGGCTCAAATCAGTTCATAACTTGGTATAGCTGCCATATAAACCGATCATGGGTCTTGACTTCTTCAGCTTTTAGAGGGCGCAATTCTCATCCGATTTGGCTGAAATTTTGCATGAGTTGTTTTGTTATGACTACCAACAACCATGTTTAGTATAGCGCAAATCGGTTCAAAACCTGATATAGCTACCATATAAACCGATCTTGGATATTGACTTCTTGAACCGCTAGAGGGCGCAATTCTCATCCGATTTGGCTGCAATTTTGATCAACGGCTTCTCCCAGGACCTTCCACATACGTGTCTAATATGGTCTGAATCGATCAATAGCTTGATACAGCTCCCATATAAACCGATCACCCGATTTTCTTCTTGAGCCCCTACAAGGCGCAATTCTTATCGGAATGGACTGAAATATTACCCAATGACTTCTACTATGGTCTTCAACACTCAATTCATTTATGGTACGAATTGGACTATAACTTCATGTAGCTCCAATAGCATAACAGTTCTTATTCAATATTCTTTGTTAGCCTAAAAAGACATACCGCGCAAAGAACTCGACCAATGCGATCCATGGTGGAGGGTATATACGATTCGGCCAGGCCCAACTTTGCAAGCTCTTACTTGTTTTTTAAAAGGTGGCCTTTTAGAAACGTAGTGCGTCAAATTGAGCCACCTTTGTCTTCCTTCTAGGTAGACAGATTTCAGTCTTTTCTGGGTTAACACTGAGACCCCTTGGATTAGCATAGTCGTATGCCATCTGCAAGACGCTTTCTGCTTAGCTGATTCAAAGCCCTTCTCAGTCAGCAGCCGTAATAGGTTTCTTATGGTGGTCACCCATAGAAGTGGCAATAAAATGACCCCCTGTGGCGAGTCCTATGCCTTTTCCCCCTTACATTTATGTCATGGTACCCACATTTGAACCATCTGTTCCTTAGCATATGGATTTTACAGTCTCCTAGGACCCGGTCTACACGATGCTGGTCTAAGCATGGGATCAGGGTATCAATCGTCACATTGTTAAAAGAATGTTAGTTCGGTGATATCGCACAAGACTATATTTCCTTAGTGAGTCGGATTAAGCTAAGTAAACATATCTACCAAAGGATTTTCACTAATCTATGCCCATGATTAAAATTTTCCTATTTTCCTAAATCAAATGAAACACCTGAACGCGATAAGAATTTTTAATAGCCTTACTATTTCAGTCATAATAATTCATTGTATTCATTGGTGGCTGTCTGTGGGCAGCCAAAAATATTTCGGAAAATATTCCCAAAACATAAATTGCAAACTATCTTTTCCCCATACCACCCACTCTTTCTCTCTCTCTCTTGCCCTGGGTCTGAGCACAGTTAAGGTTATGCTGCCAAAAAAACACAAATAAAACACATACACCTCACACACACATCTAAACCTCCACTTGCTTTTCCGCATCCCCTATGACTATCGTTGTCCGCTTAGAAGTGTTCCATTTACATAAAAAAGCCATCAATTTAAGTATCATCCTGGCAAACTATAGGGGTTACATATAGCGATGTGCCCATAGCTATTTACAAAAAAAAAAATATGCTAAAGCTCATTCCGTCGATTGCAGGAGTAGTGCTGGTTTAGATTTTCAAACCAGCCCATGAGTTGGCCTGTAGTGACATGTAGGGGAAATTTTATTTAGCAGCAGCTTTATTACCTCAGGCCCTATATGTGTGGTGTAGTGCTATGTTGTGTGGCATTGTGCTGTGCTCTGGAACAACATAAATGCATTAACGGCATGTCTATATCGCATTGTGGAAAGTTTCGTCAAAAATAAATCGCACATTTGAGGTTTGGTTTTAGTTTTTTTTTTTCGCGTGAAAAAAGGCTATGGAAAAAAAGGACTTCACTATAAAGTTAAGGGAAATGTTGTGTCTGCGGCTTGCAGAAGGAAGAGAAACGTTCTAACACCGGAAAAGCTGATTAGAACCAATATGAGGTTAACTAAACATACATAACAATCAAAAAATTAACATTTTATCGATTTATCCTGTAAATACCTGCATCTGTATTAAATTGTCAGAAAATATTAAATTTTCCAATTGAATGTTTTATCACGCCTCAATTTTTGTTGACATGATCATAGGTGAAAATATTGTAGTACAAAAAATGCATACTTTCAGGCGAAATTCTTCTACCAGGAATTGTAGCATACTTTTGTATGGCAAATAAATATAAATTTGAGCGAAAAACTTATTAAATTCGACTATGCCGAACTTTGAATACCCATCACCGTTGGTATGTTTATTATACTATTGTATCGTTACCCTCCTATATATATATACATATGGGCCAATCTGTATCATGTTGGGTTCAGGTGCCAAGAAGCCTGATATAAGTCACAGTGTTGTACACAACAATAAAAAAATTAACAATCTATCGGCTTATCCTGTAAAGGCTATTAAATGTTCGATTTGAATGCTTTATCACACGTGTATGTTAATCAAACCATGGCATACACGCCTCAATTTTTGTTGACATGATCATAGGTGAAAATATTGTAGTACAAAAAATGCATACTTTCAGGCGAAATTCTTCTACAAGGAATTGTAGCATACTTTTGTATGGCAAATAAATATAAATTTGAGCGAAAAACTTATTAAATTCGACTATGCCGAACTTTGAATACCCATCACCGTTGGTATGTTTATTATACTATTGTATCGTTACCCTCCTATATATATATATACATATGGGCCAATCTGTATCATGTTGGGTTCAGGTGCCAAGAAGCCTGATATAAGTCACAGTGTTGTACACAACAATAAAAAAATTAACAATCTATCGGCTTATCCTGTAAAGGCTATTAAATGTTCGATTTGAATGCTTTATCACACGTGTATGTTAATCAAACTATGACATACACGCCTCAATTTTTGATGACATGATCATAGGTGAAAATATTGTAGTACAAAAAATGCATACTTTCAGGCGAAATTCTTCCACCAGGAATTGTAGCATACTTTTGTATAGCAAATAAATATAAATTTGAACGAAAAACTTATTAAATTCGACTATGCCGAACTTTGAATACCCATCACCGTTGATATGTTTATTATCCTATTGTATCGTTACCCTCCTATATTCATATGGGCCAATCTGTATCATGTTTGGTTCAGGTGCCACGAAGCCTGATATAAGTCACAGTGTTGTACACAACAATAAAAAAATTAACAATCTATCGATTTACCTCCGTCTGTATTCAATTGTCAGTAAATATTAAATGTTCGATTTGAATGCTTTATCACACGTGTATGTTAATCAAACCATGGCATACACGCCTCAATTTTTGTTGACATGATCATAGGTGAAAATATTGTAGTACAAAAAAATGCATACTTTCAGGCGAAATTCTTCTACCAAGAATTGTGGCATACTTTTGTGTGGCAAATAAATATAAATTAGAGCGAAAAACGCAAAAGGTTCAACTGTGCCGAACTTTCTATACCCATCACCGTTGATATCGTTACCCTACTATATAAAAATACTAGCCGAACCGTGCCCGCTGCGCTGCGCCTTCTTTAACTCTCTAACAACTTTAAAGGGTAGGGACACTTCGCCTTAATGTGGATATCGAATTGGTGCCATTGTAGCATATGTCCGCCTATGATGCTGAATTGTCGTGATTGGTCTAAATATCCATTTGGTGGGTTTTGGGCGGCCCCCGAGGAACCAGACTACAACAATAGAAACCATGTTTTGTTTTTGGTGAAAGTAGTTTACGTTAGGTTAGGTTGAAAAGAGGGTGCAGATATTAATATGCCCCATGCAAGTAATCGGCTTGTTGTGAGCTCTAAAAACTAAAAAGTAACCTCGAAGAAGAAAATTTAGGAAATGCTCCAATGTCTTATCATCTTCCCCACATGCCCTACACATGCTGTGACTTGCTGCACCGATTTTGGATAGGTGAGCTCATAGTCCTTTGTGTCACGTTATGACACCAAAAGCTATACTAACCTCCTTTCCACTTCCTTTCAGTAACAGCCTCGTCCTCTCACAATTCTGATCACCCCATAAGATTTTCTCAGTCCTACCGACTGCTTCGCTGTTCCACAGTGTTAAATGCGAGTTTGTCGCCCACGCGCTTAAATCGAACTGCTTCGACCCGAAAGGCTTCGGGTTAATCAAGTTTATCGACGACAGTCCTTTGGCCTTCACTGCCAAATCGTCTGCCCTTTCATTCCCCCTTACTCCGTTATGGCCCGGCAGCCAAACGAGGCGGATTGTGCCATCCTCAGAGAAGGCTGTAATCTCCTTCTTACACTCCTTGGTGACAGTAAGAATGCCAAAAAATTTTGAACGAATCGCATCACCAATCTCCGAGATCTGGTGTTTTTAAAAATTAGGGGAAATGAGAAGTACTTTTTAGGGGAGCGATGGCACCTCAGGCATTTCGACTCAAATAAGGATATGAAATTCGTGCAATACTACCAAATCCCTTTAATTTGAGCCCCATATTGCCATGGTTGGTATATAAGAAGCGTTTGGAGGGTGTTTTGGGGCTGGGGCTGCCACCGGTATTTTGCCCGGAAAAGAGATATCAAATTCGTTCTTTACCCCCAAGTACCGTTGAGTTGAGCTCCAATTTGCCATAGTCGGATATGAAGTTCAGTTTAGGGGGTGCTTTAGGGCGTCACCCCCAAACTTATTTTTTATGCCAAATTCGTAATCTACTCCCGAATACCTTTCATTTGAGGCCCATATTGACATGAATGTCCAATATGTCGGTATGGGGGAATTTCGGGGTCGCGGGGAGACCCGATGGGTAATTAGACCCAAATTTTAATGTCATATTCGTATTTTATTTTCCGATACCTTTCATTTGATAACCATATTGTCCCGATCGGTCCATTTTTATTTTTGGGTAGTACTTTTGTAGTAAGGGGAGGGTCCGCCCCCTTCCAAAATCAACAAATTATGAAGCCTATTTCTGCTTCCTGACTATATACAAACGTACACAATCTGTGAAAATTTTTAGAAAATCGGTATAGACGTTTTTGATTCTACGGAACAAACAAAAAGCGCAGTCTAATATGGTCATGATGGGTCATATGCCCATTTAAGGCATTTTTGGAAGGTAGGGTAACCCCCTATACTTCGAACTGATTTTGTATGCCAGATTCGTAATCTACTCCCGATTACCTTTCATTTGAGGCCCATATTGACATGAACGTCAAATACGTCGGTTTGGGGGAATTTCGGGGTCGGAGGTCGACCCGATGGGTAATAAGATACAAATTTTATTGGCATATTCGTATTCTATTTTTCGATACCTTTGATTTGATACCCATATTGTCCCGATCGGTGCAACTTTATTTTTGGGTAGTAATTTTGTGGTAAGGGGGAGGGTCCGCCCCCCTTCCAAAATCAACAAATTATAAAGCCTATTTCTGCTTTCTGACCATATTCGCATTCTACTCCCGAATACCTTTCATTTAAGACCCATATTGTCATGATCTTCCAAAAAATCTATTTTAGGGGGGTTTTGGGCGGCCCCCCAGTTACTTGGACCCAATTTTTAATATGAAATTCGTACTCTACTTCTGAATACCTTTCCTTTGAGTCCCATACTGTCCCGATCGGTGCACTTTTATTTTTGGGTAGTTCTTTTGGGGTGAGGGGGAGGGGGTCCGCCCCCCTCCCCATATCCAAAAACTATATAGCCTATGTTTTCTTCCCGACCAACCTACACAATCTGTGAAAATTTTAAGGTAATCGGTTCGGCCGTTTTTGAGTCTATACGGAACAAACCAACAAACACAAATTCAATTTTATATAAAAAGAGCAGATGGGCCAATCTGTATCATGTTTGGTTCAGGTGCCGAGAAGCCTTATATAAGTCACAGTTTCAAGTTTCAACGAAATTGGGCAATAAAAACGACTTGTATGGGCTAAAGAACCAAATCTGGCAGATCGGTCTATATGGTACTTATATCCAAATATGGTCCGATCTAGGTCATATTCGGTTCGGATAGCGGGGGCCTAATGACTGCTCATTGTAGTGAAATCGGCTTATAAATGCACTTTTGATGGACTTAAGACCCTAAATGAACAGATCGGTCCCATTTGAACCATCTCCGGTTTGGACAACGGAAGGCCAACTCCTACTCACTGTTCTAAATTTCAGCGAAATCAGCAGATAAATGATTCATTTATGGGAATAAGACCCAAAATTGCTTGATTGGTCTATATGATAGCCATAAGGGTAGAAAGGTCCCTGGGAAGTGGGCTAAGCACACCACAGAAAAGCTAGAATTTTACGGCTATCAGATATATATATAATTTGTAGAGTAGGAAATGCATATTTCGATATATTGCAAACCAAATGACTAAATGAATATACTCCCTATCCCATGGTGGTGCGTATAAAAACTCTTTTGCATGCTCGCCAATTTCGTTCTGAGGAAAACTTTGCTGTTTTTGTCCATAGAGTGTCAGAAGAGGCGTGAAATTGCTGAAACTTTGCGTGTGGTGTCTTTCAAATGTTAACATTTTATTTTATATGCCCTAACGTGTGTATGCATGTGCATGCATATCTACTTCAATTCATGTTAGGTTAATCAATGGTGAACATACTTCAAATATAAAAGTATTGCATAGTTTCAGGCGAAATTCTTTTTCCACGAATTGTAGCATACACTTTTGAACTGCAAATAACTGTACATTTTAATGTATAAAATAAAGGGTGATACGCTTTAACAATTCCGCTAGGTTCAAGGCATTGGGATGTTATCAGTGTTATATCTGCCAAATATATATTTATCCGATTTTGAGTAATGTAGTAATACTGTGGCCATTTTCTAACCGATTCTAACGAGGTTTGGCATATAGAATTTTCTCAGGACTTTCAACGTTTACTACCAAATTCCACTGAAATGGGTTTCGATTACCATGTAGCTTTCATAATAGTTAAAGTTTTTGTTATACCTTGACTAAATAGGGTTGGATTTGTTATTTATGAGTAAATCTGTTATATATAACTAGTAAAAGCGAGCTAAGTTCAGGCGGGCCGAATCTTATATACCCATCACCATGGATCGTATTTGTCGAGTTCTTTTTCCGGTATCTCTTTCCAGGCAAACAAAGGATAAAAGAAAAGAATTTCTATGCTATTGAAGCCATATCAAGTTATGGTCCGATTCGGACCATAATTGAATTGAGTATTGGAGACCATAGTAGAAGTCATTGTGTAAAATTCCAGCCAATTCGAATAAGAATTGCCCCCTTTAGGGGCTCAAGAAGTAAAATAGGGAGGTCGGTTTATATGGGTGCTGTTTCAGGCTATACACCGATTCAGACCATATTTGACACGTATGTTGAAGGTCATGGGAGAAACTTTTGTTCACAAATTGAACCAAATCGATAATAATTGCGCCCTCTAGAGGCTCAAGAAGTCAAGACCCCAGATCGGTTTAAATGACAGCTATATCAGGTTATGGACTGATTTGCACCATTCTTAGTACAGTTGTTGGAAGTCATAACGAAACAAGTCGTGCCAAATATCAGCCAAATCGGATAACAATTGCGCCCTCTAGAGGCTCAAGAAGTCAAGATCCCAGATCGGTTTATATGGCAGCTATATCAGGTTATCAACCGTTTTGAACCATACATAGCACAGTCGTCGGAAGTCACACCGAAACAAGTCATGCCAAATATCAGCCAAATCGGATAACAATTGCGCCCTCTAGAGGCTCAAGAAGTCAAGATCCCAGATCGGTTTATATGGCAGCTATATCAGGTTATAGACCGATTTGAACCATACTTAGCATAGTTGTTGGAAGTCTTAACGAAACACGTCATGCCAAATTTCAGCCAAATCGGAAAAGAATTGCGCCCTGTAGTGGCTCAAGAAGTCACGATCCAAGATCGGTGTATATGACAGCTATATCAAAACATGGACCGATATGGCCCATTTACAATCCCAACTGACCTACACAAATAGGAAGTATTTGTGCAAAATTTCAAGCGGATAGCTTTACTCCTTTGAAAGTTAGCGTGCTTTCGACAGGCAGACGGACGGACGGACATGGCTAGATCAACTAAAAATGTCATGTCGATCAATCGTCGATACTTTATAGGGTCTTTGACGAATATTACGAGGAGTTACAAACAGAATGAGTTATACCCTCCTATAGTGGAGGGTATAAAAAATAATTTGTGTTTGTTTGTATGTTGCGTATAGACTCAAAAGCGGCTGAACCGATTACCTTGATAATTCCACAGATTGTCTGAAAGGAAACAGAGGCTATATAATTTTTTCATATCGGAAGGGGGCGGACCCTCCCCCTCACAACAAAAGTAAAAAAATTACAAATTTTGCCCATGAACATTCCACTAAGGAATAGGGGCAAATTTCTCACATATCAATGAGTGCAGTCCGATTCAAGTTTTTTAAGCTCAATGATAAGGGGCCTCCGTTTTTATAACCGAATCCGAATGCCGTGCCGCAGTGCGACACCTCTTTTGAGAGAAGTTTTGCATGGCATAGTACCTCACAAATGTTGCCAGCATTAGGAGGGGAAAACCACTGGTGAAATTTTTTTCTGATGGTCTCGACAGGATTCGAACCCAGGCGTTCAGCTTCATAGGCGGACATGCTAACCTCTGCGCTTCCTTTGACCAACCTTCGAAAAGCAATGATTAATGAAAAGTTACCTAAAGAATTTTTCAGTTGGCTGTATTTGAATAATGTAGAGGAAAATTCGTGCACATTGTTGATGCTGCTTTTAATGGTTATTTCCCTCTACTTTTAAAAATCGTAGCATCAAAATAAAATTAAATAATCCGAGTTCTTCCGAAAATCTCTAATTCCCCTACATATTTTGCCCTTCTAGCATAGCATCCTTGAATGGTTAAAAGTTAAATTCAAAAGCTTTAACATGTATGTTCACCTAATGACTGCATGCCCAACTCACTTCCTCTTAAATTGATGATAAAAATGGTGTTATACAAAAGAATTGCATATTTTCCGGCGAAACATTTCTTCCACGAATTGTAGCATACATTTTATATTGGAATAAACCATACGGTAACCAATGTGAAATATGAATTTATATAAATATACATGAACCACAATTGCATACTTGGAAACGGTATGTATTTCAAACAAATTGAGAACAATGAAACAATTCTTTGGACTCTTTGGGCAAATTTTTAGAAATACCATTTCAGAGAAAACTAAATTTGCATTGCATTTGAAGAATACAGGTACATCACTCGTTTATGCATAGTTTTGTATACCTTATTTTTAGATTTTTGTTGTGCATAAATATTTGATATCAACAAACACCATTAGTGTTTGCTATCAAATGTGGAAAACTTTTTATATGATGGCTTGTATTGGGTTGCCCAAAAAGTAATTGCGGATTTTTCATATAGTCGCCGTGACTCTGTAACTGCATTCTTTCTTCTGTCAGTTATCAGCTGTTACTTTTAGCTTGCTTTAGAAAAAAAGTGTGAAAAAAGTATATTTGATTAAAGTTCATTCTAAGTTTTATTAAAAATGCATTTACTTTCTTTTAAAAAATCCGCAATTACTTTTTGGGCAACCCCAAATGTAACAACGCCGTATAGGCTAAAATTGGGCGAAACAGACCTTTTGTTACCCTATACCTTTGGGTATCAAGGCTAAGTTGTCGAAATCAAAATTTTTATAACTTTGAAAAGTACAACTTGGACCGAGACTTGAGAGAATCGTTGTGCAAAATTTTGAGAAGATCGGTTGATAAATAAGTTGGCGAAGGCCCTAAAAATCCAATCAGAAAGTGAGTCTGATTCGATGGGTATACTTGGTAATGGGTCTAGCTCTCTTCCTTCTGGGCGCTACAAACAAATGCACAATGTTATAGTACCCTGTACCGCAGTAGTGGTCTAGGGTCATAACAACTAAAAGTGTCCTAAGTTCGGCATGGCCGAAACCCATCACCATGGATTCTGTTAAAATATGGGAGCTATATCTAGTTATAGACCGATTTGGACCATGCTTTACACAGCTGTTGAAAGTCATAACAGAACACTATTAGGGCTCAAGATTACTAATTGGGAGATAGGTTTATATGGAAGCTATAACAGGTTATTGACCGATTTAAACCGTACTTAAGAGAGTTGTTGGAAGTCATAAGAGAACACTATGTGCAGAATTTCATATTTCTATGTCAAATCGGATCAAAATTGAGGCTTTCAAGGGCTCAAGAAGTCAAATCGGGAGATCGATTTTTATAGGAGCTATATCATGTCCTACACCGATTTGGACCGTACTTAGCACAGTTGTTGAAAGTCATAACAAAACACCTCATGCAAAATTTCAGCCAAATCGGATAATAATTGCGTCCTCTAATGGCTTAAGATGTCAAGACCCCAGATTGGTTTATATGACAGCTATATCAGGTTCTTGACCGATTTCGACCATACTTAGTACAGTTGTTGAAAGTCATAATAAAACACTTCATGCAAAATATCAGCCAAATCGGATAAGAATTGTGCCCTCTAGCGGCTCAAGAAGTCAAGGCCCCAGATAGGTATATATGACAGCTATATCAGGTTTTGGACCGATTTCAACCATACTTAGCACAGTTGTTGAAAGTCATAATAAAACACTTCATGCACAATATCAGCCAAATCGGATAACAATTGCGTCCTCTAATGACTTAAGAAGTCAAGATCCAAGATCGGTTTATATGGCAGCTATATCAAAACTTGGACCGATATAGCCCATTTACAATCCCAACTGACCTATACTAATAAAAAGTATTTCAAGGGCTAGCTTGACTCCTTCGAAAGTTAGCGTGCTTTCGACAGACAGACGGACGGACGGACGTAGCTAGTTCGACTTAAAATGTCATGACGATCAAGAAAGTTGGCGAAGGCTACCTTTGAGAAGAGCCATCAGAGAAACACTTATGCACAATTTTGTAAATATTGGTCAACCAATGATCATATTATGGCAGTATTAGTTAAAGTCAGACGAAAATATATATGCGTGATATCTATAATTCTGCAACGATTTCAAATACAATCGGCCCACATTGTAAAAATCATAAAAGAAATATGTGAATAAATATGGTGAAAGAAGATCTAAAAGTAGAAATTGAGTGGTACATATATATGTATGGGAGCTATATATAAACCTAAAACGATTTCTTTGAAATTGAAGGGGGGGCGGACCCTCCCCCTTACCAACATTTTCAAAAACGCCAGATCTCGGAGATACGTGCACCAATTTAAGCGAAGTTTTGTATGCCACCTTATGGTATCCCAAAAACACGAAATTTGAATAACATTTGTGGGTCCCATAACCTGGGGGGACGCCCCATCCCAAAACCCACCCGGACGGACATGTTTTCCGATCGGGACAATATGGGTATCAAATGAAAGGTATTAAAGAGTAGAGAATGAAATTGATATACAAATTTCGCCCAAAGTGTTCGTGGCAAATCAGTCTATAACCTGATATAGCTCCCATATAAACCGATCTCCCGATTTGACTTCTTGAGGCCCTGGAAACCGAGATTTTTGTACGATTTGGCCGAAATTTTGCACATAGAGTTCTGTTATGACTCTTTACAATTGTGCCAAGTACAAACCAAATCGGTCAAGAACATGATATAGCTCCCATATAAACCAATCTCCTTATTTGACTTCTTGAGCCCTTACAAACAGTGATTTTTATCCGATTTAGCTGAAATTTTGCACATAGAGTTCTGTAATGACTCTCAACAACTATGCCTGTGTGCGGCTCAATTCGGTCTATAACTAGATATAGCTCCCATATTTTAGCAGAATCCATGGTAATGGGTTCTCAAGATTCGGCCCGGTCGAACTTGTTTAATATTTTCACGAAAAATTTGAACTTTCACAAAGGCAAAACTGTCTGAAGGAGTGTCTTAATGGGTTTGCGATTTACTAGAGAGTTCTTAACTATTGTCTTGGCTACAATTTTCGTCTTAGTGTTGGATCGAAAATCTCAATGGTTTGGCTGCTATATGCCAAAATATCCAAAAAAAAACATGAGAAAAGTCAGAGAAAAAACTAAAATCTGGAAGCTCGATTTTCACCGTAGGTGTATGGTCTAGTGGACAATTTTGCTTAGTACAATCCCAAGAATCAGAAACGCAGAGGGCCTCTTTAGATGTTCGCAAATCGCACCACCCTGATGCCAATATATTCTTAATCGGCTGGACATGTTAAGTTAATCTAGCCATGCCTGTCCATCCGTCCGTCGGCTCGCCTGTCATTGGCTTAGGACCCTACATTACCTAACTAATTTTAGTTTCTCTCTCAATAAGCCTACTCAATATTTTCAACGAATTTCCCTCAATTAAGACATTGCAATTTTCAAACGAATTGTTTACAACCTTCAATAACAGCACCACTGCATATGGGGCAAGTTTTATAATTGAAAATTTTTGTGTTTTGATATTAAATTTATAACTCATTGTACTTTTGCTATTTGTGGCTGCGAAGAATTTGCCATGGTCACTGTCATGTGCAACAGCAAACAACACCAATGCATAATTCAGTGGATATGCAAATTTCCAGCAATTTACCATAATATATGCCCCTGACTTTCAGCCCACAATTGGCAATTGCGAAGCCGCGCAAGCCTCTAAAAACAAAACCAAAACATAGACTGATGACGAGGACAGTCCTTTTTGGAATGTTTGCTTAAAACAAAAACAAAAACTTTAATTGTTTTGAAGGTTAACTAGGCTAGTAGTTGTAAAATCAACTTTGGTCACGTCCTTATAGAGTTATAATTGTAGCCTAGTTTTAGGCGGCTGTATACAAAATCAAGCACTTTCGCTTAGTTACTAGTATTTAATTTTTAAATAAAACCTACCACCAATGTTTGCCTACAACTCGAGCCAATTAGTGTTCGTTCAGTCGAAATTATTTTGTAAACAAGGAAGCCACGCAATTAAAAACATTGTTGCGAAAAGTTTGTACTCTTAATTTTAAAAACAAATATACTTGCATGTTTAAACACTGCCATAGTTATTGACTATTTTATATATATGTAACAAGGAGAGCGTGCTAAGTTAGGCGGGGCCGAATCTTATATACCCTCCACCATGGATCGCATTTGTTGAGTTTCTTTCCCGGCATCTCTTCTTTGGCAAAGAAGGATCAAAGAAAAGATTTGCTCTGCTATTAGAGCGATATTAAGTTATGGTCCAATTCGGACCACAATTAAATTATATCTTGGAGACCTGTGTAATATTTCACCCAATTCGAATAAGAATTGAGCCCTTTGGGGGCTCAAGAAGTAAAATAGAGAGATCGATTTACATGGGAGCTGTAACAGACTATAGACCGATTCAGACCATAATAAACATGTGTGCTGATGGTCATGAGAGGATCTGTTGTACAAAATTTCAGACAAGTCGGATAGCGACCTCTAGAGGCTCAAAAAGTCAAGATCCCAGATCGGTTCCTATGGCAGCTATATCAGGTTATAGACTAATTTGAACCTTATTTGGCACAGTTGTTGGATATCATAACAAAATACTTCGTGCAAAAATTCATTAAAATCGGATAAGAATTGCGCCCTCTAGAGGCTCAAGAAGTCAAGACCCAAGATCGGTTTATATGACATCTATATCAGGTTATGGACCGATGTGAACCATACTTAGAGCAGTTGTTGGAAATCATAACAAAACACGTCACGCAAAATTTTATTCCAATCGGTTAAGAATTGCGGCCTCTGGCGGCTCAAGAAGTCAAGACACAAGATGGGTTTATATGACAGCTGTATCAGGCTAAACACCAATTTGAACCATACTTACAGCAGTTGTTGGAAGTCATAATAAAACACCTCATGCAAAATTTTAGGCAAATTGGATAAGAATTGCGCCCTCTAGAAGCTGAAGAAGTCAAGATAGCAGATCGGTTTATATGGCAGCTATATCAAGTTACGGACCGATGTGAACTATACTTAAAGCAGTTGTTGGAAGTCATAACAAAATACCTCAGACTAGGAGGTAAACATTCTATATCATCATCAGGGATTGGTTCTGCGGTATCCTCTTCGTCGCCAACATCGGACACTAGCAGTTGGGTAAAATCTTCTTTCCATATCCTCAGCATGTTATCTGTATCAGTTACCAGATTTCCTTCTTTGTCTCTGCAGTAGGATGTGCCTGCACCAAAGCCATCGGATTAATGTTTAATTCTATGATAGAATTTCCAGACATCATGTTGAGTCGTGTACATCTCAATTCGCTCACACTCACGTCTTTCCATTTCCTTTTTCTCTCTGCGGAATAGACGTTTCTCCACTCCCCTTTTCTTCTAGCCAGATTGCGCAGATAAGCTGATGCATACCCCTTATCAGCGTGTCGCCTCCGGTCTTAAATAGTTCAGCGGGTAACCCGTCGGCACCTGCTGCCTTGTTGTTCTTTAGTTGGCTCACCGCTACTTGGACCTCATTCTGACTAGGAGGTAAACATTCTATATCATCATCAGGGATTGGTTCTGCGGTATCCTCTTCGTCGCCAACATCGGACACTAGCAGTTGGGTAAAATCTTCTTTCCATATCCTCAACATGTTATCTGTATTAGTTACCAGATTTCCTTCTTTGTCTCTGCAGTAGGATGTGCCTGCACCAAAGCCATCGGTTTGATATTTAATTCTTTGGTAGAATTTCCGGACTTCATTTTGACTCCTGTACATCTCAATTCGCTCACACTCACGTCTTTCCATTTCCTTTTTCTCTCTGCGGAATAGACGTTTGTCCACTCCCCTTTTCTCCCGATACCTCTCTTTTATTCTCTCTTTACTGATAGTAGGGTTGCTCCATACGCCGCATTCTTGGCTTCAGTAGCATCTCGACACTCTTGGTCGTACCATGGGTTTCTTGGAGGAGGCTTCCGGTACCCAAGTACGGATTTCACGGCATTTTCCATGGTGTGAACAATAGTTTGCCACTGCGCCATTATATCATCGGAACAAGGAGTACTTTCTTCAAGTAGTTGGGTCAGTCGAGTGCAGTGTCAGATCGTAATTTCCTCGCCATGTTCCAACGGGTGCGAACCTTTGCTGCAACAAGGTAATGATCCGAATCTATATTCGCTCCACAGATCGATCGTACATTTAAGACGATGTCTGAATGCCCTCTACCTATCACAACGTGATCAATTTGGTTCCTCGTGTTTTGATCGGGTGACAGGCGAAATCAATCAGCCTCAACCCATTACTGGACGTTATCTCGAGGAGGCTAAACTTTCCGACTGTTGGACCAAAAATGTCTCCCTTCCCTATCTACGCATTAAAATCTCCCAGAACGATTTTAATATCGGGGACGGGGCAGCAGTCATATTCTCTCTCTAGGCGCTCGTAGAAAATATCTGCTCGTCTTTGCCTTCCTTCGGGGCATGGGCACAAATAAGGCTGATGTTGAAGAATTTGGCTTTTATGCCCTCCCTTATTAAGTGAAATTTTCATGGGCAATTTTGCATTTCTCATGTGCCTCGTCATTGTCTCCTCACTAACCCCGATGGAGATGCTTATAGGCCAATAGTGAAATTTTCTGAATAGTTAATGTCTTTAATAGTCAATGTTGTATACAAAGTATTTAAAGTAGTATTCCTAGAGTACCTTAACCTTTTCTCTGAAGCCTATTCTGTTGTAGAATTTTCCATATCCTTGTTGAAGTGCCTATAAGATTATCTTACCGTAGAATCCTGCTGTATCCTTGCTGGAGTACATATTTATATCTGCTGCCATAGAATTGTAGTAATCATGTCAAATTCTTGCTAGAAGCATTTACTAAGGTCGCCCGCCTGCTATAGAATCCAGTCAACATCCCTACAAAACGATCCTTCAGAACAGAAAATTAAGTTCTGTAATGACCCCTCAAGGATATCCCATAAGTTGCTGTCCATATAGAATTTTTAAAATTTTTTCTTTTTAAAGGACTGTATGGTGCATTGTCCGCTGTGTTCTCTCCAAAATGTCTTTAAAAATGCCTGTAGATTAGAGTTAGTTTTCCATTTAGATGTCCCTTTATTAAAGCATTCAAGTTAAAAATGTTTCCCTAGAAATACTGTTATAGTTGCCACCCAAAGTGGGGTCAGCGCAAAAATGCATTAACTCATGGCAATAATGCTAGAAAATGAACCCTAACTTGCCGCACAAAAGTATGCAGTGGTTTTTGCAAACCTTGAAACTCCACCAAGGCAGGCAGTATATTTGCCTCACTTAGTGATGCTGAATGCACGCACAATAAACGAAACCACTTAGAACCAAATGCAAATAACAAAAAAAAAAAAAATGAATGGTAGTTGGTGGTAACTATTTTCCATAGAATTTTTTCTCTGTCAAGCAATGGTGATTGTTTCATTTACATTCGAGTAGGAAGAACAAAAAAATTCAACAAATTTTGCTAGTGCAGCACAAAATTATGCAACACCAAAATTTGCACAATAATGAAGCTGCTACACAGCAAATCAAAAACAGTTCGTATGAAAAACAGAAAATCGCAGGCTTAAGGCGAAAATTTTTCGTGAGAAAGTTATAGTTTAGAAAATTGCATAAATTTAAAATAACGCAGTACTTGAAAGAATAAATTGAATAAAAAAAGTTGCTTACTATAATAAACCAGTAAGGAAAGGCAAAAGTCGGGCGGAGCCGACTATAGAATACCCTACACCACCTGGTGTACGTAGTACTTTTTATGTGTAGAACTTATCTCGAAATCTAGTCCGACTTTAATTTGGATATCTATTGATATATGAAATAGAACTTTGTAAGATTCTCCTAGGAAAGGACAAAAATTTGGATTTCCACGAAAATTTTGGATGAAAGATATATCGGGGACCTATATCTAAATCTAAACCGAATTTTATCAAATTTTGCACACGCATTAAGACGTCAAAAAAAAACAACTTGTACTACATCTCGTTCAGATCGGACCAAAATAGTGGCTTCTACAGCCTTTAAAGACCATATCGGATGAAAGATATATATGGGAGCTATGTGTAAATCTGGACCGATTTTGGCGAAATTTTGCACTCGCACAACCCACGCTACATTTTGTAGAAATTCGGTCAAAATTTTGCCTACTACAGACTTTGGTCCAAATCGGATAAAAGATATATATGGGAGGTATATCTAAATCTGAACCGATCCTATTGAAATTTTACACACATATGAAGACATCAAATAAATCACCCCGTGCCAAATATGGTAAAGATTGGACCAAAATTGTGGCTGCTACTTCCTTAAAACTCTATATCGGATGAAAGTTATATATGGGAGCTATATCTAAATCTGGAACGATTTTGGCGAAATTTTGCACACATATGGGGACGTTGAATAGAACATTTCACGCCAATTTTTGTAAAGATCGGACTAAATTTGTGGCTTCTATAGCCTTAAAACTCCATATCGGATGAAAGATATACATGTGAGCTATATCTAAATATGGACCGATTTTTATGAAATTTTGCACACATATGAGGACGTTGAGAAAAACACCCCATGCCAATATTTGTAGAGATCGAACTAAATTTGTGGCTTCTACAGCCTGAAAATTCCATATCGGATGAAATATATACATGGGAGCTATATCTAAATCTGGAACGATTTTAGCGAAATTTTGCACACCTATGATGACGTTGAATAAAACACCCCATGCCAAATTTTGTAAACATCGGACTAAACTGATGGCTTCTACAGCCATAAAACTCCATATCGGATGAAAGATATATATGGGAGGTATATCTAAATCTGAGCCGATTCTTATGAAATTTTGCACACATATGAGGACGTTGAATAAAACATTCCATGCCAATTTTTGTAAAGATCGGACTAAATTTGTGGCTTCTATAGCCATAAAAGTCCATATCGGATGAAAGATGTATATGGGAGGTATATCTAAATCTGGTCCGATTTTGGCGAAATTTTGCACACATATGAGGACGTTGAATATAACATCCCACGCCAATTTTTGTAAAGATCGGACTAAATTTGAGGCTTCTACAGCCTTAAAAGGCCATATCGGATGAAAGTTATATATGGGAGCTATATCTCAATCTGAACCGATTTAGTTCAAAATCAATGGCGTTCATCCCTGGACCAACAAACCTATATCCAGATTTGGATATAGCTGCCGTATTGACCGATTTCTCGATCTAAGGTTTTGGAGCCATAAAAGGCGCATTTATTACCCAATTTTGCTGGAATTCGGGACAGTGTGTTGCGTTAGGCGCTGCGACATCTTTCTGAAATTTGGCCCAGATCGGTCCAGATTTGGATATAGCTGCCATATAGACCGATCTCTCGATTTAAGGTTTTCGGCCCATACAAGGCCCATTTATTGTCCGATGTCGCCGAAATTTGGGACAGTGAGTTGTGTCAGGCATTTGGGCATCCTTCTTCAATTTGGTCCAGATCGGTTCAGATTTGGATATAACTGACATATAGAACGATCTCTCGATTTAAGGTTTTGGGCCCATAAAAGGCGCATTTATTATTCGATTTTGCTGAAATTTGGGACAGTGAGTTGTTTTAGGTTCTTCGACATCTTTCTGCAATTTAGCCCAGATCGGTCCAAATTTGAATATAGCTGCCTTATAGACCTATCTCCCGATTTAAGGTGTTGGGCCCATAAAAGGCACATTTATTGTCCGATTTCGCCGAAATTTGGGACAATGAGTTAGGTTAGGACCTTCGATATCTCTCTTCAATTTGGCTCAGATCGGTCCAAATTTGAATATAGCTGCCATATAGACTGATCATTCGATTTAAGGTTTTGGGCCCATACAAGGCGCATTTATTGTCTGATGTCGCCGAAATTTGGGACAGTGAGTTGTGTTAGGCCCTTCAACACCGTTCTTTAATTTGGCTCAGATCGGTCCAGATTTCAATATAGCTGTCATATAGACCGATCTCCAGATTTAAGGTTTTGGGGCCATACAAGGCGCATTTATATTCCGATTTTGTCAAAATTCGAGACAATGAGTTGTTTTGGGCCCTTCAACGCCGTTTTTCAATTTGAACCAGATCGGTCCAGATTTGAATATAGCTGCCATATAGACCGATCTCTCGATTTAAGGTTTTGGGCCCATAAAAGGTGCATTTATTATCCGATGTCGCCGAAATTTGGGACAGTGAGTTGTGTCAGGCCCTTCGGCATCCTTCTTCAATTTGGCTCAGATCGGTCCAGATTTGGATAAAGCTGACATATAGACCGATCCCTCGATTTATGGTTTGGTTCCATAAAAGAGGCATTTATTGTCCGATTTTGCAAAAATTTGGGACAGTGCCTTAAGTTAAGCCCCTCGACATACGTCTGCAGTATGGCATAGATCGGTCCAGATTTGGATATAGCTGCCATATAGACCGATCTCTCGATTTAAGGTTTTGGGTCCATAAAAGGAGCACTTATTACCCGATTTTGCTGGAATTCGGGACATTGAGTTGCGTTAGGCCCTGCTACATCTTTCTGCAATTTGGCCCAGATCGGTCCAGATTTGGATATAGCTGCCATATAGAACGATCTCTCGACTTAAGGTTTTGGGCCCATAAAAGGAGCATTTATTACCCGATTTTGCTGGAATTCGGGACAGTGATTTGGCCCTGCGACATCTTTCTGTAATTTGCCCCAGATCGGTAAAGATTTGAATATAGCTGCCATATAGACCAATCTCTTGATTTAAGGTTTTGGGCCCATAAAAGGTGCATTTATTGTCCGATTTCGCAGAAATTCGGGACAGTGAGTTGTGTTAGGCCCTTCGACCTCCTTCTTCAATTTGGCTCAAATCGGTTCAGATTTGGATATAGCTGCCATATAGACCGATATCTCGATTGAAAGTCTTGGCCCCATAAAAAGCGCATTTATAATCCGATTTCACTGAAATTTTACACAGTGACTTTTGTTAGGCTTTTCGACATCTGTGTCGTACATGGTTCAGATCGGTATATTTCTAGATATAGCTACTAAAAAGATCAATATTTTTTTATTGAACAATGACTGGTGCTTATTAGTTTTTAGTCCAAATCGTAACATCTTTCAATATAGCTGCTATGGGGCATCACGTGTGCATTTTCCACCTGCTTTTGACGAAACGAGGTTTATGTATATTCCCGAGGTGGTGTATATGCCCGCTTTTACTTGTTTTTTTTTAACATTTAACTTTAAATATCTGGCAAATTTTTCACAAATTGTGTGTTAAAATGTTGGCTTTTCACTCTGCATGGTCTCGAACAATGGCAAGCTCTCAATAAGGGGGCCCACATATGGCATGAGATGGGCAAAATTAAATAAAATGTGTATGGGTATTTACTTTTCGTTATTCACTGTTTGCCCAAAAAGGAAGTAGGGCTCAATTGTTGTTAAATTCACAGAAAAAAAAACAACAGAGAAAACCCACAAAAAAGGGCAAACAAACGATAATGGAAATGTAATGCTGAATAGGCAGTGGAAAATGGGAAAATGGACAACAAATATCCCCATGAAAAAAATATCAAACAACAGCTAACAGAAGAAGAAAAAAAAAACAACAACCAATACAATTGATTTATTGAGAGATTGTGAAGAGCTTACACAATGGCAGCGATGAATACACATCAGTGGTAAATATTTTTGGTTTTTGTTTATTACGGAACATGGAAACAATAGAACCAGCGGTCAGTATGGAACCTTTCTGTTAAATTGAGGTTTTAATCAACTTTTACTTTTCTCTTTCAAAGACAAATAAATGTGAATGTTTAGTTCATATTAAAAATGCTACCAGTAAGCTACAATTGCTGGCGCTAGAATTGAGGGATAAAAGAAGTCAAGCGCACAAAGGATTTAGGAATAATTAATGCGAGAACTTGGTAAAGTTGTAAAATTTCTCCATGAACATTCCATTGTGGCACTGTAGGGGTTGCTTTTCTCATATCACTGAGTGCTGCCCGATTCAAGTTTAAGCTTCCGTTACATGGTGATTTTTTTTGCAGAGGGCGCCATAACAAAATAGAGAAATTTCCCACCGATGGCACTTTCGATACTATCGATATTTAATTTTTTGATTGAATATCGATTAATATTTTTCCAATGCATACTATCGCAAAAGTTAAATTTTTTGCAAAACTGATCAAAAATAAGCAATCCGACACTGATTGTATCCTTTAAGATACATTGCGCCTATAGAGGGCGCAATTTTCATTCGATTAGACTAACATTTTGTGCAATGATTTCTCTCATGGCTTATACCTGACTTCATTAACCTTGGTCTTAGTTAGTCTGTGCACTGATATTGCTGCTATATAAATCGATCTCCTGATTTTTACTTCTCATTTTTGTTTGAAATACAGGTGATGAGAAATAAACAATGTTATCGATACTATCGATATTTATTATTAAAACTATCGAAAATATAGAATGTTGCGATTATCGATAGTTTGCCAGCTCTACTCAAAAAAACGGTGGTTATCCACTCCCAAAGCTGGCGATATTTGTAAAGTACATTGCCATGTAAAAATTGCTCACCAAAGAGACTCCGCTATAAAAAGGCAGCCCCTTACCATTGAGCTTAAACTTGAATCGGACAGCATTCATTGATGGGTAAGAAGTTTGCCCCATGTTCCCGAGTGGAATGTTCATGGGCAAATTTGCATTTGAATACCTCACAAATGTTACCGGCATTCGCTTGAGGTTTACCTCGACTGAAAGCTTTTCGATATTCACGCCAGGATTCGAACCTAGGGATTCAGCGTCTTGGATTACGAGGGTTGGCTTTTATATTTCGGGATTGGACAACCCTTGTATTGCAAATTTGCCAACTGACAGCTCTATCGTAAAGTTTGACATTTTTGAGGTTAAACGAACGTTTTGACATACGAGCGCAATTTGTGTTGTTTACAGTAATTTAAAAGATTCATCTTGCTCAAAAAAACCAATTAAATCGTGAAAATTTTTGTGCGATTATTTTTTACAACTTCCGATATTGATAAACTCAACAACAGTGCAACGATGATCTTAATTCAATTTTTGGCGATAAAGCTCCATAAAGGACCAGTGTTTATCGATGGTATGGTGAATTCAATCGAGGTCGTAGTTCACTTCAAGACGAATTTCGTGAAGGTTGTCCAAAATCCGTTGCTGTTCGCCAACTGATATTGCAAGATCGTAATATGACCCATCGGGGGTTTGAGGCAACCTTAGGCTTTAGTGGGACCAGCATACATTCAATATTGCATGAAGAAAAAAAAAAATTTGTTCGTGGTGGATCCCACACAATTTGTCAATTGCTCAAAAAAAGGCTCGTGTCGAATGGTCGAAAGAAATGCTCCAAAAATATTGGGTTGCCCAAAAAGTAATTGCGGATTTTTCATATAGTCGGCGTTGACAAATATTTTCACAGCTTGTGACTCTGTGATTGCATTCTTTCTTCTGTCGCCTCAAACAACTGCATTTTTGAGCACTCGAAACATCGATTTGATGAGTCATTCGCCGTATAGTCCTGACTTGGCACCGAATGACTTCTTTTTATTCCCGTACGTAAGAAATAAAATGAAAGGGTAACGATTTTCAACACCTGAAACGGTTGATGCGATCAGAATGCATGTTTTGAAAAAAGTGTAAAAAAGTATGTTTGAATAAAGTTTATTCAAAGTTTTATTAAAAATGCATTTACTTTCTTTTAAAAAATCCGCAATTACTTTTTGGGCAACCCAATATTTGGACTCGGCTATTGATTTATACTTACAGCGTACATGACTACCACAGCAACAGCAACCACAATAACCGACGAAAGAACAACAAGGCAGCAGGAGCCGACGGGTTACCCGCTGAACTATTTAAGACCGGGGCCCCTCCTAAGACCAGGGGCCCATCCTAAGACCAGGGGCCCCTCCTAAGACCAGGGGCCCCTCTGACACAGCTGTTAGTAAATCAGCCTTTAACGCTAAACGCCTAGGTTCGAATTCTGACCAGAACACCAATAACAGCTGTTAGCCCTGATTAACCCCCCACAAGTTTTACATCCTTGTCCACTTTGGGTTTTTTTGTGCCAGTAGCCTTTATGAGGCAAAGAAGGAAATCTGGTAACTGACACAGATAGCATGTTAAGGATATGGAAAGAACATTTTACCCAACTGCTAGTGTCCGATGTTGGCGGCGAAGAACCAATCCCTGATGATGGTATAGAATGTTTACCTCCTAGTCAGAATGAGGTCCAAATAGCAGTGACCCGACTAAAGAGCAACGAGGCAGCAGGAGCCCACGGGTTACCCGCTGAACTAAATATTTAAGACCGGGGCCCCTCTTAAGACCAGGGGCCCCTTTCGACACAGCTGTTAGTAAATCAGCCTTCAACGCTAAACGCCTAGGTTCGAATTCTGACTAGAACATCAATAAAAAGTTGTTAGCCCTGATTAACCCCCCACAAGTTTTACATCCTTGTCCACTTTTGGTTTTTTTGTACCAGTAGCCTTTATGAGACAAAGAAGGCAGTCTGGTAACTGGAGGACACCGCAGAACCAATCCCTGATGATGGTATAGCATGTTTAGCTCCTAGTCAGAATGAGTTCCCAATAGTGACCCGACTAAAGAACAACAAGGCAGCAGGAGCCGACGGGTTACCCGCTGAACTATTTAAGACCGGAGGCGACACACTGATAAGGCGTAGGCATCAGCTTATCTGCGCAATTTGTCTAGAAGAACGCACACCCGATGATTGGAACCTCAGCATACTAAGTCCCGTACACAAGAAAGGAGACAAGACGGAAGGTGACAACTACAGAGGAATAAGTCTCTCCCCCCATCGCATACAAGATACTCTCGAGCGTACTGTGTGAAAGAATAATACCTAAAGTCAATGAGATACAATTGGGCCCTATCAATGCGACTTTAGAGCTGGTAAATCCACCCTAGACCAGATATTCATACTGCGCCAAATCCTGGAAAAGACCCAAGAAGGACAAATCTACACCTACCATCTCTTTGTTGACTACCTTCCGCCGCCTTCGATACTCCTTTACGTTCAAAGGTATTTCAAGCCATGTCTGAGTTTGGTATCCCTGCTGATACGCGTTCCTCAGTAAGACTAGGAAAGAATCTCTCCGAACGATTTAATACCAAACGAGGTTTCAGACAAGGAGATAGCCTATCCTGTGATCTCTTTAATATCCTGCTGGAGAAGATTATACGAGATGCAGATGTGAATAGATGTGGCACCCTACTCACAAGAGAACACATGCTACTCGCCTAAGCCGACGACATCGATATCATAGGTCGGTCACCGGAAGTAGTAACTGCAGCCTTTGAAAGAATCGAAAGAGAGTTAGTGAAAATGGGTCTGGCTTCAATTTCCAAAAAGCCTTGCACAACCGAGCAGTTAAAGAAAATGGAGAAAGTTGGCAACCACAACTTTGAGATAGTAAGTTTATCTTCCTCGTCGCCGCCGTAACCGAAATGAATGACACCAGTTTTGAGATAAAGCGAAGAATAATACTGGCAAACAGATGCTTTTTTTTCTCAAATACTCCAAGCACTGCCTCATCTGCTTTCACAAGTAGCCATGCTTCAGAACCATATAACAGCACGGGTAGTATCAATGTCTTGCAGAGAGTAATCTTCGTCTGTCGAGAGGTGGCCTTGTTTCTAAACTGCCATCTCTCGACAGACGATGATTACTCTCTGCAAGACACTGATACTGCCTGTGCTGTTATATGGTTCTGAAGCATGGGTACTTGTGAAAGCAGATGAGGCAGTGTTTGGAGTATTTGAGAGAAAGATTCTTCGCAAAATATATGGACCAGTTTGCGTTAATGGAGAATATAGGCGACGTATGAACCACGAGCTGTATGACGACCATGGCATAGTTACACGCATCAAAATACAACGAATGCGTTGGCTAGGTCATGTTGCCGGAATGGATGAAAAAGCTCCAGCCAAGAAGTCTTTTGAAGGCAAACACGGTGGTACACGCAAACCGCGAAGACCAAAAACCCGATGGAAAGATCAAGTGGTGGGAGACACTTCGAAACTTGGTGTCAGAGATTTTGGAATGAGCGCAGAAGATCGAGGCGCTTGGAACGATATTCTACGTTCGGCTAGTGGAACAAATATTCTGTCATAGCCAATTAAAGTAAAGTAAGCAATCATTTTCCAACATATAGCAATTTCAACTTCAATCCATAACTAAATAAAAAAAAACCCCCATATGAGCATTTTTAGCGCAACTTTAAAGACAATGGGATGCAAAAAAAAACCACACTCAAGGATGTTCATAAGTTTATGACCCAGATTTGGTTTTCCTTTTCAATTTCCTATTTTGCAAAGTGCGTTTGTGGCCGTTGTTTTACCACACATTTTTTTTTTTTTGCCTTTTTGCGCATCGTTTGATATTAAAAGAAATTACTATAGAGTAGTGCAAGAGCTCTATTTCTTCGCCTTTATGGCATTCTCGTCCTTTTGCCAGGCATTCATTGTCCTATTATGATAACAAACCACAATAATGGCATAACTTCAATATGATCCAAGCACAAAAATAGCTAACCAAATAAAAAAAAAAAGGCAAGAAAAAAATGCCATATTAAGCGAAAGGAAGATAGTAGCAAAGCGGAGTGCAGTTTTTATTGAAGCATCCAGGCTATACACACTAGGCAAGGACTAAACGGACAGCGAGAAATATTTTGTCAAGGACTATTCCATGATTTCTATGATTGTGTACATCGAATAACTAAATATCACTAAGGCACTTCAAGGGAACAAAAACCCAAATACACACACACACACACACACACACACACACACGCACGCACAAACACACACACACCCACACAATTTAAACGAAATGTTTCAAACATTATACACACAAAGAAATATAACGATGAGCGGTCCGACACATTGATCCAATCCTTAGGTCAGTATCGGGTGGACCCGGTCCTTAGAGACTGGATAAACCATATGCTAAGGAACAGTTGGATAAATTGTGTGTCCAATGGCATAAATATAAGGGAGAAAGTGGCACAGGACACGCCACAGGGGGACATTTTATCGCCACTCCATAAATGACCTATTACGGATGCCACCATAAATGACCTATTACGGAAGACCACCATAAATGACCTATTACGGATGCTGACTGAGGAGGGATTTGAACCCGTCTGCCCTTCTAAGGGGCAAGGATCCGAACGAGCTATGCAAAAGGGCCGAAAGGGTCTAGCATATGGCACATGACTGGGCTAGACCCAGAGCTCTCAATGTTAACCCAGAGAAGACTGAAATATGCCTGTTCACTAGGAAGACGAAGGTGGGCCAATGTAACGCACCATGTTTCCTCAATAAGACGATTTCGATATCTGACTGGGGTGTGATCTTGGACAGGAAACTGAATTGGAAGTGTCACATTCAGGAGCGTACTGAGAAGGCTCACAGACTTTGGGCACTATGTAGACGGGCCGTAGGCTCAAAATGGAACCTGAATCCTAGGATAGTCCACTGGCTCTACAGGAGCGTGATTAGACCAATACTTACTTACGCCTCAGCAGTTTGGTGGACTGCTACGGAGAAAAAGTGCAACATAAGGACCATACAATAGGTTCAGAAAACATGTTATCTTGGCATAGGCGGAGCGATGAGACCACGCTCACTAGGGCACTGGAGACTAGTCTAGATATGCGACCCATCGAAATACAGATTAAGTGTGAGGAAGCCACTTCGGCTATGAGACTTAAGGCGATGGGTGAATGAATTGAGGATGGGAGCAGCTCATAACATAGCGGTATAATCGAGGCGACGATAGGAAACCTGCAAGGAAGGGAAGAGGTTTCCGATCGGATACCTCAGATGAACCTTGAAGTCGAGTGCGGGGCACTGCTGCCATCGGCACAGTCTTGGATTGACGGAACCCGAGTAATGCCATCCGGAAGATCATGTTACACGGATGGATCACAGCTAGAAGACAGAGTGGGTCTACTTTGAAAACCCAGAGACTGAGATCTGTTTTAGACTGCCTGACCATAATACGGTCCTGCAGGCAGAGATCCGGGCGATCACGGAATACGTGAAGTGGTGTGGTGCTAACGCAAGGACATTGAGTGTGAACATCTTTACGGTCAATAAAATTGCCATAAGAGCAATAACAAACAGGATGGTAAGGTCACGAACAACCCTGCAGTGTAAGAAGGTGATAAACGCCTTTTTCCGCCCCAGCCCCAAAACCCCCTAAAATAGGTTAAGTGGACGATCATGACAATAGGGGACTCAAATGAAAAGTATTCGGGAGTAAATTACGAATATGGTCAGGAAGGAGGAAAAGGCTTTATAATTTTTTGTATCGGAAGGGGGTGGACCCCCTCCAAACGGTTTATATTTACCGACCATGGCAATATGGGGCCAAAATTTCAGTGAAATTTTGTCTTTAGAGAAAATTTCACTGAAATTTTGTCTTTAAAGAAAATTTCACTGAAATTTTGTCTTTAGAGAAAATTTCACTGAAATTTTGTCTTTAGAGAAAATTTCACTGAAATTTCGCCTTTAGAGAAAATTTCACTGAAACTTTGTTTTTAGAGAAAATTTCATGGAAATTTTGTCTTTAGAGAAAATTGCACTGAAATTTTGTCTTAGAGAAAATTTCATTGAAATTTTCTCTTAGAGAAAATTTCACAGAAATTTTGTCTTAGAGAAAATTTCACTGAAATTTTGTCTTCAGAGGGTATTTCGGGGTGGCCAAAGACAAAGTTTCAGTGAAATTTTCTCTAAAGACAAAATTTCAGTGAAATTTTCTCTAAAGACAAAATTTCAGTGAAATTTTCTCTAAAGACAAAATTTCAGTGAAATTTTCTCTAAAGACAAAATTTCAGTGAAATTTTCTCTAAAGACAAAATTTCAGTGAAATTTTCTCTAAAGACAAAATTTCAGTGAAATTTTCTCTAAAGACAAAGTTTCAGTGAAATTTTCTCTAAAGACAAAATTTCAGTGAAATTTTCTCTAAAGACAAAATTTCAGTGAAATTTTCTCTAAAGACAAATTTTCAGTGATATTTTCTCTAAGACAAAATTTCAATGAAATTTTCTCTAAGACAAAATTTCAATGAAATTTTCTCTAAGACAAAATTTCAATGAAATTTTCTCTAAGACAAAATTTCAATGAAATTTTCTCTAAGACAAAATTTCAATGAAATTTTCTCTAAAGACAAAATTTCAATGAAATTTTCTCTAAAGACAGAATTTCAATGAAATTTTCTCTAAAGACAGAATTTTCAGTGAAATTTTCTCTAAAGACAAAATTTCAGTGAAATTTTCTCTAAAGACAAAATTTCAGTGAAATTTTCTCTAAAGACAAAATTTCAGTTGAATTTTCTCGCAAGACAAAATTTCAGTGAAATTTTCTCTAGACAAAATTTCAGTGAAATTTTTACTAAAGACAAAGTTTCAGTGAAATTTTTACTAAAGACAAAATTTCAGTAAAATTTTCTCTAAAGACAAAATTTCCATGAAATTTTCTCTAAAGACAAAATTTCCATGAAATTTTCTCTAAAGACAAAATTTCAGTGAAATTTTCTCTAAAGACAAAATTTCCATGAAATTTTCTCTAAAGACAAAATTTCAGTGAAATTTTCTCTAAAGACAACATTTCAGTGAAATTTTCTCTAAAGACAAAATTTCGGTGAAATTTTCCCCAAGACAAAATTTCATTGAAATTCACGAAAATGTCTGAGTGAGTCTGATGGCAGACTGCCACTTAAACCTAACCTAACATTTCACTGACATTTTGTCCTAAAGGAAACTTTCACTGAAGACGAAATAAGACCAATTTCACTTCATTGTTCTCCATATACAAAGTTGCCAAGAAATTTTCTCTGAGTGTAACTAAAATGACATCCAAGGGATATTCCGTATTATGATACACACACACACTGAGCCTCATTCACACTCATGTCTATGCGCTATCCTGCCATTGTCCTTTCGCAGATGCTCTGTTTAATGCTTTTAAATACAACTGGGTTACCGCTGTTGCTGATATTGAAGCTGTCGCTGTTGTTGTTGCCGATGCAGTCAACTTGCCACACCATTTGAAGGAAATCGAATAATGAAAAGAATTCCATTAGTTGTCATAATGCAATCCATATTAAATACACATCCCAAAACCCAAGTCCACAAGCAAACCAAGCATCACCTATGGCTCCCCATACCCCATCATACACTAAGGTGTATGTAATCATGTGTGTGTGTGTGTGTGTGTGTGCAGCTGGGATGGTGTTGAGCCTAAGAACAATAGAACCTTTTCAAATCCCATCGCATACGCCATGTTATAGATGGGTGTGCAAACATCGATGCGTTGGTTGAGTTATGTCTCCCTCACACAAAACGGACAAAGATGTCCTTTGAGCTCTAGAAATTTCGATTTCAATATTGTTCAGAGTTTAACTAGAGCTCAAACAGATTAATGAGAACTTATGGGAGGACGGCACGGAAGTTCTGGTTTTCACACAACGCTTTCAATGATGCTCATGGGAATGACCAGGTTTTGTGCGGTATGAGTAAATGGGATGTTCATAGGACAATATCATATTAGGCCAAACATTTCAGCGGTTAGTGATTAAGAGGCCTGTTAAATGGAATCAAAGAGAGTTGATACAGGATGTCTTTAAAGAAAGTTTTGCCTTTAGAGAAAATACTATGGAAATTTCGTCTTTAGAGAAAATTTTGTGAAAAATTCGACTTAAGACAGATTTCATTGAAATTTCGTTTTGTCTTAAGAGAAAATTTCTCTAAAGATAAAATTTCAGTGAAATTTTCTCTAAACGCAAAATTTCAGAGAAATTTTCTCTAAACACAAAATTTCAGTGAAATTTTCTCTAAAGACAAAATTTCAGTGAAATTTTTTCTTAAGATAAAATTTCAGTGAAATTTTCTCTAAAGACAAAATTTCAGTGAAATTTTTTCTTAAGATAAAATTTCAGTGAAATTTTCTCTAAAGACAAAATTTCAGTGAAATTTTCTCTAAAGATAAAATTTCAGTGAAATTTTCTCTAAACGCAAAATTTCAGTGAAAATTTCTCTAAACACAAAATTTCAGTGAAATTTTCTCTAAAGACAAAATTTCAGTGAAATTTTTTCTTAAGACAAAATTTCAGTGAAATTTTTTCTAAAGACAAAATTTCAGTGAATTTTCTCTAAAGACAAAATTTCAATGAAATTTTTCGTAAAGACGAAATTTCAATGAAATTTTCCGTAAAGACGAAATTCCAATGAAATTTTCTCTAAAGACAAAATTTCAGTGAAATTTTCTCTAAAGACCAATGACCAGCTTTTGTGATGTATGAGTATGACCAGGTTTTGTGCGGTATGAGTAAATGGGATGTTCATAGGACAATATCTTATTATTGGAATCAAAGAGAGTAGATATAGGATGTTTTTAAAGAAAGTTTTGCCTTTAGAGAAAATACTATGGAAATTTCGCCTTTAGAGAAAATTTTGTGAACAATTTGACTTAAGACAGATTTCATTGAAATTTCGTTTTGTCATAAGAAAAAATTTCATTTTGTCCCTGGGAAATTTTATGTATAAGTAGTCAAAGTGCACTCCAATTGTCCCCCGATTTTGCATAAATGAGCCTGCAGTCCTATGTGTCCTGTTATGAAACCGAAAGCTATACTGACCTTCTGCTTGCTTACTTCAGTACCTCGTCTTCTCACAATCCGGATCCCCCCTTAGGACCGTACTAAATATATGCGCATTCGTCGCCTATCCACGGATTGCGTCGACCTGAAAGGCTTCCGGTTAACCAGGTTTATTGACGGCAGTCCTCTGGCTTTCACTGCCAAATTGTCTGCTTTTTCATTCCCCCTTACACCGTTATGGCCCGGCATTCAAACGATGCGGATAGTGCCATTCTTATAGAAGGCGTTAATCTCCTTTTTATACTCCAAGACTTCATGTAAAGAAATGGTGGTTACTGCCCTTATGGCCATTTTACTGTCCGTAAAGATGTTCACACTCGACGTCCTCGCGTTAGCACCACACCACCTCACGCATTCCGTGCTCACACGAATCTCAGCCTGCAGGACCGCATTATTGTCAGGCAGTCCCTAGGTACTCAATGTAGACCCCCAGGCCCACTCTTTTCTCTAGCTTTGATCCATTCATGTAATATGATATACCAGATGACAATACTAGAATTCCGTCAATCCAAAACTGTGCCGCTAGCAGCACTGCCTCGCACTCCACCTCAACTGTCCTCTAAGGTTTCCGATCGGAAACCTTTTCCTTTTCTTCCAGGTTTCTTATCCTCGCACTAAGGTTAGGTTAGGTATGGTTGAAAAGAGGGTGCGGATGTTTATCCGCCCCATGCCACTATGGACATACATACCTAAGCCTGTAATCGGCCACGTCTTCTCACGATCCGGATCCCCCCATACGATTTTCGCCTCGTACTGAATCTGTATGTCTATGGGTCGGATATCTAGAATAGTCTCGTGTGCCATAGTGGGCGTGGTCCTAATCGGTCTACATACGCCAAGACACTTTCGTTCTCTGAACTTGTTGTATAATTCTAACGTTTCACTTTTTCTCCATAGCAGTCCACCAAACTGCTGAGGCTCCTGTAGAGCCAGTAAACTTTCATCGACCCCATTTGGAGCCAACGGCCCGTATACAAAGTGCCCAACATGTGTGAGCCTTCTCGGTACGCTCGCGAGCGTGACATTTCCAATTCAGTTTCCTGTCCAAGATCACTCCTAAGTAGTTGACCTTGTCGGATATCGGGTTAACATTGAGACTCCTAGGACCAGCCCAGTCGTATGCCATCTGCAAGACCCTTTCGGCCCTTTTGCATAGCTCGTTCGGATCCTTGCCCTTTAGAAAGGCAGACGGGTTCAAATCCCTCCTCAGTCAGCATCCGTAATAGGTCATTTATGGTGGTCTTGCGTAATAGGTCATTTATGGTGGCATCCGTAATAGGTCATTTATGGAGTGGCGATAAAATGCCCCCCTGTGGCGTGTCCTGAGCCACTTTCTCCCTTATATTTATGCCATTGGACACACAATTTATCCAACTGTTCCTTAGCACATGGTTAATCCACTCTCTAAGGACCGGGTCCACCCGGTACTGATCTAAGGATTCGATCAGTGTGTGTAGCTCCGCACATTGTTAAAAGCCCCCTCGATGTCAATGCATACCACCAGGGTGTACATTTCGGCATCGAAGTATTCTCTTATTTTATGCACAACCTCGTGCAGGGCAGTCTCCACCGACCTTCCCTTGGCATAGGCAGGCTGTTTGTATTTGAGCAGTTTGCTGTATGTCCTACTCTTTCTCAAGGTTTATGGGTCTGTAGGCCTTTGGTTTCGCTTAACTTGCCTTGCCGGGCTTGAGTATAAACACCACCCTTGTCTCCTGCCAGGCTTTCGGAGTATATGCAAGTCCTAAGCTCGCTGTGAAAACATTGGCCAGATGGGGCGCCAGATAGTCTGCTTCTTTCTGTAGTAACGCCGGAAATATCCCATCTGGTCCGGGTGACTTTAATGGTTTGAAGCTCCTCAAGGATTCCTTCACCATAAATTCCGTTATTATAAACCTCCGATCAACGTCATTATTCCAAGATTCCGGCGTCTCCGTGAGTCCCTTCGTATCCTGTGGAAAGTGGGTTTTCATGTCCTCCATTGTTTCTGCTCTCACTCCCATGTCGTCTACTAGCGATTCAGTTTGGGGTCACATGAGTTATTGAGAGAAACTTTTTCATCTTGGCGGCGTCATAAACGCTATCGACCTGGTCGCAGAAAAGCTTTCAGGAGGCACGTGTTGCCGCTCTGCTAATCTTATTGTAATCCTTGAGCCGTATGTAATACACATCCCCATAAACTTGCGCCTTTTTACGACGTGCTCTGTTAAAAAGTCTGCGGACCTCTTTCCCAATGTTGCGAATCTCTCCGGTCATCCAGGGTTTTTTCTGAGCTGATTTCCTTTTTTGAAGAGGCCATGGCTCCTAAGTTAAGGCAATATGAATCTTGCCCTTGCTGACGGTCTCCATCAGAGCGTGTGTAGCAGTCTCGCACCGGTGGAGGTTTATCTAGATTACCTCAATCATTGGTCCTCCAGTAGATGGGCTTCTTGGGAATAGGTGATGATCTCATAGTCTGATCCCTGTTCTTTAGACCCTGTTCATTGACTTTCCTGTCACTGCACTGCCTGATGTTTTAATATTTGGATCTTTGTCTATCCTAGTCTCCCGAATCCGTCGGGTCCCAGTTCGTTAGGCTGTATCAAGTTGCCATTCCCTGTACTACCTGATGCTTCTATACTAGCATCTTTGCCTATCTTAGTCTTCCAAATCTTAAGTAAATGGGTTTCGTGGGTGTTGATGATGGTACCAACGTCCGCTCCCTGCTCGTTAGGCTGTCGCTGCGCTGCCTAATGTTTCAATATCAAATCTTTACCTATCCTAGTCTTCCGAATCTTGAAGTCGGTGATGGATTCGTCGTCGGTTCCCTGTTTGTTAGGCTTTGTTGGGTCTCTCGCCCATGCACTGCCTGTTGTTTTAGCGTTAGGATCTTTGCTTATCCTTGAATTTTCATTATGGAGAGAGGCGGTGATTGTCTTGTCGTGAGCCTCCTGTTCGTTGGGCGGTATTGAGTCACCTGCTACTTCACGGCCTGATGTCTCAATATGAGTCTTAGCCAAACTCATCACGGAGACTTGGTCAATGCTAACCACAAGGAGAGTTCCTTCGTCCTTCTCCTCCCTGTGGAAGACCCTCCATTTCGTTGCGACCAAACCTTGGTGTTGCTTGTCCAAGAATCCTAACATGCGTTTTGTAGCGAATTTGCCGCCCCCATCCTTGATGAAGACTGGGGGATGTCGATCTTTCTCACTTTGCGCCCCAGGGAGTGTGTTTATATCCAACGAGTATCAATACATTCCCCTGACGCAAAATTCAGCATTATGATGTCCCCTCTATACTGGCAGCTCATAGTCCTACACATGATCGAAAAATCGCTCTTTTACCAGATGCTTCACTTTGGACCGCTAATCTGATGGAATCCTACCGGATGCACTGTCAATATCGAGGACTGCATAAGTCATGTCTCATTGCCACTCTGGCGAAAGAGGGCGGCTCCTTACCTTTATCAACGACCATCTTCCCCTTCCGTGATGACTGTGGCGTCCTGTTGAAAGTCACAGTCCTCCATGAAGACTCAGAGGCCGTGCACGCTTCCGTTCCGACATTATCTCCCCTTTGCAGGTGACTGTCTGGAGTCTCCATTGTGTGAGGGCTGACTTGGTCTTCCCAGAGTACTTCAAAGCGGGGAGATCTTTTTCTTCTTCAGGCTTCGAGCCTTCAATCGGAAAATAGGCCGATGTGGCAGGCGCATACAAAGATGTATAGGGGTCCATAAAACTCACAGTAACATCCCAAATTGGTAGTAAAAGCGCTTTTCTCTGGACCCAAACCTTTAAGTCGGGCGATAGCTTTTTTCCAAACTCGGCACTGTTGTTCATTGACATCGGGGCAAATATACGGGTATAAAGGGTGCTACATCAAGATACAGGCCATACAGATGGACGGAAGTTGGTCACCTCGGTATCTCGAAAATTAATTGGGGCTGCCAAATCTACGATTGAGGTCCGATTTCCAATTTGAATAGTATTCAAAAATGAAAGGGCAGATGATTTGGCGGTGAAGGCTCGAGGAAGCCGAAGCCTTTCGGGTCGTACTCAATTGGCTTTAGCAGGACATTTGTCCCATTTGCCGAAAGTAGAATGGCGTTCCAGGCCCCTCGGTCTTCTGCACTCTTTCTAAAATCTCAGACACCAAGTTTCGAGTTGTCTCCCACCACTTGATCTTTCCATTGGGCTTTTGGTCTTCCCGGTTTGCGTGTATCAAAAGACTTCTTTGCGGGGGCTTCTTCATCCATTACGACAACATGATCTAGCCAACGCACTGTAGCTAATGTAGTCATACAGCTCGTGGTTCATGCGATGCCCATATTCTCCAAATATCCAACGAAGTATTTTTCTCTCAAACACTCCAAGTACTCTAACCTTTGAACTAATCTAACCAAACTTCTCATTTCAACATTTTTTTTCCAATCTCTACAGCAAACAAGCAACGATTCAGTTTTTGCAACCGAACCCCTATCTTCCATTTCCTTTTTCCCGAACACCATGCTTTGTGAAATTGTGTCATTTGGAAGAAGAAAACATTGAAATGTGATTTTCATTCGATTTGAAAGAACAAAACGTGCCGTTTTTTTCGATTTCCGTTTGCATTTCTTTGTGTTAATCCTTCACTCTGAGTGTGCCGACTGCCTTTTCAATGTTGTCCCACGCTGTGTGGGGCAAATGTGTGTCCCTAGGTAAGAGTGCAAGAGAGAAAAATATAAAAAAAGCTGAAACTTTTGTTAGTTTCTTGTATAAGGCCACTCATTCATCACAACTGGTCATATGAGGAATGAGGGGGGGAGAGGAGAAATAATTTTTTAGCAAACTTTCCCCACAAGTCAACGTCATTTTTGATCCCTTCATTTCAGCTTTGAAAAGGAAATGGAAAAACAATGGCTAAAAGAACGGCACTCGGCTCATATGACATGCTGCAAGCAAGACTCACACAGCACCAATAACAAGCAACCTAGAGAAGAACATTTAAAAATGAAGTGAACATGAACAACAGACGAAATGGAAACACAAAAAAAAAATTAAAAAAATACTTCTCTTTATTTCCACTAACAATGGCTACAACGAAAGGCAACAACCACTTTTCCATTTATTGCCATTTAACTGAGGCATTATTTTTCATCTCGAAGAACTGATGAGTTGCATTCGATTGGAACTTTGAGCTGAGTTGGAAGTTCTGCTCTGTGCTGTTCTGTTCTGCTGAAGTGCCATTGAATTACTAATGAGCTGCCTGTGAACTGACCACTGTGAATGAATGACATGGAGTGTTGCCGACTTGCCATTTGAATTCGTTCTCTTTTTAAGTGGTTTTCTTATTGCTTTCCGAAGTCACGTTACATTTGCATACTAATGTTCTCCATTGATTTGAAGTGGTTAATAGGGTGTCCGGGAAAAAAGTAGGAAAAATGCATGCTACTACAAGAAGAAGAATTAAAAGGGAAAACTGTGTGGCTCGCAAGGAAGAGTCTCTGGAGTTAGCTTTTTCCACTGTTACAATTTAATACGGATTTCAACCCTGGAGCGAACAACATGAAAATGTTTCATATTAATTTAACCTTTCTCTACTCTCGGTGATACAAGATATTGAACTTTGGCATGCATTTTTGAATGTCATCACTCTGAAACTTTTGGTAAAAGCAAAATGCCTAGGCCTAGTTCAGCATTCGAAACTGTCCAGTAAAATCAAATCCTAGAAAAGATGCCGCAAGGCATTGTGTCTTGCAGAGGAAGTACTATGGGAGTTAGCCTAAATCTGATCTACTGGATTTTATGGCCTAACAACACCAGTGCCATCTAGAGGTGGAGAACTATCGATAGTCAGCGCAATCGATAGTCGACGATAGTAGTTTTACAACCAACGATAGTTGACGTTAGTACTATCGATAGTCGACGATAGCAAGACCCATAACAAAACACCTCATGCAAAATTTCAGCGAAATCGGATACTAACTGCGCCCTCTAGTGGCTCAAGAAGTCAAGACCCCAGATCGATTTATATGGCAGCTATATCAAGTTAAGGACCGATTAGAACTATTCTAAGCACAGTTGTTGAAAGTCAAACAAAACACCTCATGCAAAATTTCAGCCAAATCGAATAATATTGCGCCCTCTAGTGGCTCAAGAAGTCAAGACCCCAGATCGGTTTATATGGCAGCTATATCAAGTTATGGACCGATTTGAACCATTTTATAATATAGTTATTGGAAGTCATAAAAAAACACCTCATGCAAAATTTCAGTCAAATCGGATAATAATTGCGCCCTCTAGTGGCTCAAGATGTCAAGACCACAGATCTGTTTATATGGCAGCTATATCAGGTTATGTTCCGATTTGAATCATACTTGGAACAGTTGTTGGATATCATAACAAAATATTTCGTGCAAAAATTCATTCAAATCGGATACGAATTGCGCCCTCTAGTGGCTCAAGAAGTCAAGACCCCCAGATCGGTTTATATGGCAGATACATCAAAACATGGACCGGTTTGAATCATACTTCGCACAGTAGTTGAAAGTCATAATAAATCTCCTCATGCAAAATTTCAGCCAAATCGGATAATAATTGCGCCTTCTAATGGCTCAAGAAGTCAAGACCCCAGATCGGTTTATCCAAGATCCAAGATCGGTTGATATGGCAGCAATATCAAGTTATGGACCAATTTAAACCATACTAAGCATATTTGTTGAAAGTCATAACAAAACACTTTATGGCAAATTTCAGCTATGTCGGATAAGAATTGCGCCCTCTAGAAGCTCAAGAAGTCAAGACCCAAGGTCGGTTTATATGGCAGCTATATCAAAACATGGACCGATTGGGCCAATTTACAATTCCAACCGACCTAGACTCATAAGAAATATATGTGCAAAATTTCAACCGTCTAGCTTTACTCCTTCAAATGTTAGACGAAGGAGTAAAACTAGACGGACGGACGGACATGGCTAGATCGATTAAAAATGTCATGCCGATCAAGAACATATATTCTTTATGGGGTCTTAGAGGCATATTTCGAGATGTTACAAACGGGATGACGAAATTAGTATACGCCCCATCCAATGGTGGAGGGTATAAAAATACAGCACCTAAATTTGACGGTACTCAGAAACCACTTATATATAATCTATGGTGTCTAGACAATGTGAACAATGTTGGAAATCGTTGTGTCCACCACAGTGCTTTTTATCAAAAAGTGGCTCAGGTAGGGAATAATCCACACTGCCTGGAACATCGAATTGTATGAAGGATAACACAATGTCCGCAGTCGCCACATTCCCAAAGAGAAAGCTCCCTTAGCCTCACAGCAGTGATCACAGCAATTTGTCTAGTTAGAGGCATTTGATGTTGCATTGAATTCATTGCATCGGATGGTATCGTCCTCAGTGCTGCTGTGATGCATGAGCAAGCCATCCTTTGAATCGGGTTGACTATTGAACAGTAGTTGGGCTTTTACAGCGCCGTCCACCAGACCACAACACCATATAGCATTATAGGTCTGACAGCTGCAGTATATACCCAGTGCAAGACGCGCGGTCTTAACCCCCCCCAACTTCTGTCAATGGCTCTCTTGCAGGTGTATAGGACAAGAGTTGCCTTTCTTACCCTTTCCAAAATGTTGGATTTGAAGTTCAACTTCCTATCCAACAAAACACCCAGGTACTTTGCGCTTTCTGTAAATGGAACATTCTCTCCTTCCAAGGAGATAGGTGCCACGAATGTGGTTGTTTAACGCAGATGCCTGCCATCACGACCCAAACCTGCTCTACCCGCGATTTGGGTACAAACCACAGCCATCATGTTTCTCTCCACTGGGTACTCACCATTGTCAGTTTGGAACCGAAGTACCAGGGGCTCCTGACACCCGTGGTACAAGATTAAAGTCTCTGGTCGGACTTCGTAGCCTTAAAAGACTACTACCAGTTGAGAAGAATGATTGTGGAAACCTTCGAAACTATGCGGAGTTGCTGCAAATGCGGCCGTGGACACGAATGTCGTGTTTAACGCAGATGCCTGTTATCATGGCCCATACCAGCGAGGCCCAAGGTCCAAGGGTGAATACAATCCATATACCAACGCCCCCACATGTGGTAACCCACACATGAGCACCAATTTGATCCCACGTATTTGGACGTGTGCACCTCCTTGGTTAGGAGCGGAGCACTACCTAAAACTCCTTCCGATCTATGGGTCACGGTACCCGGTTGAAAACAGAACTCCACACCGAGCTTATGCACTACCCGCGATTTGGGTACAAACCACAGCCACCACATTGCACCACGTACTGGGGCCTCATCATTGTCAGGCTGTAACCGAAGTTCCAGGGGCACCTGACACACGTGGTACCAGTTTAAAGTCTACGGCCAGACTACGTAACCTTAAAAGACTACTACCAGTTGGAGCCCAAACAGTTCCGGGCTGGTCACCTGGATGAGAAGAATCACCCTAAGCCGACCTCAAGGCCAGCATACAAAAGTATGCATCAAACATACAACGGGACGATATACACTGACACAAACAGGACACGGCAGTCCTCACGTGCTGCGCCACACATATCTGCATCAACATGGAACTTTACAATCAACGCGGCCACCCTCACGGGTGAGCGCATACAACCACAACAGCTACGGGAACCAACAATGGGCAAATGCCGCTGCATCAACATGGGCAAGGCAGGTGCCAGGCCATGTCATGCGCAGCACCAAATCACTCGGTGGCGGCAATACAGCAACACCTCGTTATGGATAACTAGCGTGTGTTCATACCTCCACTAAATCTAGTCCGCCTGCTAAGAAATACTTCCCGGGAAAATGTGGCCAGCCTTGCAAGGGCCCTACTGAAATCCCACACCGCTTCACTAATCCCCATCGCGCCTAAATCTCTAATGTTTGCATAGTACGGGCATTCTGTCAGTACATGCCTCCAGTCCTCAGGTCTCCCTCAGGTCGCACAGATCAGTCGCGGACAAATTCCTCTGATGCAAAAATGCATTAAAGGAACCATGTCCTGTCAGTATGAAGCCCAGACTTAGGCCGAAGCCAAAGTCCCGGCGGACTCGTACGAACGTCGCGTCACGAATAAATTCGTAAGTCACCCGACCATTGTCACTGTTCGTCCATCTAGTTCTCCACCTATCATCAAGACGCTCCAAAAGGAGTGCCTTGAGCCGGCTTACATCCCCATCTGCAAGCTCCGAAGCGGTGAGCCAATTCTCACGCACTAATGGAGTTCCCTTTCTCACACTATACAGAAGGGCCATGTAACTGACGAGTAAAACAAGCGGGGGCGCGCCAATCTGTCAAAACAGTCCTACACACAGGCAAGCAAGCCAGCATTGCCACCCTCTGACAAGAGAGGATCTTCTTTCGTCCTAAGACTGTCGCAGCAATTCCGTGCCATACAGGCGCTCCAAAAGTTGCGCAAGCAACAAATAAACCACCATATAAGAATCGAACAGCGCGACGACTAAGACCCCAATCGCTTCTCAGAACACGCTTAACCATACCGGCTACTCCAGTAATCTTCTCCTTCACCCGATCCAAATGGACCCATTCTCTACGAAACAGTCACTCCCAGATATTTAACGAGCGCTACATTCCTGATGTTAGCTCCACCAGATCGAATGATGGTTGGGCGATTCCACGACAAGATGCCCTTGAGCAACATTGTCACGGTTTTGTCCTACGCGACGTCAACACCAACACGATCGCTCCATTCGCGCACAATGCCCATGGAAAGCTCACCGCGAGTTTCCAGAGCAAGTCTGGAATCTATTTCAACCAGGATGAACAGGCCTTCCGCATATGCATAGATTTTGAAGAACTCAGCGAGACGTCCCAGCAGGGGATCCATCATGAGGTTCCATATATTTGGGGCACAGATGGAGCCCTGCGGGCAGCCATGCTAAATATCCTTCCAAACCGTATCGCTAGCACCAACCACGCAAGCTTTTCTATCACAGAAGTAACTACGCCAGAGCGAAAGTTCCCGACAACCTACTTCGCCTAACCTCGTGAGTACACTAGACCGCTTTTTTAGCCGATTTCGCTGTTGTACGTAGAGCGTTTCGAGATTAGTTTTTAGAGCGCAGTTTTTAGAGGCTCAAGTATATCTCTCATAGTGCTGGGAAACTTTCCCCTTACCGCAATAGTCACGTTATCAGAGACAATAATATTTTGTTGATGTTAGCACCATCAATGTCAAGAAATGGTACCATGGTATATTCCTTGACAGCGAGAGAACCCTCTATGTAGCCGACTTGGTCGTGAAGGTTTGCATCAGTGGACTTGCCTTGCCTGATGCCGCTACGGGCGATCTCCAGGGACGGGTCATCCTTCACCGATCATCATAATATTTCGCTTGTTGGGTCCAAAAAAAAAAAAAAATTCTCCTTTGTAGCGTGGGACAGTCTATTGTGCAAACAGTTACTTACCCAATGAGTTTAACAATTGTAATCGGATTATAATCGTACCTGAAAAAAGAAAGAAGAAAATCTTTTTAATCCACTGATCATAATAAAAACTTGATAAAAACATTTTAGTTTTCTTCGGAATAGGATTTAGAAGAGAGAAGTATTGTATTTTTGTCGAAAATTCTTAAAAAAAAAAACAAATAAAAAGGCGTAAAGTTCGGACGGGCCGAACTTTGGATACCCACAACCTTGGGTATATATGTGAACCACCTTTCGTCATAATCCGGTGAAAAATGCATCATTTATGCCCAAATAGCAGCTTTATCGAAATATGGTTCGATTTGGACCAAATTCGACACGGATATTGGCTGGTCTTATAAGTACAAGTCCCATTGTTCAATTTTGTAGAGCAAAATATTGGTCTTTTTGGTAGTCATATCCAAATATAGACCGATCTGAACCATATACGATGGGGATGTCGAAGAGCTTAACCCGTGTCACTGTGTCAAATTTTTGGCGAAATCAGATAATAAATGTGCCTTTTATGGAGCCAAAACTTTAAATTGAGAGATCGGTCGATATGACAGCTATATCCAAATCTGAACCGATCTGGGCCAAACTGAAGGAGGATATCGAAAGCCCTAATAAAACTCACTGTCTCAAATTTCAGCGAAATTGGATAAAAAATGCGTCCTTTATGAGCCCAAAACCTTAAATCGAGAGATCGGTCCATATGGCAGCTATATCCGAATCTGCACCGATCTGGGCCAAACTGAAGAAGGATGTCGAAGGACCTAATACAACGAACTGATCCAAATTTCAGCAAAATCGGATAATTAATGCGACTTTTATGGGTTCAAAACCTTATATCGAGAGATCGGTCTATATGGCAGCTATATCCAAATCTGACCCGATCTGGGCCAAAGTGGAGATGGATGTCGAAAGGTCTAACACAACTCATTGCCCCAAATTTCGGCGAAATCGGACAAAAAATGTGCCTTTTATGGGCCCAAAACCTTTAATCGAGAAATCGGTTTATATATCCAAATCTGAACCGATCTCGGCCAAACTGAAGAAGGATGTCGAGGGGCCTTACTTAACTCACTGTCCCAAATTTCGGCGAACGGACAATTAATGCGTTCTTTATGGGCTCAAAACCTTATATCGAGAGATCGGTCTATATGGCAGCTATATCCAAATCTGAACCGATCTGGGCCAAAGTGGCGATGGATGTCGAAAGGCCTAACACAACGAACTGTTCCAAATTTCAGCAAAATCGGATAATAAATGCGCCCTTTATGGGCCTAAAACCTTAAATCGAGAGATCGGTCTATATGGCAGCTATATCCAAATCTGGACCGATCTGGGCCAAATTGAAGAGAGCTGTCGAAAGTTCTAACACAACTCACTGTCCCAAATTTCAACGTAATCGGATAAAAAAGGTGTCTTTTGTGGGCCCAAAACCTTAAGTCAAGAGATCGGTCTATATGGCAGCTATATTCAAATCTGGACCGATCTATGGCATATTGCAGAAAGATATCGAGGGGCCTTACTCAACTCACTGTCCCATATTTCGGCGAAATCGGATATAAAATGCGCCTTTTATGGGCCCAAAACCTTAAATCGAGAGATCAGTCTATATGACAGCTATATCCAAATTTGAACCGATCTGAACCAAATTGAAGAAGGATGTCGAAGGGCCTAACACAACACACTGTCCCAAATTTCAGCAAAATTGGATAATAAATGTGGCCTTTATGGGCCTAAGACCCTAAATCGGCGGATCGGTCTATATGGGGGCTATATCAAGATATAGTCCGATATAGCCCATCTTTGAACCTAACCTGCTTATGGACAAAAAAGGAGTCTGCGCTAAGTATCAGATCAATATCTTTATTTTTAAAGACTGTAGCGTGATAGACGGACGGACATGGCTAGATCGCCTTAGATTTTTACGCTGATCCGCTGCGCCTTCTTTTACTTTATATGGAGCAAAATGTTCCTTGAAATATTTATTTTCAACAATGTAAGAGCCTTTATCTGAGTCCCATATGATTTTTAGTGGTCTACGAATTTAAGTTTGGATGTAAGGTGTACTCCATTCTTAAAATACTTTATTTCAGCCCGATATTCTCATGATGTCTGATTTAGGGGTGTTTTCGGGGGAGAGTTGGTCCCCTAGACACTTGGCCCTGACAAAATATCAGCATCATGCTCTTCTCTCAAGTACCATTTATTTAAACCCCATATTGCCATTGATGTAAAGGGAGTTTACACGATGAGACGTCCCTTAAACACATGGCCCCAAAAATAGGTTATCAAATTCGTTTTCTAATCTCAAACACCTTTCATTTGAGCCACATATTGGCATGGTCGAAAAATTTTTACCCTTTGGGGGTGTTTTGGGGAAGGGGTGATGCCCTAAATACACGAAAAAATTTTTACCCTTTTGGGGGTATTTTGAGAAAGGGGTGATACCCTATATACATGGTCCTATATTTGAATATCAAATTCGTTTTCTACTCCCAAATACCTTTACTTGACCCCCATATTGCTATGGTCAGTAAAAAATTGCTGTTTGTAGGGTATTTTGGGAAAGGAGTTAACCCACAGAAAATTGGTCCTGAAAATGGGTATAAATTCTTGTTCTACCCCCCAATTCCTTTCATTTAAGCTCCACATTGACATGGTCGGTAAATATGCCCGATTTAAGGGTGTTTTGGGGAGTGGGGTGGTCCCCCAAACACTAAGCCCTGAAAATATATCAGGAACGTGCTCTATTCTATCTATATATCATTTATTTGAACCTCATATAGCCATTAGCCTTAAAATTGGATGGATCCTTATTGCAGAAGTCATCAAATATGTCCGGTTTGGGGTATTGGCCCTAAAAACTATAAATGTTTAGTTCCACTCTCTTTAAGACCCAAATTGTCTTGGTTTGCAAATACGTCCTATTTGGGGATTGTTAAGGTGGTGGGACGTCCCCTAGACAGTTGGTCCCTAATGTTGATATCAGATACGTGGTCTACTCCCAAATACCTTTGATTTGAAACCCATATTTCCATAGTCGCCAAACATGACCGGATTGGGGCGGTATTTTGGGGGATGGGCGGCCACTCAGTGTGTTGGCCTTAAAAATATATATCGGATCCGTGTTCTTCTCTAACATACCCTCTTATTTGAGCCTCATATTGCAAAAGTCAGCAAATACTTTCTATTTGAGTGGTGTGGTGGGTGTGGGGTGGCCCCATAGACACTTTTCCCGAATATTGACATCAGATTCGTGCTTTACTCAAAAATACCTTTCATTTGAGCCCCTTATTGCTATGGTCGTAAATTTGTTTTCTTTGGGGGATGTTTTTGGAGAGAGGCGGCCCTCCAAACACTTGGTCCCATATTTGGATATTAGATTCGCATTCTACACTCAAATACCTGTTATTTAAGCCCTTATATTCTCATGGTCAGTAAATAAGTCTTGTTTGGGGGGGTGTTTTAGGGAAGGGGTGGACCCCCAGAAACTTGGTCTCACATTTCGATATTAAATTGATATTCTACTCGCAAATACCTTTCATTTGAGTCCAATATTGCCATGATGGGTAAATATGTCCGATTTGGGGGTGTTTTGGGGGTTGGGGTGGTCCGCCTAACACTTGGCCGACATTTGAATATCATATACGTTTTCTTATCCTAAATACCTTTCATTTGAGTCCCATATTGTCGTGATTCGGCAATATATATGTTTGGTGGGTTTTAGGGTGGGGCGGTCCCCCTAGGTACTCCATCCGAAATTAGGATACCAAATTTTTATTTTTAGTGTAGGTGAGAGCACACAAAATTTCGCTTAAATCGCACCACCTATCTTCGAAATCTGGCGTTTCTGAAAATTAGGGTAAGGGGGAGGGTCCGCTCCCCCTTCAGATATCAAAAAATCTCTGCAAAATGTCTGCTTTAAGAGGGCACACAAAATTTCGCTTAAATCGCACAACCCAACTCCGAGATCTGGGGTTTCTGAAAATTAGGGTTAGGGGGAGGGTCCGCTCCCCCTTTAGATATCGAAAAATGTAGTAGCCTATTTTCATCACGGGGTCATTTGAACCATCTGTGAAAATTTCAAGAAAATCGGTTCAGGTGTTTCTGAGGAACACATAAACAAACACAAATTGATTTTTATATATAAGATAGGGTCGGAAATGGATATTTCGTTGTGTTGCAAACGCAATGACAAAATGAATATACCTCCATCCTTTGGTGGTGGGTATAAAACTTGTCTTCAGGACACATTTATCTTTCGTTGAAATATGATTTCATAAGAATTAATTGCTTAAAAAAATTTCCAAAAAAGTTTAAACCTGTTGCAGAAAAGAAAATAAAAATAAGCCACAAATTTCCTTAACTTATTTCTGGTATTCGAATCTTGCATAATCCACGCTGCCATTTAAATTCAAATATAAACAACTTTTGTAGGAAAACAAAAACCAATAAAAAAAACAACAGCAAAAAGTCGCAACAAAGTTTCATGTTGCCAAGAACCACAAGCAAATGTAGTCAACATTTGCAGAATTACACAAACAGCATGAGCCAGTTGTGGAGCAAGCCATTATAAAGCCAAACAATTTTTATTCTCAATAAATAAAGGCCACTGAAATTATGCAGAACACCAATACGAAATAAGAAAAACAAACTGAAATTATTTTTTTTTTTTTATTATTTTAATAAACCACCACAGTTGTTGTGGAGCCGTTAGCCAGCATTCAGACAACAGTCAAGAGAACTCATTACGCCCACTGGCCATCCACCATTCAACCAGCCACCCGTCTCTTGTAACTCACGCGCACTCTGCCAAATCATTGGCCATTCATTTCGATGGTAATGAGGCCCGGCTGACGACGACTACTTGTTGTGGTGTTTTACACTCATTCATGCGAGATGTTTGTCCCGGGCTTTAAATTTAAGCCATATTTGGGAAAAGCCGCCAACAACTGGCTCTTTGGAATTTCACTGCAGAAGAAAAGACCAAAGGCATGATAGGCCTTTTGATTGAGAAGGCGTATGGCTTTGGAGTATTGAATAGCAAATCAATCGTTGAAAATGTTGGCTGTGAAAGACAAGCATGTTAACATGCCTCATGCTCAGGAATTATGCCAATTAAAATTGGTTTTGGGAGAAATTTTCATGAAAATTACAACACACCAAATAGCGATAAAATAGCCAATTGATTTATTAAGACATTAGGGCGGTTAATTTTGAGCGATTGTGATTGAGATATGGTTGATTAATAGAATGGTCAATGTGGGATTTGTAAAAAAGCAATTCACTGAGAAAGGTTGAGAGCACAATGTCGATGGGGCGGATGTCGAGAGAGCTAAAACTACTCAGTTTTTAATTTCAGCGAAATCGGTGAAAAAATAAAGCTTTTATGGGCTTCAGACCCATTATAGGGAGATCGGCCTATATGGTGGCTATATCTTTATATAGTCCGATCTGAACCATATTTGAATCCTATGTTAGGAGGTCTTAGACTACTCACTGTTTTAAATTTCAGCGAAATCGGATAAAAATAAAGCTTTTATGGGCTTCAGACCCTTTATCCGCAGATCGGTCTATATGGCAGCTATATCTAAATATAGTTCGATCTGAACCATATTTGGGTCATATGTCGGGAGGCTTAAAACTACTCACTGTTTCAAATTTCAGTGATATTGGATAAAAAATAATTCTCTTATGGGCTTCAGACTATTTATCGGGAGATCGGTCTATATGGCAGCTATATCTAAATATAGTCCGATCTGAACCATATTTGGATCCTATGTTAGGAGGTCTTAGACTACTCACTGTTTTAAATTTCAGCGAAATCGGATAAAAAAATAAAGCTTTTAAGGGCTTCAGACCCTTTATCGGCAGATCGGTCTATATGGCAGCTATATCTAAATATAGTCCGATCTAAACTATATTGGGATCAGATGTTGGTAGGCCTAAAACTACACACTGTTTAAAATTTCAGCGAAATCGGATAAAAAATAAAGCTTTTATGCGCTTCCAATCCTTTATCGGGAGATCGGTCTATATGGCAGCTATATCTAAATATAGTCCGATCTGAGCCATATTTGAATCCTATGTTAGGAGGTCTTAGACTACTCACTGTTTTAAATTTCAGCGAAATCGGATAAAAAATAAAGCTTTTATGGGCTTCAGACTCTTTATCGGCAGATCGGTCTATATGGCACCTATATCTAAATATAGTCCGATCTGAACCATACTTAGGTTCGAAGTTGAGTGGTCTAAAACTACTCACTGGTTTAAATTTCAGCGAAATCGGATAAAAATAAAGCTTTTATGGGGTTAAGACCCTTTATCGGCAGATCGGTCTATATGGCACCTATATCTAAATATAGTCCGATTTTAACCGTAGTTGGGTCATATGTCGGGAGGCTTAAAATAACCCACTGTTTCAAATTTCAGCGAAATCGAACAAAAAATAAAGCATTTCTGGGCTTTAGACCCTTTATCGGCAGATCGATTTATATGGCAGCTATAGCTAAATATAGTCCGATCTAAACTATTTTGGGGTCAGTTGTCGGGAGGCCTAAAACTACTCACTGTTTCAAATTTTAGCAAAATCGGATGAAAAATTAAGTTTTTATGGGCATAAGACCCCTTATCGTAAAATCGGAAATATACAGCGGAAATATATAGCAGCTATATCCAAATATGGTCCCAGTTGGCCCATTCAAGAACTTAACCAGAGTGCATCAAAAGACGTATCTGCGCCAAATTTCAGCTCAATATCTCAATTTTGGGAGCTTTTAGAGTGATTACAGAAGACGGACGGACGGACGGACGGACAGACACACGGACATCGTTAAATCGTCTTAGAATTTTACGACGATCCGAAATATATATACTTTATAGGGTCGGAAATTGATATTTTGATGTGTTGCAAACGGAATGACTATCTGAATATACCCCCTATCCTACGGTGGTGGGTATAAAAAGGAAGATCGTTTTATAGGGCAGCTGTATAGGGCTATAGACGATTCAGACCATATTTGGCACGTATGTTGAAGGTAATGGGAGGAGCCGTTATACAAAAACTCACTCATTCAGACAGTAACTGCTTATTATAGAGGCTCCAGAAGTCAAGACCACCAGATCGGATTATATGACAGCTATATCATGCTATAGACCGATTTGTACCATACTTTGCACGAAAGACGTCATGCAAAATTTCAACGAAATCGGATAAGATTTGCACCCTCTAAAGGCTAAAGAAGTCAAGACTCCCAGATCGGTTTATATGGGAGCTAAATCAGGTTATAGACCGATTTGGATCGTATTCGGCGCAGTAGATGAAAGTCGTAATAGAATACCGCATGCAATATTTCAACCAAATCGGACTTAAATTGCGGCTTCCAGGGGCTTGAGAAGTCAAATCACGAGATCGGTTTATATGGGAGCTATATAAGGTCATAGACCGATTTGGACCGTACTCGACACAGTCGTTGGAAGTTAGAGCAAAACACCTCATGCAAAATTTCAGCCAAAAATTTCATGCAAAATTTCAGCCAAATCGGATTTGAATTGCGTCCTCTAGGGACTCAAGAAGTCAAGACCCCCAGATCGGTTTATATGATAGCTTTATCAGGTTATGATCCGATTTAAACCTTCCCTGGCACAGTTGTTGTAAGTCATTTCAAAACACGTCGTGCAAAATTTCAGCCAAATCGGATAGGAATTGCGCCCTCTAAAAACTCAATAAGTCAAGACCCCAGATAGGTTTAAATGACAGCTATATCAAAACATGGACCATTTACAAACCCATCCGATCTACACCTATAAGAAGTATTTGTGCAAAATTTCAAGCGGCTACCTTCACTCCTTCGAAAGTAAGCGTGCTTTCGACAGACAGACAGGCGATTTGGCTGAAATTTTGCACATAGTGTTCCATTACGACTTTCAACAACTATGCCGAATACGGTCCAAATCGGTCTATAACCTGTTATAGCTCCCATATAAACCGATCTGGCGATTAGACTTCTTGAGTCCTTACATTTTATTCCTATTTTAGTCAGATTTGGCTGAAATTTTGCGTGTAGCGTTCTGTTCTAACTTCCAACAACTGTGTCGCGTACGGTCCAAATCGGTCTATAACCTTATATAGCTCCCATATAAACCGGTCTCCCGATTTGACTTCTTGAGCCCCTGGAAGCAGCAATTGTAGTCCAATGTGGCTGAAATTTCGCACGTAGCGTTCCGTTATGACTTTCAACGACTGTGTCCGATAGGATCAAAATCGGTTTATAACCTGTTATAGCTCCAATTTAAACCGATATCCCGTCGAGTACGGTCCAAATAGGTCTATAACCATATATAGCTCCCATATAAACCGGTCTCCCGATTTGACTTCTTGAGGCTCTGGAAGCCGCAATTGTAGTCCAATGTGGCTGAAATTTTGCACGTAGCGTTCTGTTATGACTTTCAACAACTGTATCCGATAGGATCAAAATCGGTTCATAATCAGTTATAGCTCCCATATGAACCGATATCCCGATTTGACTTCTTGCGACCCTGGAAGCCGCAATTTTAGTCCGATTTGACTGAATTTTTGCATGTAGTGTTCTGTTCTAACTTCCAACAACTGTGTCGAGTACGGTCCAAATCGGCCTATAGCCTGATATAGCTCCCATATAAATCGATCTCCCGATTTGACTTCTTGAGCCACTGGAAGCCGCAATTTTAGTCCGATTTGGCTGAAATTTTCTATGTAGTGTTCTGTTCTAACTTCCAATAACTGTGTCTGATAGAATCAAAATCGGTTTATAATCTGTTATAGCTCCCATTTAAACCGATATCCCGATTTGACTTCTTGAGCCCCTGGAAGCCACAATTTTGGTAAAATTTAGCTGACATTTTGCATGCGATGTTCTATTACGGCTTTCATCAACTGCGCCGAATATGGTTCAAATCGGTCTATAACCTGATATAGCTCCCATATAAACCGATCGCCCGATTTGACTTCTCAAGCCCATGGAAGCCACAATTTAAGTCCGACTTGGCTAAAATTTTGCAAGCAGTGTTCTGTTCTAACTTCCAACGACTGTGTCGAGTACGGTCCAAATCGGTTAATAAACTGATATAGCTCCCATATAAACCGATCTCGTGATTTGACTTCTCAAGCCCCTGGAAGCCGCAATTTAAGTCCAATTTGGTTGAAATTTTGCATGCGGTGTTCTATTACGACTTTAAATAACTGTGCCGAATGTGGTTCAAATCGGTCTATAACCTGTTATAGCTCCCATTTAAACCGATATCCCGTCGAGTACGGTCCAAATAGGTCTATAACCATATATAGCTCCCATATAAACCGGTCTACCGATTTGACTTCTTGAGCCCCTGGAAGCCGCAATTGTAGCCCAATGTGGCTGAAATTTTGCACGTAGCGTTCTGTTATGACTTTCAACAACTGTATCCGATAGGATCAAAATCGGTTCATAATCAGTTATAGCTCCCATATGAACCGATATCCCGATTTGACTTCTTGAGACCCTGGAAGCCGCAATTTTAGTCCGATTTGGTTGAAATTTTGCATGCGATGTTCTATTACGGCTTTCAACAACTGCGTCGAATATGGTTCAAATCGGTCTATAACCTGATATAGCTCCCATATAAACCGATCTCCCGATTGGACTTCTTGGCCACCTGGAAGCCACAATTTTAGTCCAACTTGGCTGAAATTTTGCATGTAGGGCTTCGTTTAGACTTCCAACAACTGTGTCAAGTATGGTCCAAATCGGTTTATAACCTGATATAGCTCCCATATAAACCGATCTCGTGATTTGACTTCTCAAGCCCCTGGAAGCCGCAATTTAAGTCCAATTTAGTTGAAATTTTGCATCCGGAGTTCTATTACGACTTTCAACAACTGTGCCGAATATGGTTGAAATCGGTCTATAACCTGATATAGCTCCCATATAAACCGATTTCCCGATTTGACTTCTTGAGTCCTTACAAGCCGCAATTGTAGTGCGATTTGGCTAAAATTTTGCATGTAGTGTTCTGTTCTAACTTCCATCGACTGTGTCGAGTACGGTCGAATCTGTCTATAACCTTATATAGTTCCCATATAAACCGATCTCCCGATTTGACTTCTTGAGCCCCTGGAAGCCGCAATTTAAGTCCGATTTGGCTAAAATTTTGCAAGCAGTGTTCTGTTCTAACTTCCAACGACTGTGCCGAATACGGTCCAAATCGGTCTATAACCTGATATAGCTCCCATATAAACCGATTTCCCGAGTTGACTTCTTGAGTCCTTACAAGCCGCAATTTTAATGCGATTTGGATGCAATTTTGCATGCGGTGTTCTGTAATGACTTCCAACAACTGTGCCAAATACGGTCCAAATCGGTCTATAACCTTATATAGCTCCCATATAAACCGATCTCCCGATTGGACTTCTTGACCACCTGGAAGCCACAATTTTAGTCCAATTTGGCTGAAATTTTGCATGCGGTGTTTTATTACGACTTCCAACAACTGTGCCGAATATGGTTGAAATCGGTCTATAACCTGATATAGCTCCCATATAAACCGATTTCCCGATTTGACTTCTTGAGTCCTTACAAGCCGCAATTTTAGTGCGATTTGGCTGAAATATAGCATACAGTGTTCTGTTGCTCTTGAGCTAAGCCAATATGAATCTTGCCCTTGCCTTGATTTTCTCCATCAGAGCGTGAGTAGCGGTCTCGCTCGGGTGGAGGTTTACCTGCATGACCTCATATACATAAATTGTTCTTCAATATTTAGAAGGCCAATAACTTGAAGCAACTTCAGCATTAACATTCGAGAAGTTTCAATAATTTAAACTACTGTTCAATGTGTTCTTTGTATACCAATCATAAATAATCCATAGAATTACTAGCAACACAAAATCAATTAATAAACGAAATCATAACCAATCGAATCCCTTATTTAATTAATGTTGTATTTATAGAATTATCCATTATAATATTTGTTACTGCTACCTGAATGAGATTTTCAATCGCATTGAGGAGTTAACAAACAATTTTAATACAATATTTATAATTGTGTTAGATTGTAAGTCTATCAATTGGGCTAAGTTATGAAAATGTAATTAAATTATTGCAATCAACTGCAATTCTATCAAATCGATTATATCGCAGATTGATTTAGTCCAATCACAAACTATACACACACACACACACACACATATCCTTTGATGAGAATGTATTCTCTTCACATAGAGTCAGTGCCAAAGCTATAATGACCAGTAATTATTGATAATAACAAATATTTTGATGACTTTTATTTGTTTCAATTATCGCCTGTGTTTGTGTTTTGTCCAGGCATCCTTTCATCGTTTCTCTTTTGTATTGGGGATAAATTTTAACAGAATTACTTGTCAATTGAATAAATTGCCAATGATTACTATTCAATTATGGATTAAGCCTTAGCTCAGGTGTTGTTTATACATTGGTTAGGGTACTACCGATTACACAAGTGAATACAAGCCTTGATACGAGTAGAAACAAATGAAGAAAGAAACTTTCTTCAACTCCACCAGTTGCGAATGAAGAATATATTTGAATGCTATATCTTGATCTGATCAGACTACAATGAAACTTTGGACACCATATTCAAATTCGAAAAAAAATTTTGTACATTACAGGAAAGGTCGAAATTAGAAATATTTATTGAAGCCAAACGGCTGGTGAGGAAAGCAAAACAGACAGTAACTGAGGTGCTCGTAGAGTGCGATGTGAACTCTCACCACATTTGGTGGGATAGAACCAACATTAATAAGCGGGGTCAAGTAGGGATCTAAAAAAAAATTTAATAGTCGACTTTTTCTGACAATCAAAAAGCCGACCTTTTGAACTTTTTAGAATATCAAAAATTCGAATTTTCGACTTTATTTTTGAATATCAAAAAGTCAAACTTTTTCGATTACCAAAAAGTCGACTTTACGAATTTTTTCGATTATTAAAAAATCGACTCTATTCGATTAGCAAAAAGTCTACCTGTTTCGATTACCGAAAACTCCAAATTTTTTCGATTAACAAAAAATCGATTCTTTCGACTTATTTCGATTATCAAAAAGTTGACTTTTTTCGATCATCAAAAGGTCGACAATTTGACACTTTTTTTTGGACTATCAAAAAGTCGACTTTTTTCGATTACCCAAAAGTGGACTTTTCGATTTTTTTTTCGGTTGACAAAATTTCGAATCTTTTCGATTAACAAAATGTCGACTTTTTTCGATTGACACGAAGACGACTTATTTTCGATTATCAAAAAGTCGACCTTATTCGAATATCAAAAAGCCGACTATTTATCTCTTTTCGACTATCAAAAAGCCAACTATTTTCCTTTACCGAAAAGTCGACTTTTCGAGTTCTTTCGATTAACAAAAAGGAGACTCTTTTCGATTAACGAAAAGTCGTCTTTCTTTCGAGTATCAAAAAGTCGTCTTTTTGCGATTATTAAGAGGTCGTCTTTTCGATAATCGACTATCAAAAAGTCGACTTTTAGACTTTTTTCGAATATAAAAAGTCGACCTTTTAGACTTTTTTCGAATACCAAAAAGTCGACCTTTTCGACTTTTTTTGAATACCAAAAAGTCGACCCTTTCTGATTACCAAAAAGTCAACTTTACAAATTTTTTCGATTAATAAACTGTCGACACTTTTCGATTAGCATTAAGTCGACCTTTTTCGATTATCATTAAGTCGACTTTTTTTCGATCATCAAAAAGTCGACTATTTTACTCTTTTTTTGGAGTATCAAAAAATCGACTTTTCGACTTTTTTTGATTACCAAAAAGTCGAATTTTCGATTTTTTTTCGATTGACAAAATGTAGATTCTTTTCGATTAACAAAAAGTCGATTTGCTTCGATTATCAAACAGTCGACTTTTTTTGAATATCAAAAAGTCGACTATTCGACTTTTTTCGATTGCGAAAAAGTCGACTTTTCGATTAACAAAAAGTAAACTCTTTTCGATTAACACAACGTCGACTATTTTCGATCAACAAAAAGTTTTTTGTCAAGTCTTTTTTGCGATTATCAAAAGGTCGTCTTTTTGATAACCGACTATCAAAAAGTCGACTATTAGACTTTTTTCGAATATCAAAAAGTCGACCTTTTCGACTTTTTTCGAATACCAAAAAGTCGACCCTTTTTGATTACAAAAAGTCGACACTTTTCGATTAGCATAAAGTCGACTTTTTTCGATTATCAAAAAGTTGACTTTTTTCTATCATCAAAAAGTCGACTATTTGACCCTTTTTTTTGGACTATCAAGTCGACTTTTTTCGATTACTAAAAAGTCGACTTTTCGATTTTTTCGAATAACAAAATGTCGAATCTTTTCGCCAATCAAACAGTCGGTTTTGTTCGAATATCAAAAAGTAGACTTTTTTACTCTTTTCGACTATCTAAAAGTCAACTATTTTCGTTTACGAAAAAGTCGAATTTTCGATTTTTTTTCGATTAACAAAAAGTCGTCTTTTTGCGATTATTAAAATGTCGACTTTTTGACAATCGACCCTTTCGACTATCAAAAAGTCGACTTTTTGACCTTTTCGATTAACAAAAAGTCGACTTATTCCATTAACAAAAAAACGACTCTCTTCGATTAGCATTAAGTCGACTATTTTCGATGATAAAAAAGTTGACTTTTTTCGATCATCAAAAAGTCGACTATTTGACTCTTTTTTGGACTTTTAAAAGTCGACTTTTCGACTTTTTTCAATAAACAAAAAGTCGACTTTTTGCGATTATCAAAAAGTCGAGTCTTTTCGATTAACAAAAAATCGCCTTTTTCGAATATCAAAAAGTCGAAATTTTTCGAGCACCAAAAAGTCGATTATTTGACTGTTTTTTTTTACTATCAAAAATGTCGACTTTTCGACTTTTTTCGATTACCAAAAAGTCGACTTTTCGATTTTTTTCAATTGACAAAATGTCGACTCTTTTAGATTAACCAAATGGCGAATTTTTCGATTAACAAAAAGTCAATTTTTTTCGATTATCAAAAAGTCGACTTTTTTCGAATATCAAAAAGTAGACTTTTTGACTCTTTTCGATTATCAAAAAGTCGATTATTCCAATTTTTTTCGATTACGAAAAGTCGACTTTTCGAGTTTTTTCGACAAAAAAAGGAGACTCTTTTCGATTAACACAATGGCGACTATTTTCGATTAACGTCTTTTTGTTAATCGAAAATAGTCGCCATTGTGATTATCAAAAAGTCGACTTTTTAACAATCGACCCTTTCGACTATCAAAAAGTCGACTTTTCGACCTTTTTGATTAACAAAAAGTCGACTTTATTCAATAAACAAACAGTCGACTTTTTGCGATTAATAAAAAGAGGACTCTTTTCGATTAGCAAAAAGTGTACTTTTTTCGATTATCAAAAATTCGACTTTTTCGATTATCAAAAAGTCGACTATTTCAGTCTTTTTTTTTGGACTATCAAAAATCGACTTTTCGACTTTTTTGGATTACCAAAAAATCGACTTTTCAATTTTTTTCGATTGACAAAATGTCGACTCTTTTCGATTAACAAAATATCGGGTTTTTTCGATTAACAAAAAGTCGATTTTTTTAATTACCAAAAAGTCTACTCTATTTTGAATATCAAAAAGTATACTTTTTGCCTCTTTTCGATTATCAAAAAGTCGACTATTCGACTTTTTTCGATTACGAAAAGTCGACTTTTCGAGTTTTTTCGATTAAAAAAAAGTAGACTCTTTTCGATTAACCAAAAGTCGTCTTTTTTCCATTATGATAAAGTCGTCGTTTTTCGATTATCAAAAAGTTGACTTTTTGGCTTAGATATAATGTCATAACGCCAACTGGCATAAATATCTTCTCCGACAGCCAGGCAGCCATTAAATCCCTGGAAAATATATTTCTGAACACAAAAACCTCCCTCGACTGTTGCAGATCTCCCAACGAGATGGCTGAACACTTCAAAATTCTTGTGTTCTGGGTGCCATGTGTAAGACAGTTCCCAATCTCGCAAGCTTGTCCGCTTTACAATGCCCTGGGATATCTGTGTGGCTCGGCTCCCAGAACAGGTGAATTTTGAAAAGTTCAGCCATCTGCAACAGTCGAGGGCGATTTTCGTGTTCAGAAATACATTTTCCAGAGATTTAATAGCTGCCTGGCTGTCTGAGAAGATATTTATGCCATCCCAAGACACCCTTGGTATGACCTCTAGAGTCGAAATGCTACTGAAGCCAAGAATTGGGCTAGTTTACGACAATGGCGGGTATCGCAGAACCATTTCCTGATGATGGTATAGAATGTTTAATTTTTCCTCCATCCATCATATAAGATTTATATGGTATTACGTTCGGAAACGGAACCAACTATGTTAGCAGACTCTCCATCCCACAACTGCGAATTCCGACAATTCAATCTCTCTTGTTTTAAAGCAAAAAAATGGAAAAAAAAATCGTAACCAAATCTCCCTCGATGGTACATATATATCAGATTTGACAATAACATATTATTGTACTTCAGTCTTCATTCTCATCGTGCAACGTAACTGAAAACGAAATTTGAAATATTACAAAAAAGAGAGTAAAATTGAAAAAAAAAAAACGTAAAGAAAAACAGAAATAATTCAAATCAAGGTAATCTCCGGAAAACAAACACTCTAGAATTTCTAGGAACTTGCAACTTGTGTGCTCGTGTGTGTTCATCCAATATGTTATTGTTTGACAACCTCCCCCCGAAACCAACACCAGCACCATCACGCATGCAAAACCTTTTCATGCCATACAAACATTTTTCATAATTTTGGAAGAGCGTTCGTCCCCGCGATGAAAAAACAAGCAAAAGCGTGCTAAGTTCGGCCGGGACGAGTCTTGGGAAGCCCGTAGAACCCCGATATTAAGAACCGTACTTAACATCGTTGTTGGAAGTCATAGAAGAACACAATATTCGAAATTTCGGCCAAATCGGATGAAAATTGTGGTTTGTAAGGAGTCAAGAAGTCAAATTGGGAGATCGGTTAATATGGGAGCTATATCAGGTTATAGACCGATTTGGGGCATACTTGGCACAGTTGTTGGAAGTCATAACAGAACACCATATGCAAAATGTAAGCCAAATCGGATGGAAATTGCGGCTTGTAAGGGGTCAAGAAGTCAAATTGGGAGATCGGTTAATATGGGAGCTATATCAGGTTATGGACCGATTTGGGCCATTCTTGGCACAATTGTTGGAAGTCATAGAAGAACGCCATATGCAAAATTAAAGCCAAATTGGATGGATATTGCGGCTTGTAAGGGGTCAAGAAGTCAAATTGGGAGATCGATTTATATGGGAGCTATATCAGGTTATAGACCGATTTGGGGCATACTTGGCACAGTTTTTGGAAGTCATAGAAGAACACCATATGCAAAATTTAAGCTAAATCGGATGGAAATTGCGGCTTGTAAGGGGTCAAGAAGTCAAATCGGGAGATCGATTTATATGGGAGCTATATCAGGTTATAGACCGATTTGGGGCATACTTGGCACAGTTGTTGGAAGTCATAACAGAACACCATATGCAAAATTTAAGCCAAATCGGACAAAAATTGCGTCTTGTAAGGGGTCAAGAAGTCAAATTGGGAGATCGGTTAATATGGGAGCTATATCAGGTTATAGACCGATTTGGGGCATACTTGGCACAGTTGTTGGAAGTCATAGAAGAACACCATATGCAAAATTTCAGGCAAATCGGACAAAAATTACGACTTGTTAGGTCTCAAGAAGTCAAATCGGGAGATCGGTTTTAATGCGAGCTATATCAAGTTTTAGACCGATTTGGGCCGTACTTAGCACAGTTGTTAGATGTCATAACAGAACATCGCATGCAAAATTTCAGCCAAATCGGACAAAAATTGCGGCTTGTAAGGGCTCAAGAAGTCAAATCCGGAGATCGGTTTATATGGGAGCTATGTCAGGTTATAGACCCATTTGGGCCGTACTAGACACAGTTGTTGGAAGTCACAACAGAACACCGCCTGCAAAATGTATACCAAATCGAATGAAAATTGTAGCTTCCAGGGGCTCAAGATGTCAAATCGGAGGCTTGTAAGGGGTCAAGAAGTCAAATTGGGCGATCGATTTATATGGGAGCTATAACAGATTATATACCGACTTCGACCATACTTGGCACAGTTGTTGCAAGTCATAACAGAACACCACATGCAAAATTTCAGCCAAATCAGACGAAACTTGCGGCTTGTGAGGGCTCAAGAAGTCAAATCAAGAGATCGGTTAATATGGGAGCTATATCAGGTTATAGACGGATTTGAACCGTACATAACACAGTTATTGCAAGTCATAACAGAACACCACATGCAAAATTTCAGGCAAATCGGACAAAAATTGCGGCTTGTAACGGCTCAAGAAGTCAAATCGGGAGATCGATTTATATGGGAGCTATATCCGATTATAAACCGATTTGGAACGTACTAGACACAGTTGTTGGAAGTCACAACAGAACACCGCCTGCAAAATTTAAGCCAAATCGGAAAAAAATTGCAGCTTCCAGGGTCTCAAGAAGTAAAATCGGAGGATCAATATATAGGAGAGCTATATCCAAATCTGAACCGATATAGCCCATTTGCAATCCCTAACGACCTACATTAATATTAAGTATCTGTGCAAAATTTCAAGCGGCTAGCTTTACGCGTTCGACCGCTATCGTTATCTCGACAGACGGACGAACGGATGGACATAGCTAGATCGACTCGGAACGTCGAGACAATCAAGAATATGTAAACTTTATAGGGTCTCAGACGAATATTTCAAGGTGTTACAAACGCAATGACTAGGTTAGTATACTCCCATTCTATGGTGGTGGGTTTAACAATCTTCTGATTTTTATGCATAGTTCTTCCGTATGAACCGCGAAACACTCTTCTACGATCTCATTGGTCAATTTTTTGGGTGTGCCGATGTTTTAGCAACCCATTGCGTTATAATCGTCCGTATGAGTCGTGAAACACTCTCCTAGATTATCATTGGCCAATCCATTGCATGTGCGGAAGATTTCGAAACTCTTCGCGACGATTCTCTTACAACGCATTGCGTTAGAATCGTCCGCATGAGTCGTGAAACACTCTTCTGGGTTATCATTGCATCATTCCTTGCATGTGCGAAAGTTTTAGAAACTCTTCGCGACGATTCTATTACAACCCATTGCGTTAAAATCGTCCGTATGAGTCGTGAAACACTCTTCTGGGTTATCATTGCATCATCCCTTGCATGTGCGAAAGTTTTAGAAACTCTTCGCGACGATTCTCTTACAACCCACTGCATTAGAATCGTCCGCACGAGTCGTGAAACACTCTTCTGGGTTACCATTGCATCATCCCTTGCATGTGCGGAAGTTTTAGAAACTCTTCGCGGCGATTCTCTTACAACGCATTGCGTTATAATCGTCCGCATGACTCGTGAAACACTCTTCTGGGATATCATTGCATCATCCCTTGCATGTGCGAAAATTTAAGAAACTCTTCGCGATGATTATCTTACAACGCATTGCGTTATAATCGTCCGCATGACTCGTGAAACACTCTTCTAGGTTATCATAAGCCAATCAATTGCGTGTGCGGAAGCAACAACCCTTCTCGACGAGTATTGCGCAAGCCCTTGCATTATAATCGTCCAGTAGATTTGTTTATAACACGCTTGAGTTTGGTTAGGTTAGGTTAAAGCGACAGTCTACCATCAGACTCACTGGTCCATTGTGATACCTCAGGAACAGAAGAACGAAGATGCCTTCTAGTTCCTACCGTTGAACCATCCAGATCGCTTGAAAAAATCCAAAAATTTTCACATTCGCTAAATTGGACAGGTTCCCAAAGAAATGAGGACCTAAAGTGGAACTCCTTGTGACTGCTAGTGCGGGACCCACACACAGAAGGTGTTCTATAGTCTCTGCTTCTTCGATGTCCTCACAGCTTCTACAAAAGTCGTTGCTGGCAACCTTCAGTCTGTCATCATGTTTTCCGATTAGACAGTGGTCTGTCAGGACGGACACCATGACTGAGACATCTGTTCTAGCCAGTGACAGCAAAGCGGTAGACATTTTCAAGTCTAGATTAGGCCACATAGTTTTGGAATGCTCACAGTCCCCTCTTTGTGACCATCTATCATTCGTTGGCCTTCGGCGCTGATGCTGAAAATTTAGCTTATATGTCGCTAGAGGCAATCCCCTTAGATTCCAGTTTCCCTGGAATGTGTAGGGTAGTTCCAAGTCTCGCAAGCTCGTCTGCTTTAGAATTGACTGGGATATATCCCAGGCACGCTGGGAAAATATAGGCCATATGAGGCGGCAGATAGTCTGCCTCTTTCTGTAGTAACGCCGGAAATATCCCATAAGGTCTGGGTGTCTTAAATGGTTTGAAGCTCCTCAAGGATTCCCCAAACCATAAATTCCGTTATTATAAACCTTCGATCAACGTCATTATTCCAAGATTCCGGTGTATTTGTGAGTCCCGTCGTATCCTGCGGAAAATGGGTTTTCGTCAAAAGCCTCAACATGTCCTCCGTTGCCGCTGCTCTCACTTCCATATCGTCTCCTAAAGTTTCAGTTTGGACATCGGTTTTTATGAGAAAAATTTTAAATCTTGTCAGCGTCATTAACGCTATCGACCTGTTTGCAGAAAAGGTTCCAGGAGACACGTTTTGCCGCTCTGGTAATCTTATTGTATTCCTTATGCCGTGTATTCCGCTTTTTTACGACGTGCTCTGTTAAAAAGTCTGCGGACCTCATTGAATTATGTTATTCGATGTCTTGTTTTCAGTGGGCATCTTCTAACACACCAAATAGAATTCTCACTTGGCTTATACAAAGATTTGTACTTAAAATGACAAATATGACGACTAATAATAAAAAAATCAAGTTTTTTCGTAGTTGTTGCGTTTTTGATGAACAAATAATCGTGATAGGCATTTTTAGATAGCGCAACTCTTTTAGAACCATATCTAATAAATATTCCAAAACACTTATTTGTTACTCGTCCAGGCGAGTAATAAGTAACTCTTCTAGAAGAGTATTTTAATAATCTTCCAAAGCAGTCATTTGTTACTCGTCCAAGCGATACTTGCGCGATTCTTAAAACTTCCAAGACTTTTTCGACTTATTCTTTAGTATCTTAGGTAAAATTAGGTTGAAAAGAGGGTGCAGATATTAATCCATCCCATGCCACTATGGACATACACCTACCCCAGTAATCGGCTTGTTGTGCGCTCTAAATACTCTTTAGTAACTCTTGTGGCAGATTCGCGGCACACTCTTCCAGAAGATTCGATTTGAGAACACAACTCCTCACGACTGGGGATTCGTCTACGATTCTTAGACGAGCTTTTCCGCGAACATCTAGAAGATTTGCGGAAGATTGTTTAGGTAAGGTTAGGTTGAAAAGAGGGTGCATATATTAAACCGACCCGTACCACTATGGACATACACCTACCCCAGTAATCGGCTTGCTGTGCGCTCTAAATACTCTTTAGTAACTCTTGTAGAAGAATCGCGGCACACTCTTCCAGAAGATTCGTTTTGAGGACACAACTTCTCACGACTGGGGATTCGTCTACGATTCTTAGACGAGCTTTTCCGCGAACATCTAGAAGATTCGCGGAAGATTGTTTAAGTAAGGTTAGGTTGAAAAGAGGGTGCAGATATTTATCCGCCCCATGCCACTATGGACAAACACCTACCCTAGTAATCGGCTTGTTGTGCGCTCTAAATACTCTTTAGTAACTCATGTGGAAGTTTCGCGGCACACTCTTCCAGAAGATTCATTTTGAGGCCACAATTCCTCACGTCAGGGGATTCGTCTACGATTCTTAGACGAGCTCTTCCGCGAACATCTAGAAGATTCGCGGAAGATTGTTTAGGTAAGGTTAGGTTGAAAAGAGGGTGCAGATATTTATCCGCCCCATGCCACTATGGACAAACACCTACCCTAGTAATCGGCTTGTTGTGCGCTCTAAATACTCTTTAGTAACTCATGTGGAAGTTTCGCGGCACACTCTTCCAGAAGATTCATTTTGAGGACACAACTCCTCACGTCAGGGGATTCGTCTACGATTCTTAGACGAGCTCTTCCGCGAACATCTAGAAGATTCGCGGAAGATTGTTTAGGTAAGGTTAGGTTGAAAAGAGGGTGCAGATATTTATCCGCCCCATGCCACTATGGACAAACACCTACCCTAGTAATCGGCTTGTTGTGCGCTCTAAACACTCTTTAGTAACCCTTGTGGAAGTTTCGCGGCACACTCTTCCAGAAGATTCATTTTGAGGACACAACTCCTCACGACTGGGGAATCGTCTAGGATACTTAGACGAGCTTTTCCGCGAACATCTAGAAGATACGCGGAAGATTGTTAGGTCAGTTTAGGTTGAAAAGAGGGTGCATATATTAATCCGCCCTGTGCCACTATGGACATACACCTACCCCAGTAATCGGCTTGTTGTGCGCTCTAAATACTCTTTAGTAACCCTTGTGGAAGTTTCGCGGCACACTCTTCCAGAAGATTTGATTTGAGGCCACAAGTCCTCACGTCAGGGGATTCGTCTTCTTAGACGAGCTTTTCCGCGAACATCTAGGTCAGGTCAGGTTAGGTCAATTTAGGTTGAAAAGAGGGTGCATATATTAATCCGCCACGTATCACTATGGGCATACGCCTAAGCCAGTAATCGGCTTGTTGTGCGCTCTAAATACTCTTTAGTAACTCTTGTGGAAGATTCGCCGCACACTCTTCCAGAAGATTCGTTTTGAGAAGACAACTCCTCACGAGCTCTTCCGCGAACATCTAGAAGATTTGCGGAAGATTGTTTAGGTAAGGTTAGGTTGAAAAGAGGGTGTATATATTAATCCGCCCCGTATCACTATGGACATACACCTACCCCAGTAATCGGCTTGTTGTGCGCTCTAAACACTCTTTAGAAACCCTTGTGGAAGAATCGCGGCACACTCTTCCAGAAGATTCGTTTTGAGAACACAACTCCTCACGATTGGGGATTCGTCTACGATTCTTAGACGAGCTCTTCCGCGAAAGTAACCTACATCTAGAAGATTCACGGAAGATTGTTTGGCGATTGAAAATGTTTGCAGGGTGGTTGGCCCTGATTGGTATTCACTCACCATAGTACAGAGAAATTGTTTTTATGGCATAATAGACTGACAGCGTGCAAGCACATCCTTCCAACAACAACAACAAAAAACGAAACAACGGTGAACAAAAACAAAACTGAAAGTTTTGAAAAAAAAGAGAAAATCATATTTTCATCAGGGCATCATAATGAAGTTTTTCTCATGGTATTGCTGTTGTATTTTCATATTTTGATTTTCTTTTTTGGTGGCAGGGAATTTCTCTCGACATGATATTCAAATAGGGTACGGGGTAGGTGGTGTGTAAACTTTTTAATAAGTCCACTATTGATTGATGACGAACTAAGTAAGCACGAGTAATTGAGCATCCTGCTGTCTGCAATGTACATTTTGGTGTAAGACAACAATAATGCTGGGAGTACAAAAAAAAAAAACAAACAGAATACCAAACTGATTGATTGATATTGGAAATTATGGATCATGCAAGTAAACAAAATATCCAAGGATATGTTAGAGTATGTTAAGTAAGAAAGTTAGTTTTGCAATAAAATGCCACGAGGGACCAGAGACAAATGGAAATTTTTTTTGTAAGGGAGCTTCGAAGACATTGCGTAGAGACTTGAAAGAAATGGAAGGTTGTACGAAGGATTTGGACTATGGACTAAGGGAGCTTCGAAGACATTGCGTAGGAAACTTGAAAGAAATGGATGGTTGTACGAAGGATTTGGACTATGGACTAAACAACCCAATTTGCAGCGACCACTGGCGTGAGGTTAAGGGACACTGTCTTATCCTTGATACAAAATCCGATGTTTCAGGCAGTGTGGAATACACCCTACCTGAGCCGCTTTACCACTTTTCCTGATAGAACCAATTGGAACTATGAATCCCTGGTAACAGAAGTTACATAGACTTCTTTACGCATGGTTCCAAACTAAAAGACCAGGTAGGCTTTGGAGTGTACTCCAAAGATCTAGAACTGGTCATATCGAGAAGGTTAACCGACCACTGCAGTGCGTATCAAGCGGAGATCCTTGCAATTAAGGAAGTGGTGGAATGGCTAAGGGATAATGCTATTAAGACGATTGGCATTATTATCTTTTCAGGCAGCCAGACAGCCATCATATCCCTGGAGAACGTATTTCTGAACACAAAAACCGCTCTCGACCGTAGCAGATCTCTCAACAAGATAGCTAAATAATTCAAACTTCGCCTTTTCTGGAAGCCGGGCCAAAGAGATATCCCAGGGAATTGTAAAGCGGATGAGCTTGCAAGACTAGAAGCTACCCTAAACATTCCAGGGATACCGAAATCTGTGGGTATGCCTCTAGTGACAAGAAAGCAAAGTGTTCAGAATCAGGTCCGAAGGACAACGAATGATAGATGGTGACAAAGAGGGGGCTGTGAGCACTTCAAAACTATGTGGCCTAATTTATACTTGAAGAGGTCTATCGCATTGCTGTCTTTGAACAGAACAGGTGTCTCAGTCATTGTGTCCCTCATGATAGGTCACTGTCTAATCGGAAAACATGCTGACAGACTGAAGGTTGCCAGCTACGACTTTTGCAGGAGTTGTGAGGACATCGAAGAAGGAGAGACTACATAACACCTTCTGTGTGTGTGTGTACCGCACTGGCAGTCAGAAGAAGTTCCACTTTAGGTTCTCATTTCTGTGAGAACCTATCTGATTTAACGGATGTGGACATTCGCAAGTTATTGGGCTTTTTAATGCGACCTGGATGGTTCAACGGTAGGAACTAGAAGGCATCTTCCTTGTTCTGTTGCTGTGGTATCACAATGGACGAAAACGTCTAAGTGAGTCTGATGGCAGACTGCCACTTAAACCTAACCTAACCTAAGTCCGGCGAAGTCGACCTTTTGATAACCTACACCGCATTTGCTAAGTCGTCGAAAGTAAAATTTGTTTGTTTGTTCCGTATAGACTCAAAAACGGCTGAAGAGATTACCTTGAAATTTTCCCAAATTGTGTAGGTTGGTCTGGAAGAAAACATAGGCTATAAAATTTTTTGATATCAGGAGGGGGGCGGACCCTCCCCTTTACGCCAAAAATACTACCCAAACATAAAAGTGAACCGATGGGGACAATATGGGATTCAAATGAATGGTATTCACGAGTAGAGTACGAATTTTGTAATAAAAGTTGGGTCCATGTACCTGGGGGGCCGCCCCAGCCCCAAAACCCCCTAAAATAGGTTTATTTGACAATCATGACAATATGGGGCTCAAATGAAAGGTATTTGGGATTACGAATATGGTCAAGAAGTAGGAATAGACTTTATAATTTATTGATAACGGAGGGTGGCGGACCTTCCCCGTTACCCCAAAAATACCATCCAAAATCACAAGTGGACCGCTAAAGACAATATGGGTATCAAATAAAAGGCATGCGGGAGTAGATAACGAATCTGGTGTACAAATTCATGTCGAAGTATTGGGGGTTACCCCACCCCTTCAAAAACGCCCAAAATGGGCACATTAGCCAATCACGAATATATGGGGCTCTGTTTGTTTGTTCCGTTTAGACTGAAAAACGGCGGAATCGATTTTCTCGAAACTTTTTGCATTTTGTGTATGTTGGTCTGGAAGAAAACATAGGCTATATAATTTTTCGGTATCGGAAGGGTGAAGGACCCTCCTCCTTATGCCAAAAACGCAACCCAAAATCAAAAGTGGACCGATCGGTACAATATAGGTATCAAATGAAAGGCATTGGAGAGTAGAATACGAATATGGTATTAAAATTTGAGTCTAAGTACCCATCGGGCCGCCTCAACCCCAAAACTCGCCCAAACAGACATATTGGATGTTCATTTCAATATGGGGCTCAAATGAAGGGTATTCGGGAGTAGATTTCGAATATGGCATACAAAATCAGATCGAAGTGTAGGGGGTCACACCAAGCCTCAAAAACTCCATTAGACCCCTTATGACTATATGATACTTGGCTGAACCGATTTTCTTAAAAAGTTCATAGATTGTGTACGTTTGTCTGGAAGGAAACAAAGGCTATATAACTTTTAGATATCGGGTGGAGACGGACCCAAAAACGGCACACATATCCGAAAGTGGTTCAATGGGCACGAAAACGAATATGTTATTAAAATTTAGGTCCAAGTACCCAGCGGGTCCCCAAACCCCCAACCCCAAAACTCCTCTTAACAGATATATTCGAAATTCATGTCAATATGGAACTCAAATGAAAAGTATTAGGCAGTAGTTTACAAATATGCCATAAAACATTGGGTCTAGGTAATGGGAGGTCACCTCAACCCCATATACATTTTATAAAATTTGCGTTCAAGTCTAGGTGGCGCTTTTCCTCCTAAAGATACGTCAAATGGGTTATTTGACCCATTATGACAATATGGGACTCACATGAAAGGTATTTGAGAGTAGACAACGAATTTGATATCCAATTTTGGAGCCAAGTGTTTTGGGGTACGTCCCACTAACATTAAGAGGGGATAAACACCGCTTTGTCCGAAGTTCTCGCCAGGATTCGAACGCGTTCAGCGTCATAGGCTACAATGGCACGAATTCGATATCCGCATTCAGGGCGAAGTGTCCCTATTCTAAAAAGATATTAGAGAGTTATAAAGGCGCAGCGGAGCGGGACCGGTTCGGCTAGTCCCCCATAAAAATCGACCCGCCGATTCTTCAATTAAGCCCAGATCGGTCCAGATTTGGATATAGCTGCCATATAGACCGATATCTCGATTTAAGGTCTTGGACCCATAAAAGGCGCATTCATTATCCGATGTTGCCCAAATTTTGGACAGTGAATTGTGTAAGGCCAATCGACATCATTCTTCACTTTTGCCCAGATTGACTCAGATTTGGATATAGCTGCCATATAGAACAATCTCCCGACTTGAGGTTCTGGGCACATAAAAGGCGCATTTATTATCCGATTTTGCCGAAATTCGGGACAATGAGTTAAGTTAAGGCAATATGACACATATCGGTCCAGATTTGGAAATAGCTGCCATATAGACCGATCTCTCGACTTGAGATTTTGGGCCCATTAAAGGCGCATTTATTATCCGATTTCGCTGAAATTTGGGACAGGGAGTTGTGTTAGGCCACGCGACATCCTTCTTCAATTTGGCCCCGATCGGTTCAGATTTGGATATAGCTGCCATATGGACCGATCTCTCGATTTAAGGTTTTGAGCTCATAAAAGGCGCATTTAATGTCCGATGTCGACGAAATTTGGGGCTGTGAGTTGTGTTAGGCCATATAGACCGATCCTCCGATTTAGGGTCATAGGCCCATAAACGCCTCATTTATTATCCGATTTTGCTGAAATTTGGGACAGTGAGTCGTCTTAAGCCCTTCGACATATTTCGTCAATTTGGCCCCGATCGGTTCAGATTTGGATATAACTGCCATATAGACCGGTTTATCGATTTAAGGCATGGGCCCATAAAAGACGCATTTATTGTCCGATCTCGCCGAAATTCAGAACAGTGAGTTGTGTTAGGCCCTTCAGCACTCTTCTTCAATTTGGCCTAGATCGGTTCAGATTTGGATGTAGCTGCCATATGGACCGATCTCTCGATTTAAGGTTTTGAGCTCATAAAAGGCGCATTTAATGTCCGATGTCGCCGAAATTTGGGACAGTGAGATGTGTTAGGCCCTTCAGAACTCTGTTTCAATTTGGCCTAGATCGGTTCAGATTTGGATATAGCTGCCATATAGACCGATCTCTCGGTCAAAGGTTATGGGTCCATAAAACGCGCATTTATTGTCTGAGTCCGCCGAAATTTGGGACAGAGAGTTGTATTGGGTCCTTCGACATTTTTCTGCAATTTGGCCCAAATCGGTCTAGATTTGGATATTTTTTTTTTTTTTTTAAGTAATTCATATTTATTCAATAAAAGTGTTTACAATAGTAGAAAATGTGCCCCAGCGCCTTAAAGACATAATTGGGGCGAGTTGGCAAGTCTAGTACCATTGAAATAAAACGCACAATTTAAATGCAAAGAAGGAAAAAAAAATTTTTTTGTATAAAAGAAATTTGATTACATAAGAAGCATTCTCACATTATTCAATAAATATGCTTTTAGCTCTGTTTTAAACTTTGAAATTCTTAAGATGTTTTTTAGTTGTTGAGGGAGGTGGTTAAACTCAGAACATCCACTATGTTCAATTCTCTGTTTTGTCAATTCAAGACGGCATCGTGCAACTTCCAAATTTGAGCTGTTTCTTGTATTAAAAGTTGATTGATTTCTATGAAATATAATTGATGGAGCCACGAGGTTTCGTACTGATTTAAACACAAATATAAGCATCTGCATTTTATATAGTCCATGTATTGGCAATATACCTTTAGCAAAGTCTTCATACAAGGAAATCGTTGAATAAGTCCGTGGTAGATTATAAACATTTCTCAATGCCTTGTTCTGTATTCGCTGCAATGACTTTAGTTGACCACTCTTTTTGTAACCGTACATTATTGACATGTAGTTAAGGTGACTGTGAATCAATGAGTTGTAAATCAAAAAATTTGTCTTTATATCAAACTTGTTTTTGTATTTATATAAAATTCCAATTGCAGGTGCTACTTTAGATTTGATGTTTTGTATATGCAGATCCCACGACAGATTACTTTGCAAGTGTATACCCAGGTACTTTACTGACCGTGATTCATATAAAAGACTGTTTCCAATTCTTATGTGAAAATTATCATCAATTGTGCAGTGCGGTCGAAAACGTATGATTTTTGTTTTATTAGAATTCAAAACAAGTCTGTTAATTCGACAAAATTCTGCTATAATTGCTGCATCATGTTCCATTTGTGATTTTAGAATTACCTCATGGTGATAGGGATACAAGAGCAGGATATCATCGGCGTATAAAAAAAGTTTGCCGTATAGTTTTAGTTTAGGTATATCATTCATATATATAGTAAATAACAAAGGTCCCAATACACTACCCTGGGGTACTCCATGTTGAACAAAACAAGTATCACTTTTAACTCCATTGATTTCTACATACTGTCTTCTATTTCTAATGTAGCTCTCCAATAGCTGCAAAGAACCATTTTGAAACCCATAAAAAGGAAGTTTAGCTAGCAAAATGTCGTGATCAATTAAATCAAATGCCTTCGACAAGTCGTAGAAAATTGCTCCAACACCACCAAATTTGTCATCCAAACCCTTACATATAAAGTTCACAACATTTACGACTGCATCTTGTGTTCCACTTCCATTCTTAAATCCGAATTGATTTGCGTATAACTGTTGAGATTCAGTTAAATATCCATAGATTCTGGTATGCATAAGTTTTTCAAGAATTTTGTCAATACACGATAGCAAAGCAATCGGTCTGAATTCATTAATCGTTTGAGAGCAAGATTTTTTTGGTATAGGTACTACTTTTGAAACCTTAAGAACTTCAGGGAATATGGATGTATTAACCATGGTATTGAAAATTTTGCATATGTGTTCACTTGCTGTATCTTTGCATCGTTTAATTGCTTTGATCGAAATATTGTCATGACCTGGACTTTTATCACTCTGTAAATTGTTAATGATATCCAAAACTTCATCATTGTTGGTGTAATCGAACGAAAAAGTAGAATTGCACTGCGTAAGCGTACACAGTTTGTTACAACTATCATCTTGGAGACGACTTATTTGTCGCTTCAACAAAATTGGAACACTCAGAAAGTAGTTATTAAACATGTCACATTTAGTCTTTTCATCAGTTATTAGTTGGTCATTTGCGTCTCTAAGCATACATTGTGCTTTCTCTTTTCTTCCCAAACATTCATTCAAGAACTTCCATGTTTTTTGAGTATTTGCATTTAATGCTTCAATGTTCCCATGAATGTATTTATTCATGCATTTTCTTTCAGCTACTTTAATTATTCTACTTATATTTTTTAATAAAAAATCATTTCTGCTGTTCCGCCCGCATTTTCTTCGTTTTGCTAACAATTTTTCTTTATATCTCATTAAAGATTGCAAATTTTTGTTAATCCACGGTGTAAGCAATGATTTGGCTAAAACTCTGGTTTCTTTTACAACTGTATTCTGTTCAATTATATCAGAAAATCTATTGACAAAGGCAGCTGTATCAATTGACGGGTTCCCACAGTGATTCAAGCTATTAGCAAAACTTTCAAATTCTTGGGCAATCGATTCGATATCACTATATTTGTAACTTTTTGTAGTATAATTGTTGCATGGAAACTCACTTTGAAGCTTAGTCCAAATGATGTTGTGGTCAGATAATGAACATTCAAAGGAGTCGCTTGATAAACAACTTCCTACATTACTGTAAACATGATCCAGACATTTAGCGCTGTTTGGTCTAGTGATTAATGTGTGGCAAGGTTCGAAGTTTAAGCATGACAGGGTGGTACAAAGATCCAATGAATAGTTAGGGTCAAGTAAATCAATATTAGCATCCCCAAATAAAATCGTTGCACCATTGCATCGACTACTTAAGATATCTTCCAAGAATTGTAGGAAATGACTTGAATCACAACGCTGGGAACGATAAAATGTTGCAATTCTTAATGGTTTTCCATTTACATAAAAGTTGTCCAAAGTAATCCGTATGGCTTCTATGAAATGCTTACTCTCACACAATTCTGTTGTATATAAAATGTTTTCACGTATATAAAGGGTTGTGCCTCCATAGCCATCAAATCTGCAACAATGTACAGCGTTGTATCCAGGGATTTTATATATTTGTGTTAAATCAGATTGAAACCACGTTTCTTGAATTGCAATAACATTAGGTAGGATTGGTAATTGTGCCACTAAAGACTTGAATGCATTAAATTTTACAACTGAAGATATGCTTCTAATGTTTACAGACATGATATTAAAGAAATTTCCATTCAAACTCAAGAAGTGATCCGAAAAAGATTCAATGTTTATAAAATAATTATTGTTTGTGTTCATAATTAAGAAATATATCAAATAAAAACAATATAATTTATTAATACATATTTATAGTTGATTGGGAGATAAAAATTCGCCTTGTGCATCAGCTTCATTGTCATCTGAATCATCAACAGGAGGCGGTAGTTTCCTCAATGACCTACGAGATTGAAATGTATTTGTTGTAGCCTGTAGCAAGATTTCATCAACATCTTCCTTTCTCTGTATGAGCTTTGGCCGTGTAATAGAACTTTTCTTCACGTAAATTCTGTTACCGTTTGTATAAACAAAATTGTATCCAACAGTTTTTAGTGTTTTCGCATAATTGAATAACTCCATCGATTCTTTACTCAAAAAATCATTAATATAGACATTTTTGGTATTATCATTATCTTTTAGTTTGGATTTTGCTTCCATTAGCTTATTTTTAGAAGTTTTTGAGCTAAATTTAACAACTAACGACTGGTGTGGATTTGTTGTGTTTCTTTTTTTTAGGAAATATGCTTCTTCAATGTTAGCTTCATTCATTGAAACACCGACGGCTTCTGATAGTTTTAAAACAGCGTTCACAGCAGTTACTCCTTCATCAGTTTTTATACCATTTACAATACAGTCGTTTTTTACTCGTTGATCGTTTAGCATTTTAACGGAGTCTTTCAATGTTTTTATTTCGTTTTTCAACTTAAAATTTTCTTTTTCAACGTTATCAATTTTTTTCTTATTAGCACTTATGCCATTCATTAAATCATCGAACTTAGATGATAAAAAATTCATAGATTCAGTCAGCTGATCAAGCTTGTTGAGTTTCGCTTCCATTCTCAGCAGTTGCTCTGTAACTGTAGCACTGTTAACACCATCATTTACATTGCATTTATGGCATACATAGTCCTCCTCTTCATTATGAAGCAAATGTTCGTATTGTTTCTTATCGAGTTTAGTACACATTGCATGATATGTTTTTGCACATTTATCACACTCTATGCATTCTTCCTTTTCGTCATTTGCCTCTAGTTTGCATTGAGCACAAAACACTTTTTTGGTTTTCATAGTTTTGCGTCCAGTTCCAGGCATATTCGATAATTCCCGTGTAGTGTTTCTCTTGTTGTTTATATTTTTGTATGTTTGCTTTGTTTAACGTTCGTTTCAACGCTGTATTTTGATAAATAAAAAATCACTACTTCACACGGTTTGGTTTTTGACGTCTTCACACACAGGGTTGCCAACTTAATTGCCATATAGAGCGATCTCTCGATTTATGGTCTTGGACCCATAAAAGGGGCATTTATAACCCAATTTCGCTGAAATTTGGGACAGTGAGTTGCGCTAGGCCCTTCATCATCCCTCTTCAATTTGGTCCAGATCGGTCCAGATTTGGATATAGCTGTCTTATAGACCGATCTCTCGACTTCAGGTTCTGGGCCCATAAAAGACTCATTTATTGTCCGACCTCGCCGAAATTCAGAACAGTGAGTTGTGTTAGGCCCTTCGACATCCTACTTCAATTTGGCCCAGATCGGTGCAGATTTGGATATAGCTGCCATATAGACCGATCTTTCGACTTAAGGTTCTGGGCCCATAAAAATCGCATTTATTGTTGCTAGAAATCGATTCAGATTTTCCCTTCTATATTTTCGTCCAATTTTGTATAAAACTCAATAATTAAGTTTCTCACGAATCGGTTTACAAATGATGATATAATTGCAATGTTAGTTCAAATCGGACGATCGGTCAAAATAGAACACTATGGGCAAAATTTCAGCCAAATCGGATGGAAATTGAGGCTTCCATGAGCTCAAAAAGTCAAATCGGGAGATCGGTTTATATGGGACCTATATCCAAAGCTGAACCGATATGGCCCATTTGTAATTCCCAAGAACCTACATCAATATAAAGTATCTGTGCCAAATTTCAGGCGGCTAGCGGCTGCGCCTTCGACCGCTATCGTGATTTTGACGGACTGACGGACATTACAAGTTCGAATCCAGAATATATATACCTATGGTGGTGGGTATAAAAATGTATCACAACATGTGTGTAATTTTAATATTTTTATACAAAAACCCCCATATCAATTTTAATGACTATTTGCTTGTTTAATGGATTAACATTTGCATGTCAATCGGTGATTAGTAGCTGCCCAAAGTCTTGTAGCCATACAAACCGAAAAAAAACGAAAGTCCTAAGCGCATCTAATGCATGTCAATATATATTGGCTTGAATGCTAAAGTTTGCATCGCTTGCCAATATTTTACAGGTCCATCACAATCACAAGCACATAATTAAGTAATTTAGGAGCTCACAATTTGTGTAGGCCTATTGGCCGCATGACGCTTTGTTATGGTCTGGCCATGCTCGTAGTCAACGCAACAGAATGTTCAGTCATCCGTTTCGCCATGCATGCATTGTGTGGCAAATTTCAGGCCTTACTGGTTTCCAAGGCGATACCACCACCATTACTGGGCAATGCAAGAGGCCCATTGTGTCTACTGACCATTTGGTGTAGATGCTGTAGGCACTATCATGAATATAAGAGATTTTTGAATGTCTATTTTAGCTAATCATACAACACTTAAAGCCTGGGTATCTCTTCAGCTGTATCTTTCTCTTTATCGCCTTGGTTGCAGATGCCATAGGCCTGTTGCATTATGACCTGTAATTTCATTATAATTTGCACTCTGCTCTTAAGGCTTTCAAGACCGGACTGATGATGACGATGTGAATAGGATTTGTTTTTTTTTTCTTTTTTAGGGGAAATGAAGCCGTCCTCTATGTGAAATGCATTTCAATTTCAAGACCGTTCACCTTGACAAGAAAAGTGCAATGTTGGCAATTTGTCATCGCAATGACAAAGCCGTTTGCAGAGGCAATTGTATGTTGGGCAATTATAAAACGATTTTTACTTTTAAATGATAATACAGAGATTGTATGAATAATGGTTTATTATTAAGAGGCAAACATTTGGAAATATTGAAAATTATCTAAAGAATGAAAAATATAAAAAAAAATTTTAATATTTTTATACCCTACACCACTATTGTGGTACATGGTATTATAACTTAGTGAATTAATTTGTAACACCCAAAAGGAACATAGGTAGACCCATTGATAAGTATACCGATCGACTCAGAATCACGTTCTGATTCGATTTAGCTATGTCCGTCTGTCTGTCTGTCTGTCCGTCCGTCTGTCTGTCCATGTTAATTTGTGTACAGAGTACAGGTCGCAGTTAACATCCGATCGTCTTCAAATTTGGTGCGGGCATGTTTTTCGGCCTAGATACGAAGCCTATTGGAAAAAATCGGTTCAGATCTGGATATAGCTCCCATATATGCGTTCGTCCGATCTTCAGTAATAATGCAATAAAATGATCATTTGTTCGAAATATGACAGGAAGGATTATTTATACCCTCCACCATAGGATGGGGGTATACTAATTTCGTCATTCTGTTTGTAACTACTCGAAATATTCGTGTAGGACCCCAAAAATAATATATATTCTTGATCCTCGTGATATTTTATGTCGATCTAGCATGTCCGTCCGTCCGCCCGTCCGCCCGTCCGTCTATCTGTCGAAAGCACACTAACTATCGATGGAGTACAGCTAGCCGCTTGAAATTTTGCACAAATTCTTCTTATTAGTGTAGGTCGGTTGGGATTGTAAATGGGCTATATCGGTCCATGTTTTGACATGGCTGCCATATTAACCGATCGTGGGTCTTGACTTCTTGAGCCTCTAGAGGGTGCAATTCTTATCCGATTGGAATGAAATTTTGCACAACGTGTTTTGTTATGATATCCCAGAACTGTGCCAAGTATGATTCAAATCGGTTCATAACCTGATATAGCTGCCATATAAAGCGATCTTGGGTCTTGACTTCTTGAGCCTCTAGAGGGCGCAATTCTTATCCGATTGGAATGAAATTTTGCACGACGTGATTTGTTATGATATCCAACAACTGTGCTAAGTATGGTTCAAATCGGTTCATAATCTGATATAGCTGCCATATAAACCGATCTTGGGTCTTGACTTCTTGAGCCTCTAGAGGGCGCAATTCTTATCCGATTTGAATGAAATTTCGCATGAGGTATTTTGTTGTGACTTCCAACAATTGTGCTAAATTAGGTATAAATCGGTCCATAACCTGATATAGCTGCCATATAAACCGATCTTGGGTCTTGACTTCTTGAGCCTCTAGAGGGCGCAATTCTTATCCGATTAGAATGAAATTTTGCATGACGTGTTTTGTTATGACATCCAACAACTGTGTAATGTGTGGTTCAAATCGGTCCATAATCTGATATAGCTGCCATATAAACCGATTTTGGGTCTTGACTTCTTGAGCCACTAGAGGGCGCAATTCTTGTCCGATTTGAATGAGATTTTGTATGAGGTGTTTTGTTATGATATCCAACAACTGTGTAATGTGTGGTTCAAATCGGTTCACAATCTGATATAGCTGCCATATAAACCGATCTTGGGTCTTGACTTCTTGAGCCTCTAGAGGGCGCAATTCTTGTCCGATTTTAATGAAATTTCGCATGAGGTATTTTGTTGTGACTTCCAACAATTGTGCTAAATTAGGTATAAATCGGTCCATAACCTGATATAGCTGCCATATAAACCGATCTTGGGTCTTGACTTCTTGAGCCTCTAGAGGGCGCAATTCTTATCCGATTTTAATGAAATTTCGCATGAGGTGTTTTGTTATGATATCCAACAACTGTGTAATGTGTGGTTCAAATCGGTCCATAATCTGATATAGCTGCCATATAAACCGATTTTGGGTCTTGACTTCTTGAACCTCTAGAGGGCGCAATTCTTATCCGATTGGAATAAAATTTTGCGCGACGTGTTTTGTTATGATATCCAACCACTGTGCCAAGTATGGTTCAAATCGGTTCATAACCTGATATAGCTGCCATATTAACCGATCTTGGGTCTTGACTTCTTGAGCCTCTAGAAGGCGCAATTGTTATCGGATTTGGCTGAAATTTTGTACGACGGATCCTCTCATGACCATCTGCATATGTGTTTATTATGGTCTGAATCGGTCTATAGCCTGATACAGCCCCCATATAAATCGATCTCTCTATTTTACTTCTTGTATTGCCTAAGAAGAGATGGCGGGAAAAGAACTCGACAAATACGATCCATGGAGGAGGGTATATAAGATTCGGCCCGGCCGAACTATGCACGCTTGTGAACTGGTGAATTTCATGGAAATCGGTTCAGATTGCGATATAGCTCTCATATATATATATATCCCGATTTTAACTTCTTGAGTCACATCAAGCGCATTTATTGATCGATCTTGCCAAAATATCGCACAACGCTTTCCTCGATGACTATCACAATATAAATAGAGTTTAATCAAAATCGGTTCAGATTTAGATATAGCTACCATATATATGTTCGTCCGATTTGCAGTAATATTGCATATAAAGTTGTCTTTTGTTAACCAATTTTCTCGAAATTCGCCAGGAGGGATTTTCTCTCGACTCTCAATTATACTGGTGAATTTCATGGATATCGGTTCAGATTGCGATATAGCTCTCATATATATATATATCCCGATTTTAACTTCTTGAGTCACATCAAGCGCATTTATTGATCGATCTTGCCAGAATTTTGCAACTGCCACATTATCTGAGGAGTTTGCTCGAAATCGGTTCAGATTTAGAATTAGCTCTCATATATATGTTCATCCGATTTTGAGAAATATTGCAAAAAAATTGATCATTTGTTATCAGATTCTGTCGAAAGTTTGCAGAAAAGATTTTCTGACGACTCTCAATATTACTGGTGAATTCCATAGAAATCGGCCCAGATTTAAATATAGCTGCCATATATGTATATCGCCCGATTTTCACTTTAAGAGCCACTGCAAGCGCATTTATTGACCAATCTTGCCGAAATTTTGCACAACGCTTTCCTTGACGACTACAACATTATCTGTGAAGTTTGCTCGGAATCGGTTCAGATTTAGATATAGCTCCCATATATACGTTCGTCAGATTTTGGGTAATTTGCCATAATGTTGTCAGTTGTCAACCGTAGTTTCTACAGTTTGAACATATTTGCTCGCCGAGGTCCATCAAAATTGGTTCAGAATTGGATATAGGTCCCACATTGTACTTAAAGGGTAGGTGTAGGGTATTATACAGCGGCACCGCCCGACTTTTGCCCATCCTTACTGGTTTTTATTTCTATTTGAGGAAGATTGGGGCATAACACCTTAGACTAAACTCAACCACCTGAGATGCCTCTGGACCACTTAAAATCTGCCAAGACCCCTAAGAAACTATCGTCGACTACGGTAGAGTATCGAAGATCACCTTGTTACGAGTCGCATTCTAATACACGGCACTGTTCGGGTTCACTTGTAGACGCGGCACGAGGAAGTAAGAGTGCACTCTGTTGGTTAACAATGCGCACCCGAATCTGTGCGGGGAATAGAGGAGTGGCAAAGAGGCACACCCCAATGCACGGCTTTCTACACTTATTGGTGGCTAGAAGGCATACCCTAGTAGACGGCACTGTTTGTTTTTACCGCTTCTTGGTAAAATATTCGGGCACGGTAGGTAGAAGAAGTCAAACGATAGGAACTTAGAGGCACATCATAATACCCGGCCTTGTTCGGTTTGACTGGTGGTGACGGCATGAGGAGGGGAAGCGGCACTCCACAGATATAAAACGGGGTTTCGATCGCGGTGGCAAGGCAGTGGAAAGGCGGCACACCCTAATTTTTGTTATGATACATGGTTTGATGGCTAGCAGGCACACCCCGATACTCGATCTTGTTCGGGCACGAGGCGAGAGGGCACTCTGTTGACAAAAAACTGGGTTTCGGGCGCGGTTGCAAGGTAACACGCCCTAATGTAGGTCACAATACGTGGCTTGCAGGCTAAGAGTTTCATCCTAGTACGCGGCCTTGTTTGGTTTCAGAGAAAGTGACCGAACGAGAAGCGGAAGGGGCACTTCACTGACATAAGGCGGGATTTCGTTCCCGGTTGCAAGTGAGTGGCATGGAGGCAAATGCAAATGCAAATTTTGCCCATGAACATTCCACTTAGGAATAGGGGCAAACTTCTCACATATCAATGAGTGCGGTCCGATTGAAGTTTAAGCTCAATGATAAGGGAACTCCTTCTTATAGCCGAGTCCAAACGGCGTGCCGCAGTGCGACACCTCCTTGGAGAGAAGTTTAACATGGCATAGTACCTCCCAAATGTTGCCAGCATTAGGAGGGGAAAACGACCACCGAAAATTTTTTTTTAAGGTCTCGCCAGGATTCGAACCCAGGCGTTCAGCGTCATATGCGGACATGCTAACCTCAACGCTACGGTGGTCTTCTCCTAATATACGACACTGTTCAGATTGCTCACGATGACGGCACGAGAAGACAGGGGGGCCCGCCGTTAACAAAAAATGGGGTTTTGGACGCAGTGGAAAGTGAGCAATAAAGAGGCATACCCTTATATACGACACTATTCAGATTATTCACGATTGCGGTACGAGTACTTGAGAGAGCACTCCAATGACATATCACGGGATTTCGAGCGTTATAGCAGATGAGTGGCAAGGAGATACACCCCAATATTAAGCACTCGCGATTACGACGCTTGGAGGCAGGAAGACACTCTGTGTATATTAGGCTCTAGGCGACGAATGGGCACACCCTCATAAGTTCGAGGCAGTTAGGCACTTTAAGATCACTATTATCACCAAGCCTACATAGCTTCTGACTGCTCAGTTGGCAACCGTAACCTAAAACACCTTAAGACTCTGTTCTCTCTCTTTCTCTCTCTCTCTCTCTCTCTCTTGTACTACCTTAGATCACTTTTGACCAATGTGCTAACTCATACCAATTTAGTCCATATGTAGACAACCTTAAATCACCTCAGACCGCCTAAAGCTGCCGTAGACTATTTGGGGCCATCATACGGCAAAGACCATCATACAAGCACCTTAGATCACCATACAAGCACCTTAGACCACCTAAGGCCACCTCAGACCACCTTAAGCCACCAAACAACCATACATCTTAGACCACCTTAAGCCACCTTAGACCACTTTAGACCGCCTTAGACAACCATGGGCCACTTTAGACCATCTTACACCACATTATACCTCCTTAGATTACTTTATACCATATTAGATCACCTAAAACCACCTTAGAACGTCTTAGACCACCTTTGAACCACTAAGAAAACCATAGACCACCTTAGGCCAATTTGGACCACCTTAGATCACCTTGGACCACCTTGATCACCTTGGACCACTTTAGACCACTATACACCACACAAATAAAGTTACCCCACAGAACCTTCAACACCTTACACCACTCAAATTTAATCACCCCATAGCACCTTAGACCACTCTAGATCACCTTAGATCCTTAGTTAACCGTGGACCACCTTTGATCCCTAGTTCACCTTAGATCACCTTGACCTACCTTGAATAGATCACCTCACTTCAGCTGAGACCCCCTTAGATAAACATAGACCATCTTAGACCACCGTAGACCTCATCAGACCACCTTCAAATACCGAAGACCTCTAAATTTAATCACCTCATAGCACCTTAGACCACCTTTAAACCTTAGTTAACCGTGGACCACCTCAGATCCCTAGTTCACCTTAGATCACCTTGAACTACTTTAAATCGGCTTAGACGAACTGAGACTAAATTACACCGCTTTAGATCACCTCACATCACATGAGACCACCGTAGACCTCATAAAACCACCTTAGAATACCGAAGACCTCCTTAGATCTCCTAAGACCTCCTCTTTAGACTGCCTTAGATTACCATAGGCCACCTTAGAACACCATGGATCACTTTAGACCACTTTGCACCACACAGCTAAATTCACCCAACAGAACCTTTCACCACCTTACACCACACAACTAAAATCACCCCATAGCACCTTAGACCACTCTAGACCACATTTGATCCTTAGTTCACCGTGGACCACCTAAGGCCACCTTAGATCCTTAGTTCATCTTAGATCACATTGGACTACTTTAGATCACCTTAGACCACCCTACACTGCCTTAGATCACCTCAGATCACCTTAGACCACTTTATACCCTTATAGACCCCCTTAGATGAAAATAGCCCATCTACGACCACCGTAGACCTCATCAGACCACTTTAGATCACCGAAGACCTCCTTAAATCATCTAAGACCTCCTTAGACCACCTTATATCTCTTTAGACTGCCTTAGGTTACCATAGGCCACCTTAGATCCTTAGTTAACCTTAGATCACCTTAGAGCAGTTTAGATGATCTCAGATCATCTGAGAGCACCTTATACCCCCATGGACCCCCTTAGATAAACATAGACCATCTTAGACCACCGTAGACCTCCTCAGACCACCCTATATCTTTTTAGACTGTCTTAGATCCTTAGTTCACCGCGGACCACCTTTGACTACCTTAGGCCACCTTAGGTCCTTGGTTCATCGTAGATCACCTTGGACTACTTTAGATCACCTTAGATCACATCGGACCACCTTAGACGAACCTAGACCATCTTAGAGCACCTAAGATCACCTCAGATTACCTGAGACCACCCTATAGACCCCCTTAGATAAATATAGCCCATCTAAGACCACCGTAGACCTCATCAGACCACCTTAGATCACCGAAGACCTCCTGAGACCACCTTATATCTCTTTAGACTGCCTTAGGTTACCATAGGCCACCTTAGATCCTTAGTTAACCTTAGAGAACTTTAGATTATCTGAGAGCACCTTATACCCCCATTGACCCCCTTAGATAAACATAGACCACCTTAGACCCCCTCAGACCACCTTATATCTCTTTATACTGTCTTAGATTACCATAGGCCACCTCTGATCCTTAGTTCACCGTGTACCACCTTAGACTACCTTAGGTCACCTTAGATCCTTAATTCATCGTAGATCACCTTGGATTACTTTAGATCACCTTAGATCACTTCGGACCATCTTAGACGAACTTAGACCACCTTAGAGCACCATAGATTACCTCAGATCATTTGAGACCACCTTATAGCCCCATAGACCCCCTTAGATAAACATGGACCATCGTAGACCTCATCAGACCTCCTTAGAACACCTAAAACCTCCTTAGACCACCTTATATCTCTTAAGACTACCTTAGATTACCATAGGCCACCTTTGATCTATAATTCAACGCGGGTCACCATTGACTACCTTAGGCCACCTTAGATCTTCAGTTCAACTTAAATCACCTTGGACTACTTTAGAACACCTCGGAGCATCTTAGACGAACATAGACCACCTTCGATCACCTCAGATCATCTGAGACCACCTTATACCCCCATAGACCCCCTTAGATAAACATTGACCATCTTAGACCACCGTAGACCTTCTCAGACCACCTTAGTTCACCGAAGATCTTCTTAGACTACCTAAGACCTCCTTAGACCACCTTAGACTACGTAAGACCACCTTACACCGCCTTAGATTACCCCAGACCACCTTAAACCTCCTAAACCACTTTAGACCACTAAAGCTACCTTAGACCACCTTAGCCAACCTTAGACCAACTTAGACCATTTAAGACGTCAGACACAAGACTAGATTATGTTAGACCAGCTTACACCACCATAAACCACCTAAGATTACCTTAGACCACCTTAAACCACCTAAAACAGCAATAGACAACCTTAAAGCACCTTAGACCAGCTGAGACAAATTTAGACCACATCAGGAAACCTTAGACAGCCTTAGACCACTTAAGACATCGTTAGACCAGGTTAGACCATTTTAGACTACCTTGGACCACCTTAGAACATCTTAGACTACCTTAGACTAGCTTAGATCATCTAAGACCACCTTAGACCACTTTAGACCACTTTAGACCATCTTAGACCAAATTAGACCAACTTAGACCACCTTAAACCACCTTAGACCATGTTAGAACACCTTAAACCATCTTAGACAATCTTAGACCAACTAAGACGACCGTACACCTACTTAGAACAACTTAGACCACCTTTGATCATTTAAGACTGCCTTAGACCACATAAGACACCGTTAGACCAGGTTAGACCATCTTAGACCACCTTGGACCACGTTAGACCATCTTGGTCGAGCTTAGACCAACTTAGATCATCTAAGACCACCTTAGACCACTTTAGAGCATCTAAGACCAAATTAGACCAATTTAGACTACCTTAAACCACCTTAGACCATCTTAGACAATTTTAGACCAACTTAGACGACCATAGACCGACTTAGAACAACATAGACCACCTTTGGCCATTTAAGACCTTGGACCACCTAAGACCACCTTAGACCCACTTAGACCCTTAGATCACCATAGACCGACCACCTAAGACCGACTACCTTAGACCGACCATTTTAGACCACCTAAGACCACATTAGGCCACCTAAGACTATCTAAGACCACCTTAGACAGACCACCTTAGACAGACCACCTTAGACCAACCCCCTATGACCATCTAAGACCACCTTAGACTGTCTACCATAGATGACCATATACCACTTTAGACCACCTAAGACCACCTTAGATCATCTAAGGCCAGCATAGACCGACCTCCTTACAACATCTAAAACCACCTTAGACCGACCTCCTCAGAACATCTAAGACTATCATAGACCATCTAAGCCCACCTCAGACCATCTAAGACCACCTTAGGCCATTTAAAACCACCTACGAACACCTTAGACCTGGTAACCTCCTTAAACCTCCTTAGACCACCTTATGCCACCCTACCCCACGTTATGCCTCCCTAGACCACCTTAGACCATGTAAGACAACCTTAAACCACTTTAGACCATCATAGACAACAATGGACCACTTAGACAACCCTATACCACTTTAGACAAATGCCTTAGACCATGCCTCACTTTGGACCATCTTAAAACACCGTGATCACCTTAACCGCTAAAACCACCCTGACATCTTAAACATTCTAGACCTCACAAATACCCCTTTTAGCGTCCTGCAAATAAAAATTTGCCCATGATCATTCCATTATGGAACTGGGCAAACTTTTCATATATCAATGAGTGCTGTCTGATTCAAGTTTAAGGTCGATAAGGTACCTCCGTTATATAGGCGAGAATGCGACGCGCCTTTGGGAAGAAGTTTTTAAAGCTCTGTAGACCACTTAAGGTGACCTTTTTTTTTACCTTTGATGGCCTTAGGCCACATATAAGACGGCATTAGCCTATATTAGACAACATTAGATCACTTTAGTCCAATGAATGGCCTTAGACAACCTTGATTATCTTAGACCACTTTCACCTCAAACTCCTTGGGAAAAACTTAAACCAACCCATAATGGCGGAGGCTACCGTACAAAGATTAGCATATCCGCCTATGAGTCCGTACGCCTGGGTTTGAATTCTGGCGAGACCATCAGAAAATTTTCTCAGCGGTAGTTTTCTTCTTCTAATGCTGGCAGAATTTGTGAGGTACAATGTTATGTAAAAACTTCTCCAAAAAACTTGCCCAAAAAGTAATTGCGGATTTTTCATAAAGTCGACGTTAACAAATTTTTTCACTGCATGTGACTCTGTAATTGCATTCTTTCTTCTGTCAGTTATCAGCTGTGACTTTTAGCTTGCTTTAGAAAAAAAAATGTAAAAAAAGTATATTTGATTAAAGTTCATTCTAAGTTTTATTAAAAATGCATTTACTTTCTTTTAAAAAATCCGCAATTACTTTTTGGGCAACCCAATAAAAAGGATGCCCCTTATCATTGAGCTTAAATTTGAATTGGACTGTACTCATTGATATGTGAAAAGTTGATATACTTTACTATTTGCCTTTTAGGTCAATATTTTAAGGTATTACCAACCAGTCCTATGGTGGTGGGCATAAAAAAGTTCACTTTAATGAATGAAACACAGTTTGAAAGCTCAAATGTGAATTTAATTGTGTTTGCTTTCGAAAACATTATGTTGGCGTTAGTTTGAATCACTTCATCAAACTCATAATGTGAGAAAGGATATGAGTTAAGTAAAGCATGTAAAAGAATGGTAATGGCTATCAAACACTCAACAGGCACTGACTGGAGTTTAATGGCAGAGAAAGGCATTGTTGCAGCTACGCAATGGCAGCCTTTTAAACAAATTTCTAGCGATTTCTTTAATAAGAGGTCTTATGTGAATGAGTTTCATGGAAATATTTTCCTCGAAATCATTTCAACAAGTTGATATGGAATGAATGATGCACTTCAATCTCTTTCTGGTGAAAAGTTGATTCAACGATTTAATATTCATATCAACATAGGAGTGCATTTGTGTTAAAGCTTCATTTGTTGGCTCTAGCAAATTCCTTTGATGTCTTAGGTTGAAGCAAATAGAGATGGTAGTCATTAATTATTAATAATAATAAGACATTGGGTTAAGCCGGGAAGAAGCCTATTGTGGATATAGCTCCCATATATATGTTCTTCCGATTTGGACTAAAACTCCACTAATGTGGAAATTTGTTCACCGATTCTCTCGAAATTTGGAGGGGAAAAAGATTTTCTCTTGACTCTCGACGTTATTGGTGAATTTCATTGAAATCGGTTCAGATTTAGATATAGCTCCCACATTGTACTTGCAGGGCAGGTGTAGGGTACCATGCAGTCGGCACCGCCCGACTTTTGCCTTACGTTACTGGTTTTTTGTTTTATATCCCACTTTCTAACGTTACACTCTAATGTTTTGTTATGATCATTAATTTGTATGCTTGATGTCAGCATCTGCTAATATTCCGTATCTACGCACATTTTATTTTTCGCTGAAAATTGTCGTGAAATGAATATTTAAGAAAGCATAATTTTTTCTTTTTGCGCTTTTTTGTTATGAAAAAGACAAATGCTTAATAGGTAATTTTCTCCGAAAATCGCTGAAAAGATATTCGCATACTAGAAGGTCACTGATTTAAATGGCGTTGGTCTTTGTTTGAAGATAAATCATCATGAAGGAGGAGGAGGAAAAATACACTAATTTAAATCAACAGCCACAACACACTCTTTTTAAAATTTCGTCTAGAAAATTTTATTAATAAAAATTATTAAAATTAAAGAAAATTTTATTAAAATTAAAAAAAAAATTATATTAAAATTAAAGAAAATTTTTATTAAAATTAAAGAAAATTTTATTAAAATTAAAGAAAATTTTATTAAAATTAATTTTTTTTTTATTAAAATTAAAGAAAATTTTTATTAATATTAAAGAAAATTTTATTTAAATTAATGAAAATTTTATTAAAATTAAAAAAAATTTATTTAAATTAAAGAAAATTTTTTTTAAATTTAAGAAAATTTTTATTAATATTAAAGAAAATTTTATTAAAATTAAAATTTTTGTTATTAAAACTAAATTTTTATACCCTCCACCATAAAATGGGGGGTATACTAATTTCGTCATTCTGTTTGTAACTACTCGAAATATTCGTCTGAGACCCCATAAAGTATATATATTCTTGATCGTCGCGACATTTTATGTCGATCTAGCCATGTCCGTCCGTCCGTCCGTCTGTCTGTCGAAAGCACGCTAACTTTCGAAGGTGTAAAGCTAGCCGCTTGAAATTTTGCACAAATACTTATTATTAGTGTAGGTCGGTTGGTATTGTAAATGGGCCATATCGGTCCACGTTTTGATATAGCTGCCATATAAACCGATCTTGGGTCTTGACTTCTTGAGCCTCTAGCGGGCGCAATTCTTATCCGATCATAATGAAATTTTGCACGACGTGTTCTGTTATGATATCCAACAACTCTGCCAAGTATGGTTCAAATCGATCCATAAACTGATATAGCTGCCATATAAACCGATCTTGGGTCTTGATTTCTTGAGCCTCTAGAGGGCGCAATTCTTATCCGATTGGAATGGAATTTCGCACGACGTATTTTGTTATAAAACCCAACAACTGTGCCAAGTATGGTTTAAATCGGTTCATAACCTGATATAGCTGCCATATAAACCGATCTTGGGTCTTGACTTCTTGAGCCTCTAGAGGGCACAATTCTTATCCGATTTGAATGAATTTTTGCACGAAGTATTTCGTTATGATATCCAACAACTGTGCCAAGTATGGTTGAAATCGGTTCATAACCTGATATAGCTGTCATATAAACAGATCTGGGGATTTGACTTCTTGAGCTTCTAGAGGGCGCAATTCCTATCCGATTTGGCTGAAATTTTGCATGACGTATTTTATTTTTACTTTCAACACCTGTGTCAAATAAGGTTCAAATCGGTTCATAACCTGATATAGCTGCCATATAAACCGATCTGGGATCTTGACTTCTTGAGCCTCTAGAGGTCGCAATTATTATCCGATATGCCTAAAATTTTGTACGACGGATCCTCTCATGACCATCAACAAACATGTTTATTATGGTCTGAATCGGTCTATAGCCCGATACAGATCCCATATATATCGTTCTCTCTATTTTACTTCTTGAGCCCCCAATGGGCGCAATTCTTATACGAATTGGCTGGAATTTTACACAGGTCTCCAACATATAATTTAATTGTGGTCCGAACCGGACTCTATCTTGATATCGTTTTAATAGCAGAGCAACTCTTTTCTTATATCCTTTTTTGCCTAAGAAGAGATGCCGGGAAAAGAAGTCGACAAAAGCGCTCTATGGTGCTTTTGTCGACTTCGGCCCGGCCGAACTTAGCACGCTTTTACTTGTTTTTTATTAAAATTAATGAAAATTTTATTAAAATTAAGGAAAATTTTATTAAAATTAAAGAAAGTTTTATTAAAATTAAAGAAAATTTTACTAAAATTAAAAAAATACATTTTCAAGTTTTTGCCTGTTAGGCCGAAGATTATTAAATTTTACAATTTTGGTTTGTTTCTCTTTCGAGACGAGCTCAATGATCGGAGAATGCAAATGGAAAAGGAAAGCCAAAGATAGCAACACACTCCAACCACTATGGGACGCGTTTCGTCTTTGGTTAGAAGACTTTTCAGCCATAGTAGGTGCGATGGCTTCTAGGGCCGTGCATTGGTGTGTTGTAATTGAATCGTATTATTAGCGAAAGCGCACCTATGATACAATTACAACCCTGTCTATTATCTGTACTTTTTCCCAATGCATGAGTTTTTGTGTAATGACAGACTTTGTTTCTATGGCAATTACACTTCTGCCGTAGTACACATGATTTGGTGCATCTGTTGGAAGATGTATTGATGGCTTCGAACGCTAGATAACGGCAACGGCTCTATTACAATTAAAGATTTTTTTAATAAAGAAAATTTTATTAAGATTAAGAAAATTTTATTATAATTAAGAAAATTTTTTTTTTAGAACAAAAAGTTCATTGAAATTTTGCACCTAAAAAAGTTCCATGGAATTTTTTTCATGTAAATTTCGTAAAATCTTGTCTTAAGGGAAAATTTGTCTGAGAAAATTGAATTAAAATTTTGTCATTATAAACTACTGGATCAATTTTTATGAGCTTGGTTGATAATAATTGTGTCCAAACGTCATCTGTAAAAGTGAAAAGTGTTCAGTATACTGTGCCATTTCATCATAGAGAAACTCACGAACGAGCAAAAACTGTAAAATATATGAAATTTTTTACCAAAATTCATGCTCTGACAGCACTGCATAATAATTGTGTCCCAACAGCATCTGTAAAAGTGAAAAGTGTTGAGTATACTCTGCCATTTCATCATAGAGAAACTCACAAACGAGCAAAAATTGCAAAATTGATGAATTTTTTTTTTACAAAAGTCGAGCTGTGTGCCACATGTCGATGGAAATCCAAAGTTTTATCGAAAAATTGTGTGCAGCCATGAGACTATGGCAGAGTTGCCGATGCATCCCGAAAACACGACATTGTGGTGTGGTTTAAAGGCTGGTATAAAAAACATGGAAAGCAGTCCCAAATACTCGCAAAAGTGGTGGTGGACCATTGGAACCGGAGCCGTGGGCAACATTCACATGAAATTATTTTAATCGCGAAAAAACGTGATTGTATGGCCGTGCGGGGGAAGGAGGCGGAGGCCACCGTAGCGCAGAGGTTAGCATGCCCGCCTATGACGCTGAATCCCTGGGTTCGAATTCTGGCGTGACCATGAGAAAAAAAATTTCAGCGGTGGTTTTCCCCTCCTAATGCTGGCAACATTTGTGAGGTACTATGCCATGTAGAACTTCTCTCCAAAGAGGTGTCGCACTGCGGCACCCCGTTCGGACTCGCCTATACAAAGGAGGCCCCTTATCATTGAGCTAAAACTTGAATCGGACTGCTCTCATTGATGTGTTAGAAGTTTTCCCCCTGTTTCTTAATGGAATATTCATACGAATACTTGCATTTGCAACCAATTGATTCCGATTACTAAAAATGTTCACTTGAGTGGAAACTTGAAAAAAAAAGTAGATGCTGGCATACTCCCCATTCACCTTAATCCATATTCGTTATGGAATGATGGTTCTATTTTAAGCTGCTTGCATTGGTTGTTCTATTATCACTGGGTAAATCACGCAACAATTTATTTTTATTTCCATAAAAATATTAAGCAAGAGCATTCATTATATAAATAGTTACCCTATACCAGTTGTCCCTGCTTTTATTCTAGGCAAACACCAATAGTAGATTACATGTTAAAAAATCGATTATACCAGCAAATAATGGAATAGTTACATGCTATATACGTGAGTGTGCATGTGAGTGGGTGTTGTTACATTATACGGATGTCAACTAATGTGCATGTAGATGTCAATCTCTTGTTTTTCTCTCTCAGTTGGGTGAGCGAACAATCTGCAGACAAAGCGAGACAATCACAACAATAGGGCAGACATGACTGCAGACACCGCCAAGCGGCCAACTCCCAAGCAAATGAAAACACAATGGCAATTGTTATTACAAAAAAAATAAAAACAACAACAACAAAGACATAAACGACAAGTGAAGCATATAGAAAAATAAAATGAAATAAACACAACAGAGGCAAAATCAACAACAGAAGCTGGCATTGATGTTATGGCTCAACATCTACGCTGTTGCTTAGAGAATTTTAATTTACTCGCAAAAGGCACCAACACCATCACATGTGCATTTCAATTATGACAGCCATACGAATGGGAATGGCTGTAATGGAAGTGGTATATCCTTGTGTGTGAGTGAGTTAATACAAGCAAATAATGCATATACTTTTTGTAGGCACATGTTTTTGAGAGGCAAAGAAAGAAAAGCTTTTAAAGTTTAAATATTTTTATACAATTTTATTGTTTATGAAGAAGTTTGCAAATAATAGCATATACGATTAATGCTAGGTAGGACTTGGCAAGCATATGAATTAGTTTGGAATACCATAAACTAAGCATTCTTACAGATTGTGAGCCCAATGGATTTATGATAAAAGAGACAAATGAGCTAATCAAGTAAAAGCATGCTAAATTTGGCCGGGCCGAATCTTGGGTACCTACACCATGGATCGCATTTGTCAGATTGCTTGTCCGATATCTCTTTATATGCAAAACAAGTAGAAGCATGCTAAGTTCGGCCGGAACGAAACTTCATTACCCACCATCATGGATTCTGCTAAAAATTTACGCATATTAACTGAGTTTGGATTTGAGTTATTATGGTCTCAAGATAACGATACTTAGGGGGGCTTCAGATAACGATGCTTAGGGGGACCTATATCACCATGCTGAACGATTCGGATAAAACCTGGCACTGATGTTGTAGGTCAATAGACAGGGTTTTGGGTCAAATTTCAGCCAAATCAGGTGAAAATTTAGGCTTCTAAGGGCTGAAGAAGCCAAATCCGGGGATCGGTTTATATGGGGGCTATATCTGTTTTTAGACCGATTCAGATCATATTTGGCATGGAAGATGGAAGTCATAACTCAAGTCTTTGATCAAAATTTCAGCCAAATTGGATGAAAATTAAGACTTTTAAGGGCTCAAGAAGTCAAAACCGGGAGTTGGGTTATATGGGGGCTATATCTGTTTATAGACCGATTCGGATCATATTTGGCATAGATCTTGAAAGTTATACCACAAGTCTTTGCTTCACATTTCAGAGGACAATTGAGGCTTCTAAGGGCTCAGGAAGTCAAATCCGGGAGATGGGTTATATGGGGGGCTATAACTGTTTATAGACCGATTCGGATCATAATTGGCATGGATGTTAAAAGTAATAACACTAGACCTTGTTGTAAATTTCGGCTAAATCGGATGAAAATTGAGGCTTCTATGGGCTGAAGAAGTCAAATCCAGCGATAGGTTTATATGGTGGCTATATCTGTTTATGGACCGATTTCGATCATATTCGGCCTGTATGTTAGAAGTCCTAATTCAAGTCTTTGATACAAATTTCACCCAAATCGAATGAAATTTGAGGCCAATAAGGGCTCAAAAAGTCAAATTCGCGGATCGGTTTATATAGGGGCTATATCTGTTTATGGACCGATATGGATCATACCAAGCACGGATATTGGAAGCCTTAACGTAAGTCTTTGATCCAAATTTCAGCCAAATCGAATAAAAATTGAGGCTTCTAAGGGCTCAAGAAGTCAAATCCGGGGATCGGTTTATATGGGGGCCACATCTGTCTATGGACCGATTTGGGTCATATTCGGCCTGGATGATGGAAGTTGTAACTCAAGTCTTTGATCCCAATTTCAGCCAAATCGGATGAAAATTGAGGCCAATAAGGGCTCAAGAAGTCAAATCCGGGGATCGGTTTATATGGGGGCTATATCTGTTTATGGACCGATTCGGATCATACTTGGCATGGATATTGAAAGCTTTAACGTAAGTCTTTGGTTCAAATTTCAGCCAAATCGGATGAAAATTGAGGCCAATAAGAGCTCAAGAAGTCAAATCCGGGGATCGGTGTATATGGGGGCTATATCTGTTTATGGACCGATTTGGATCATATTCGGCCTGGATGTTGGAAGTTGTAACTCAAGTCTTTGCTCCAAATTTTAGTCAAATCGAATAAAAATTGAGGCTTCTAGGAGCTCAAGGAGTCACATCCGGGGATCGGTTTATATGGGGGCTATATCTGTTTTTAGACCTATTCGGATCCTGCTTGCCATGGATGTTGGAAGTCATAAGTCAAGTCTGTGTTCCAAATTTCAGCCAAATCGGGTGAAAAATTAAGCTTCTATGGGCTCAGGAAGTCAAATCCGGGGATCGTTTTATATGGGAGCTACATCTGTCTATGAACCGATTTGGACCAGACTGGATATTCGAAGTCGTAACTCAAGCTTTTGCTCCATATTATAGCCAAATCGGATGAAAATAGAGGTTGTTAGGGGTTCAAGGAGTCAAGACCGAAATTATAGCCTAATCGAATGAAAATTAAGGCTTCTAAGAGCTCAAGAAATCAAATCCGGGGATCGGTTTATATGGGGGCTACAACTGTCTATGGACTGATTAGGATCATATTCGGCCTGGATGTTGGAAGTCGTAACTCAAGTCTTTGCTCCAAATTTTAGTCAAATCGAGTAAAAATTGAGGCTTGTAAGGGCTCAAGAAGTCAAATCCGGGGATCGGTTTATATGGGGGCTATATCTGTTTATGAACCGATTTGGATCATATTCGGCCTGGATGTTGGAAGTTGTAACTCAAGTCTTTGCTCCAAATTTCAGCCAAATCGGGTGAAAAATTAAGCTTCTAAGGGCTCAATAGGTCAAATCCGGGGATAGTTTTATATGGGAGCTACATCTGTCTATGGACCGATTTGGATCATATTCGGCCTGGATGTTGGAAGTCATAAGTCAAGTCTGTGTTCCAAATTTTAGCCAAATGGGAAGAAAAATTAAGCTTCTAAGGGCTCAAGAAGTCAAATCCGGGGATCGGTTTATATGGGGGCTATATCCAAATCAGAACCGATATGACCCATGGTTAATTCTCAACGATCTACATCACTAAAAAGTATCTATGCAACATTTCAAGCGGTTTGCTTACGCCTTCGACCGGTATCGTGATTTCGACAGATGGACGGACGGAAGGGCATGGCTACGTCGACTCAGAATGTCGAGACAATCCAGAATAATAAAATTATGGGTCACAGATCAATGGGAGGCCACCGTGGCACAGAAGTTAGAATGTCCGTATTGGACACCGAACGCCTGGGTTAAAACCCCGGCGTGAACATCAAAAAAGTTTCAGCGGTGGCTATCCCCTTATTAATGCTGGAGGCTATGGTAGCGCAGAGGTTAGCATGTCAGCCTATGACGCTGAACGCTTGGGTCCGAATACTGGCGAGATCATCAGAAAAAATTTTCCTAACGCTGGCAACATTTGTGAGGTACTATGCCATGTAAAACTTCTCTTCAAAGAGGTGTCCTACTGTGACACGCCGTTCGGACTCGGCTATAAAAAGGAGGACCCTTATCATTGAGATTAAAACTGGAATTGGACTGCACTCATTCAGATGTGAGAAGTTTGCCCCTGTTCCTTAGTGGAATGTTCATGGGCAAAATTTTCATTTTGCATTTTTACCTATTCCAGCCTTCCAAATCTTGAGAAAGTCGTTGAGGGTCTCGTTGTCATCCGACTGTTCGCTATGCAGTATTGAGTGTCCTGTCACTGCAAAGACTGATGATTTAATATAAGAATCTTTGCTTATTTTAGTCTTCTCAATGCTGAAAAAGACAGCCTTGTCTTAAGTCTTAGCAAATCTATTCGTGGCGACGAATAGATTGGCTAATAGATTGGGGAAGAAGAATTCGTTGTTCCTTACTCTCCCTGTAGAAGACCTCACATCCCACCGCGATTAAGCCTTCTTGTTTAAAACTTTCACCATTCTTTCCGTCAAGAATATGCTTCCCCATCCATGGTTACTGGATAAGAACAATGTCCAATTCCTCTGTCTTCAGTAGGGCCTTCACAGCCAGCGAAACGTTTGTACAGTGAATGTAAAGTAGCCACCCAAGTAATTAAGTTGAATGTTTTCTTATTAACAAACACTCAAAGCCATTCCTTGTCAAGATTATAACAAGCGCGCGTGTGTGTGTGTTTAATTGTGTTGTTGTTTGTTGCACTCAAATAAATTTCAACAAATTATACACACACACACTAGTATGTAATTGTATGCCAGTACTCAGCTGCACACACGTATGAATGATTCTTTCATGTTCGTAACATTTCTATAATCAAACACTATATGCATGACTGACTTGCCAAAGTACATCAGCCTGTATGTGTGTGCATGTGTGTGTGCATGAGCCACGTGTACATGTGTGTTAGCAACAGAGCATATCACTGCGTGACAGTGATAGAATCGACCTTCAACAATGTATGTATTATGACTGTAACTGTCATACTTCTCCTTCTACTGCTAATGTTCTCATGGTCCTGTTGCCTCTCGCCATGTGGCATTTGCTGCCTGTACTCGGAATCGTAAGACCAGCTTTGATTTGAAATTAAATATTGATTTCGACAGATAACAAATGCTATTGTGATTGATGTCTGTCTACATGAACTAGAGATTTCCAAAATAAAGATTACCAAAATATCTCAAAATAATGTCGATGCCTTGGAAAAAGATACACCAGGAGCACACAAGCTCCAAATGATGGTAAAGATGACTAAATGGCCATGACAGTAAATTTGATCAAGACAGAAATGTGATTGTCACTTGGGAAAACTATTCCTTTATATGTCGTTTATCAAACACAAACATTCGAACTGCTCTTTTTTTGGGTGTGATTGGTGAAGTCAAGCATGGAAGAGCGAATAATGGCAAAAAAAAACAAATTTAGAAAGGTAAGTATCAATGTTCCAGGGGAAATTAAGTTGTGCTTCTAGGCTGTTAAATGAACTAGAAAACCAAAATATGAACTTATATGGCGACTATAAAATAAGTTATTGGTGTATATATAGTGTATATATAGTTATGATCAGCGTAAAAATCTAAAACGATCTAAACATGTCCGTCCGTCCGTCTGTCTGTTGAAATCACGCTACAATCTTTAAAAATAGAGATATTGAGCTGAAATTTTGCACAGATTCTTTTTTTGTCTATAAGCAGGTTATGTTCGAGGATGGGCTATATCGGACTATATCTTGATATAACCCCCATATAGACCGATCCTCCGATTTAGGGTTTTAGACCGATAAAAGCCTCATTTATCATCCGATTTTGCTAAAATTTGGGACAGTGAGTTGTCTTAGGCCCCTCAATATCCAACGTTAATTTGGCTCAGATCGGTTCAGATTTGGATATAGCTGCCATATAGACCGATTCTCCGATTTAGGGTCTTACGCCGATAAAAGCCTCATTTATTATCCGATTTTGCTGAAATTTGAGACAGTGAGTTGTGTTAGGGCCCTCAATATCCTACGTCAATTTGGCCCTGATCGGTTCAGATTTGAATATAGCTGACATATAGACCGATCCACCGATTTAGGGTCTTAGGCCGATAAAAGTCTCATTTATCATCCGATTTTGCTGAAATTTGGGACAGTGAGTTACGTTAGGCCCTTCGACATCCTTCGTCAATTTGGCTCAGATCAGTTCAGATTTGGATATAGCTGCCATATAGACCGATCCTCCGATTTGGGGTCTTAGGCCGATAAAAGCCTCATTTATCATCCGATTTTGCTGAAATTTGGGACAGTGAGTTTTCTTAGGCCCCTCAATATCCTACGTCAATTTGTCTCAGATCGGTTCAGATTTGGATATAGCTGCCATATAGACCGATCCTCCGATTTAGTGTCTTAGGCAGAAAAAACCACATTTATTATTCGATTTTGCTGAAATTTGGGACAGTGAGTTGTGTTAGGCCCTTCGACATCTTTCTTCAATTTGGCCCAGATCGGTCCAGATTTAGATATAGCTCCCACATATATCTTTCATCCGATATGCTCTTTAAAGCTGTAGGAGACACAATTTTGGTCCGATCTTTACCAAATTTGGCACGAAGTGCTTTTTGTGATGTTTCAATATGTGTGCAAAATTTCAACAGAATATGTTAAGATTTAGATATAGCTCCCATATATATCTTTCATCCGATATGCCCTTTGAAAGCTGTAGGAGCTACAACTTTGGTGCAATCTCTACCAAATTTGGCACGAAGTGCTTATTGTGATGTCCCAATATGTGAGCAAAATTTCATCAGAATCGGATCAGATTTATATATAGCTCCCATATACAACTTTCATCCGATTTAAGCTATTTAGGCTGTAGAAGCCACAGTTTTGGTCCGATCCTTACAAATTTTCGCACAAAGTGTTTTTTCTGACAACCCAAAATGTTTGCAAAATTTCATTGAAATCGGTCCAGATTTGGATATAGCCCCCACATGTTTCTTTCATCCGATATGCCCTTTAAAGCTGTAGGAGCCACAATTTTGGTCCGATCTTTACCAAATTTGGCACGAAGTGCTTTTTGTGATGTCTCAATATGTGTGCAAAATTTCATCAGAATCGGTTCAGATTTGGATATAGCTCCCATATACAACTTTCATCTGATTTGATATATTTGGGCTGTAGAAGGCGCAATTTTGGTCCAATCTTTACCAAATATGGCACGAAGTGCTTTTTGTGACGCCCCAATATGTGTGCAAAATTTCATCAGAATCGGTTCAGATTTATATATAGCTCCCATATATATCTCTTTTAAGGCTGTAGCAGGCACAATTTTGGTCCGATCTTTACAAAATTTGGCATGGGACGTTTTATTCAACGTCCTCATATGTGTGCAAAGTTTCATTTAAATCGGTACAGATTTAGATATAGCTCCCATATATAGTTTTCATCCGATATGGCCTTTTAAGGCTGTAGCGGGCACAATTTGGTCCGATCTCTACAGAATTTCACTGAGATGCTTTGATTGACGTGTTACGTGTAAAAAATAGTTCATTAAACTTGATTTAAATTAAACTCCCATATATATCTCTTATGCGTTTCGACTTTTAAGGCTACAGAAGCCACAATTTTTGTACCATCGTAAGAAAATCGTAAAAGGTTCTATTCGATATTTCAATGGGTACGCAAAATCAAAGTCTGACTAAATTGCTATATTTTAAAAGTATTACGTAGACTCGGTGGTGTAGGGTATTATATAGTCGGCTATGCCAGACTTTTGCCTTTCCTTACGGGTTTTAATATCCATAAATGCCAAATATTGAAAAATTACCTTTCCGATTGTCTTGTGAAATTCTGGTATGATTCATTTCATCATATTCGCAATGGATTACAAAATTTCTCTTAAGGCATTGACCTCTTCCCTACTTAAATTAAAAATAAAACAAAAAAAAAAAGCCATTTTTGTTTGTTTGCAGTAAGCAGCAAAACATTCTGTGGGCCATTTTTGGATAAAGCGCAAGACCCAAAGGCAATCCATCAATCAAGTTCAAGTTCTTGTAAGCCATTCTTTAACAGAATCGCCCACATAACTTTTGGGACATTTTGCTTTACCTCATTGTGGTTGCTTAGGAATTTTGGAATATAAAATCCTCTCACAAAAAAACACTTTTTAAGCATATGTGGTCCATTAAGGTAAATGATGAAATGAAAAAGAAAAAATAGAAATAATTTATAAAAAGATAAAAAATTTATAAAAACCCCATTTAAAGTTTAATATGAGTTACAGCTTCAAAGACAGTATTTTCTAATATTTTGTTTATTTTTTTTTTTTTTTTATTTTATATTATTAGAATTTTTTTGTCTTATAATTTTTTATAAATCAAATGGGAAATATTGCTTCATATTATTGCTTCAAACAAAAAGAGACATCACTAAGCCTTATGGTGATTAATGGCGCAACCAGACTATGATGTTTCAAGCCTCAACTGTGATTACAAACTGTTGAAATCATCAGCCTTAATCAAAGATTAACACCATTTGATATTAGACAAATCAAAAAAAAACCATACGCATGCCATACACATCGGAAATAGACATTAAGTCAAAATCATTGAAAACATAACAAAAAAAACCCTCATTTGAAACATAAAAGATTCTTACAAAACCCCCAAAGCCATTAAGAACGCCCACAACATCATGTATGCACATACACGCATGCGCACCACAGCCACTGACCGTCATTGCTGCCAAACGCTCAGAAGAAAAACACAAACACAAACCACCGTCATCAAGCTTCAGCTGTCCCCACAGTCTTAATAAATAAGCAACGCAAATGGCCTACAGCTGTCCGACCACCGCCAGCTCATTTGTGAAAAGTGAAACACTTTTGAGACTCAAAGTGACCAAACAAACGCCTAACAGCCAAGCAAAGAAATCAAACTCTGGCCTTCTCCTGCGTCGCCTTTCCAGGGAATGTCAACAACTCAACTTTGTTATGGTCAATACAACATCGAACTAAAAAAAAAATAAAGTTGCCAGTTTCAAAGCCTCTATGAATTGGTATCACAAATATTTGAGTTACGCACCACAAACTTTTAGTCTTAGTAAAAGAAATAAAAACAAGTAAAAAGGCATTAATCGGCGGGGCCGAACTTTGGATACCCACCACTTTGGGTATTAAAAGTAAATCCCATTTCGTTGCAATCTGGTGAAAATTGGATAACTTAAGCAACCAAATTCAGTCCCCTTATCGGCAGATCGCCGGCTCTACCTAAATATTGTCCGATCTGAACCATATTTAGGTCTGATTATGGGAGGAGACCAGCGAAGTGCAGAAGTTAGCATGTCCGCCTATGACGCTGACCACCTGGGTTCGAATCCTGGCGAGACCATCACAAAAAATTTTTAGCAGTAGTTTTCCCCTCCTAATGCTGACAACATTTGTAAGGTACTATGCCATGTAAAACTTCTCTCCAAAGAAGTATCGCACTGATAAGGAGGCCCCTTATTATTGACCTTAAACTTGAATCGGACTGCACTCATTGATATATGAGAAAAATTTGGCCCTGTTCCTTAGTGGAATGTTCACGGGCAAAATTTGCAATTGTAAACTTACGCACTGTTTCAAATTTCAAGGAAATCGGGTAATAAATAAAGATTTTATGGCCTTCAGACCCCTTATCGGGAGTTCGGTCTACACGACAGCTTTATCTAAATATGGACCGATATAATCCATATTTAGGTCAGATATCGGGAGGATTAAAATAACCCTCTGTTTCAAATTTCAGCGAAATCGGGTAAGAAATAAAGCTTTTGTGGCCTTTAGACCCATTATCGGGAGATCGGTCTATACGGCAGCTATATCTAAATATAGTCCGATCTGAACCATATTTGGGTCAGCTGACGAGAGGCCTAAGATAACCCACAGTTTTAAATTTCAAAGAAATCGGGTAATAAATAAAGCTTTTGTGGCCTTCAAAACCTTTATCGGGAGATCAGTCTATATGGCAGCTATATCTAAATATAGTCCGATCTGAACCATATTAAGATCAGATGATGGGAGGCTTAAAATAACCCGCAGTTACAAATTTCAGGGAAATCGGGTAATAAATAAAGCTTTTGTGGCCTTCAGATCCTTTATCGAGAGATCGGTCCATATGGCAGCTATATCCAAATATAGTCCGATCTAAACCATATTTGAATCAGCTGTCGAGAGGCCTTAAATAACCCACAGTTTCAGCGAAATCGGGAAATAAATAAAGCTTTTGTGGCCTTCGGATCCTTTATCGAGAGATCGGTCCATATAGCAGCTATATCTAAATATGGACCGATCTGTACCATATTTGGGTAGGATGTTGGGAGGCTTTAAACTGCCACTATTCCAAATTTTAGCGAAATCGGATAAAAAATAACGCTCTTATGGTCTTCAGACCCATTATCGGCAGATCGGTCTATATGACAGCTATATCTAAATATGGACCGATTTAATCCATATTTGGGTCAAATGTCGGGAGGCTTAAAATAACCCACCGTTGCAAATTTCAGCGAAATCGGGTAATAAATAAAGCTTTTATGGCCTTTAGACCCATTATCGTGAGATCGGTCCATATGGCAACTATATCTAAATAAAGTCCGATCTGAGTCATATTTGGGTCGGATGATGGGAGGCTTAAAAATACGCACTGTTCTAAATTTCAGCAAAATTTGATAAAAAATAAAGCTTTTATGGCCTTCAGACGCTTTATCGGGAGATCGGTCTATATGCCAGCTATATCTAAATATGGATCGATCTGAACGATATTAAGGTCAGATGTCGGGAGGCTTAAAATAGCCCACAATTTTAAATTTGAGCGAAATCGGGTAATAAATAAAACTTGTATGGCCTTCACACCCTTTATCGAGAGATCAGTCTATATGGCAGCTATATCTAAATATGGACCGATATAATCCATATTTAGGTCAGATGTCGGGAGGCTTAAAATAACCCATCGTTGCAAATTTCAGCGAAATCGGGTAATTAAGAAAGCTTAGATGGTCTTCAGACCCTTTATCGGGAGATCGGTCCATATGGCAGCTATATCTAAATATTGTCCGATCTGAACCATATTAAGGTCAGATGTTGGGAGGCTTAAAAAGACGCACTGTTCCAAATTTCAGCGAAATCGGATAATAAATAAAACTTTTATGGCCTTCAGAGCCATTATCGGGAGATCGGTCTATATAGCAGCTATATCCAAATAGGGTCCGATTTGGCCCATTCAAGAACTTAACCAGGGTGCATCAAAAAGACGTATCCGGGGAAAATTTCAGCTCAAAATCTTAATTGTTGAAGGCTGTAGAGTGATTACAACAGACGGACGGACGGACAGACACACGGACATCGTTAAGTCGTCTTAGAATTTTACTACGATCCGAAAAGGTATAAAACCTTGTAGGTATATAACCTTGATGTGTTACAAACGGCATGACTAAATGAATATACCCCCATCCTATGGTGGAGGGTATAAAAAGACTATGTTTCTCCTAAAGCCACTCATACTTGATTGAATAGCTTAGATACGCATCGGGTTGACTGAGTGAATTGCGAGTGGGTGTCAAATATTTTCTTTAGTTTTTTTTTTGCGGGGGACTCAAAACATCCAAATAAATTTTAATTGAGTCAACCAAGTGAATGAAACAACCAACCATGGAAGATGTAGGAAATGATGAATTATTTCATGGATTTGATGCGTCTTAAATATCATCAAAATTTGTTACTTGGATTTTCATAATGATTCCAGATGACAACTAAATTGACATTTATAAACAGTGGTTAAGTAAATTTGTCAAGTGAACTGTGGCCATCAATGCCGGCTTACTGAAGACTAACCGAAAGGTTAATGACTTTAAAGCCTTACGAAAACAAAGTTCATTTAGTTTTAATCAACTCTTTCAAGAGCAGGGGGAAAAAAATGTTTCGAATGTGCGAAGTGATATCAAAGGTGTGAAGTGTCAACTATGCGCATTACCACGCAGCAACTCAAATAAAACCGCATTTAAACAAAGCGAAATGCGTTAAATAGTGTCAGGCTAAACTTTAAATCCCAACAGCATATATATTTAAAGCAAATTCTGTATAACTAAACTTATCCATAGCTCCCCTATAAACCGATCTCTAAAATGAACTTCTTGAGCCCCCAGAGGTCGCAGTTCTTTTCTGATTTGACTGAAATTTGGAACAACTACTTCTTCTTTGAACTGCCACATGCGTGTCGAGCATGGTCTAAAACAGCCTCTATAGCGCGCAATTCTTATCCGATTTGATTGAAACTTTGGACAATGCATCTTCTATGGTCTCCAACATCCAAAGCATGTATGGCACGAATCCGTTCATAACTCCAAAAGCATAGCAGTTTTCATGCATTATCATTTGTTTGCTTAAAAAGAGATATCGGACATAAAACTTGACATAGAACGATCTGTGGGAGGGTATATAAGATGTGGCCCGGCAGAACTTAACGCGCTTTAACTATTGTTATACCCTCCACCATAGGATGGGGGTACACTTATTTCGCCATTCTGTTTGTAACTCCCCGAAATATTCGTCTAAGACTCCATTAAGAATTTTTATGGAAGAATATATTCTGGATCGTCATGACATTTTGAGTCGATCTAGCCATGTCCGTCCGTCCGTCTGCTTGTTGGTCTGTCCGTCTATCCGTCCGTCCGTCTGTCCGTTCGTCTGTCCGTCCGTTTGTCCGTCTGTCCGTCCGTCCGTCCGTCTATCCGTCCGTCCGTCCGCCCGTCTGTCTGTCCGTCGGCCAGTCTGTCCGTCCGTCCGTCGGCCAGTCTGTCCGTCCGCCTTTCGAAAGCACGCTAACTTTCGAGGGAATAAAGCTGGCGCTTGAAATTTTGCATGAATACTTCCTATTAGTGTAGGTTGCTTGGGATTATTACTGGGGAACATCAGTCCATGTTTTTATGTAGCTCCCACGTAAACCGATCTTGGATCTTGACTTCTTGAGCCGCTAGAGGGCGCAATTATTATCCGATTTGACTGAATTTTAACACAAAGTGTTTTGTATTGCCTTCCACCAACTGTGCCGAGTACGGTCAAAATCGGTTCATAATTTGATATAGCTGCCATCAGGGACGTAGCAAGGATTTGATTATGGGAAGGGGGCAAATCCCAGATTTTTTCAAAACAAAGACGAAACGAGTCTCACATTGGTTGTTGCGTGTTGCTATCTTTGGCTTTCCTTTTCCTTTTGCCATCTCCGATCATTGAGCTCGCCTCCAAAGAGAAACAAATAAAAAATTGTAAAATTTAATGATCTTCGCCGTGAAAGGCAAAAAAACTTGAAAAATTAAAGGTTCGGCAGAGCTCGGCCAGGATTCGAACCTGGGCACACGGAACAACAGCGAGAGCCATTGCCGTTGTGGTTCGAAAACATCAATACAACTTCCTGCGCAAAATCATGTGTAGCACGGAAGAAGTGTAATTTATCACAGAAAGAAAGTTTGTCATTACACAAAAATACATGCATTGGGAAAAAGTACAGCTAATAGACAGGGTTGTCGAGCGTGGTTAATGTGGTAATTGTGTCATAGATGCGTTTTCGCAATTAAATACGATTCAAATACAACATACCAACGCACGGCTCTTGAAGCCTTCACACCTAATATGGTTGAAAAGTCTACTAACCAGAGACGAAACGCGTCCCATATTACGCTGAAATTTTGTCTCTATATTAAAATTTTGTTTTTACTAAGAATTTCATTACAATTTTGTGCTTAAGAAAAACAATTTTTAAGGCTGCCCTGCAGATGTTGTCTTTGCAGAATCTTATAAATATGAAATTTTGTCATTATACAAAATGTTTATGAAATTTTTGTTTAGAATAAATTTAATTTAAAATTTTTCTTTAGAAAAATTTATTTTGGGGAAGGGGAGCCCTGGCTACGTCTCTGGCTGCCATTAGACCGATCTCTCGATTTAAGGTGTTGGGCCCATAAAAGGCGCATATATTGTCCGATTTGGCTGAAATTTGGGACAGTGAGTTGTATTAGGCTCTTCGACATCTCTGTTTTAAATTTGGCCCAGATCTGCCGATAATGCATTTTTCACCGGATTATGACTAAAGGTGGTTTACATATATACCCGAGTTGGTGGGTATACAAAGTTCGACCCGACCAAATTTGTTTTCTTAGATTTGGTTTAAGAAGATGTTTTAGAATGGCCTATAATCGATTCGAAATTCTGTTCGATTTTCCATGAAGTGTTCTGTTATGACTTCCAACAACTGTGCCAACTGTGTACGGTCAAAATCGGTCTATTACCTGATATAGCTCCCATATTAACCGATCTCCCGATTTGACTTTTTGAGCATTTAGAAGCCGCAATTTTCGTCCGATTTGGCTGAAATTTTGCAGAGAATGTTCCGATAAGACCTCCAATAAATGTGCCAAGTACGGCCCAAGTCGGTCTATAACCTGATATAACTCCTATATAAACCGATCTGCCGATTTGACTTATTGAACCCTTACAAGATGCAATTTTCGTTAGATTTGGCTGAAACTTTGCACAGAGTGTTCTGTTAAGACTTCCAACAATTATGCCATGTACGGTCCAAATCGGTCTATAACCTGATATAGCTCCCATATTAACCGATCTCCCGATTTGACTTTTTGAGCCCTTACAAGCCGCAATTTTCGTTAGATTTGGCTGAAATTTCGCACAGAGTGTTCTGTTAAGACCACCAACAACTGTGCCAAGTACGGTCCGAATCGGTCTATAACTTGAAATAGCTCCCATTTAAACCGAACTCCCCAAAGAGGTGTAGCACTGAGGGACGCCATTCGGACTCGGCTATAAAAAAAGGACACTTATCATTGAGGAGGGATGGCACCTCAGACATTTCGACTCAAGTATGGATATCAAATTCGTGCTGCACTTCCAAATCCCTTTAATTTGAGCCCCATATTGCCATGGTCGGTAAATATGAACCGTTTGGAGGGTGTTTTGGGGCTGGGGTGGCCACTGGCACTTTGCACTGAAAATATAAATTCGTTATTTATTCCCATCGGAAATGAAGTTCAGTTTAGGAGGTGCTTTAGAGCGCACCCCAAAACACTTGGCTCTAAAAATGGACATCAAATTCGTTTTCTACTCTTAATTACCTTTCATTTGAGTGCCATATTGCCATAATGGGTCAAATAACCCATTTGACGTATCTGTAGGAGCAAATTCTAATGTCATATTCGTAATCTACTCCCTAATACCTTTCATTTCAGTCCCATATAGTCATGGTCAGCTAATAGGCCCATTTGGGGGTATTTGGGGGTGGGCGACCTCCCATTACTTGCACCTAATGTTTTTTGCCATATTTGCAATCAACTGCCTAATACTTTTCTTTTAAGTCCCATATTGACATGAACTTCGAATATATCTGTTTAGAGGAGTTTTGGGGTTGGGGGCCCGTTGGGTACTTGAACCCAAATTTTAATACGATATTCGTTTTCTGATCACCAATACCTTTCATTTTACTTATCAGACCACTTTCGGATATGGGTGGCGTTTTTGGGTTAAGAAGAGGGTCCGCCTTTACCCGATATCTGAAAACTATATAGCCTATGTTTCCTTTCAGACAAACCAACACAATCGATGAAAATTTTAAGAAAATCGGTTCAGCCAAGTATCATATAGTCATAATGGGTCTAAAGGCGTTTTTAAGGGGTGTGTGTGACCTACTATACTTCGATCTGATTTTGTATGCCAGATTCGAAATCTACTCCCGAATACCTTTCATTTGATCCCCATATTTAAAATAACGTTCCATATATCTATTTGGGGGAGTTTTGGGGTTGGGACGGCCCGTTGGGTACTTAGACTCAAATTTTAATACCATATTCATATTCTACTCTCCAATACCATTCATTTGATACCTATATTGTGTTTTGGGTTTTGGCATAAGGGGGAGGGGTTTGTCCCCCTTCCGATACCGAAAAATTATATAGCCTATGTTTCCCTCCAGACCAACCTACACAATAAGCGAAAATTTCGAGAAAATCGATTCTGCCATTGTTCAGTCTATACGGAATAAACAAACCGAGTCCCATATATCCGTGATTGGCTAATGTGCCCATTTTAGGCGTTTTTGCAGGGGTGGAGTAACCCCCAATACTTCGACATGAATTTGTATACCAGATTCGTTATCTACTACCGCATGCCTTTTATTTGATACCCATATTGTCTTTATCGGTCCACTTGTGATTTTGGATGGTATTTTTGGGGTAACGGGGAAGGTCCGCCCCCTTCCGTTATCAATAAATTATAAAGTCTATTCCTACTTCCTGACCATATTCGTAATCTACTCCCGAATACCTTTCATTTGAGTCCCATATTGTCATGATCGTCAAATAACCCTATTTTAAGGGGTTTTGGGACTGGGGCGGCCCCCCAAGTAATTGCAACCAACTTTTATTACGAATTCGTACTCTACTCTTGAATACCTTTCATTTGAATCCCATATTGTCTTGATCGGTCCACTTTTAATTTTGGGTAGCACTTTTGATGGTAAGGGGGAGCGTCCGCCCCCTCCCGATATCAAAAAATTATACAGCCTTTGTTTGCTTCCACACCAATCTACACAATCTGTGAAAATTTCAAGGTAATCGGTTCAGCCGCCTTTGAGTCTATAGGGAACAAACAAGCACAAATTGAATTTCAAATTAAGAAACACTTTTAGCAGAATCCATGGGGGCTGGGGCGGCCCCTCAGGTAGTTGGAGCCAACTTTTATGATGAAATTCATACTCTACTCTTGAATACCTTTCATTTGAATCCCATATTGTTCCGATCGCTCCACTTTTATTTTTGGGTAGGACTTTTGCGGTAAGGGGGAGGGTCCGCCCCCTCCCGATATCAAAAAATTATACAGCCTATGTTTGCTTTCAGACCAATCTACAAAATCTGTGAATATTTCGAGGTAATCGGTTCAGCCGTTTTTGAGTCTATACGAAACAAACAAACACAAATTGAATTTTATATTAAGAAACACGTTTAGCAGAATCCATGAATCGCAAGTTTCAGCCAGGCCGAACTTAGCACGTTAGGGTCTGAGATGGATATTTCGATGTGTTGCAAAGGGAATCACAAAATGAATGTAACCCCATCCTTTACTGTGGGGTATAAAAATGTGATTCCGTTCTTTCTCTCCCTGATATAATAATGGAGGCCACCGTAGTGCAGAGGTTAGCATCTCCGCCTATGACGCTGAACGCCTAGGTTCGAATCCTGGCGAGACCATTAAAAAACTTTCAGCGGTGGTTTTCCCCTCCTAATGCTGGCAACATTTGTGAGGTACTATGCCATGTAAAACTTCTCTCCAAAGAGAGTCGCACTGTGGCACGCCGTTCGGACTCGGCTATAAAAAGTAGGCCCCCCTTATCATTGAGCTTAAACTTGAATTGGACTGCACCCCTGTTCCTTAGTGGAATGTTCTTGGGCAAAATTTGCGATATAATGATTCAACATTTATTCATTGAAATTCTGGACAACACTGAATGTGCCGTAGAGGTAGCAGAGCGCAACGCTGATGATCTCTCTCCAGATTTATTTTACAATGAGTATCTAATTTGCTAACTTGTTTTGTCAGAAAAATAAAGAATTTTTTCTTCCACAACATTGCAATTAGTAAAATAAACTCCTGGAGAAATATGAGCATGGAAAAGTTTTGTACTTTCAAATCAGCATTTTTTTTTTGCCTAAATGCGTAATTAGCTCAATATTGAATTCAACAACACCAGGAGACGAAGAAGATGAAGGTAAGAAACAAAATCAATAAAACTTTTTGCACTTCAAACGATTCGAACAAGTTGTAGTGAGAAGCTACCAAAGTTTTGTCCTTTGAAAAAAAAAAAAAAAAAAAAACTTTGAAAAGTCCATCATCCCCTTAGAATTGTGGCAAGTGGCAAGTGATGTACTTCATTTTGCCTCAATTTGTCTGGTAAATTTTTAATTTAGCATACACTCGGTTGGCCCATTAAAAAATCAAAATGAATCTGTCTTACATTTCACTTTAATTCAATTCAATTCAAATCGATTCGATTTCAGTCGAAGCAGGTATTTACCTCAATTCAAGCATTTGAGGAGAGATTACTTCCTAAAACAAAAGCCACTGTTGAGAAGAGCACTTTGAGGAACAGTTCGTTCTAGTGTTGCTGCTGTTGTTGGCAAGAGATGTGAATAATGAGCGAGGGTTGTAATTGCAGGTAGAACGAACATAAAGGGAAGGAGGGCTATATACATGGGAAATACACTTGAGAAAATGAAATGAGGATAGGAGGTATATTCATTTAGTCATTCCATTTGCATCACATCGAAATATCCATTTCGGCCTTCTCCTTCTATTACATAAAACTCAAAGTGTGCTTGTTCCGAATACCTGAACCGATTTTTTTTTGAAATTCTCACAGATTATGTAGGACGGTCGAAAAGGATTAATAGGCTACACAAATTGTTGATATCGGAAGGGGGCGGACCCTCGTTCTTACACCAAAGGCACTAATTAAAAGTAGACCGATCGGTCCATGTACCTAAGGGGCCGCCCCGACCCCAAACCACTTCAAATAGGCATATTGGACGATAATGACAATATGGGACTCAAATGAAAGGGATTAAAGAGTATATAACGAATAGTCTGAAAGGAGCATTATGCAATAGAATTTGTTGATGTCGTAAAGGGGGGGAGCCTCCAATAGGCGCAATTGGCTATATAATTTTTTTGGGTCGGATCCTCCTAAAAATAAAAGTGAACCAATGGGGACCAATTTGGACTCAAATGAAAGGTTTCAGATAGTAGATTACGATGATGGTCTGGAAGGAGCAATAGGCTATAAAATTTGTTTATATCGTAAGGGGACGGGGCCTCCCCCTTAACCCAAAAGCACCACCCAAAAATGAAAGTGGACCGATCGGGACAATATGGGATCCAAATGAAAGGTATTCGGGAGTAAAGTACTAATTTGAAAATAAACATTGGATCCAGGTACCTACGGGGCCCGTCCTGACCCAAAGTCCCCCAAACTAGGCATATTGGATGATTATTACAATATGCAACTCAAATGAAAGGTATAAGGGAGCAGATAACCAACATGGTCTTTAAAGAGGAAAAGGCTATAGAATTTTTTTTGATATCGTAAGGGGGCGGACTCACCCACTTGCCCCAAAAGCACCTTAAACACATTAAACAAGTAAAAAGGCGTTAAGTTCAGCCGGACCGGGTATATATGTAAGCCACCTTTCGTCAAAATCCGGTGAAAAATGCATACCTTATGCCCCATAGCAGCTATATCGACATATGTTTCGATTTGGACCAAATACTAATAAGTACAAGCCATAACAAAATATTGGTCTTTTTAGTAGTTATATCTAAAAATAAACCGATCTAAACCATATACGATACGGATATCGAGAAGCCTAACGTAAGCCACTGTGTCAAATTTCACTGAAATCGGATTATAAATGCGCCTTTTATGGGGTCAAGACTTAAAATAGAGATATCGTTCTATATGCCAGCTATATGCAAATCTGGACCGATTTGAGCCAAATTGCAGAAGAATGTCGAAGGGCCTAACACAACTCACTATCCCAAATTTCGGCGAAATCGTACAATAAAAGCGACTTTTATGGGCCCAAAACCTTAAATCGAAAGATCGGTCTATATGGCAGTTATATTCAAAACTGGCCCGATCTAGACAAAATTAACGAAAAATTTCGAAGAGCCTAACACAATTCGCTGTCCCCAATTTCGGGGACATCGAACAAAAAATGCGCCTTTTATGGCCCCAAAACCTTAAGTCCAGACATCGGTCTAGGTGGCAGCTATATTCAAATCTAGACCGATCTAGACAAAATTAAAGAAGAATGTTAAAGAGCCTAACACACTTCACTGTCCCAAATTTCGGCGACATTGTACAATAAATACGAGTTTTATGGGCCCAAAACCTTAAATCGAAAGATCGGTCTATATGGCAGCTATGTCCAAATCTGGACCGATCTGTCCCATATTGCAGAAGTATATTGAGGGGCTTAACATAATTCACTGTCACAAATTTCGGCGAAATCGGACGATAAATGCGCCTTTTAGGGGTCCAAAACCTTAAAACGAGAGATCGGTTCATATGGCAGCTATATCCAAATCTGGACCTATATTGACCAAATTGAAGAAGGATGTCGAGGGGCCTAACACGACTCACGGTCTCAAATTTCGGGGTACAAAACCCTAAATAGAGAGATCGTTCTATATGGCAGCTATATCCAAATCTGGACCGATCTGGGTTATATTGAATAAGGATGTCGAAGGACCTAACACAACTCACTGTCCCAAATTTCGGCAAAATCGGATAATAAATGTGACTTTTATGGGCCTAAGACCCTAAATCGGCAGATCGGTCTATATGGGGGCAATATCAAGATATAGCCCGATATAGCCCATCTTCGAATTTAGCTCATCTCCTAAGGCTGGTGGTATATTCATTTGTCGTTTCGAAATATTAATTTCTTGGTCCTCGTACAAATTCTTTTGGTCCTCGTACAAATCTTAGATGTTCAGCTATGTCCTTCCATTCGTCCTTCTGTCTATCCACGTGTCTGTTGAAATCACGCTGCAGTTTTTATAAATGAAGATGTTGATGCGACCGATCTCCCGATTATTTATTATCCGATTTAGTTTATATTGGATCATTTTTGGGTATAGCTCCCCACATAGACTGATCTCCAGATCGAAGTTCTTTCATACAGATCGGATGCCAAATGTGGCCTAGCCGAACTTAATACCTTTCTACCAGTTTTCTTCTCTTCTCTTTTCTTTTATTTTTATTATTAATTTTATTTTATCTATTTTTTTTTATTTTATGATATTTTACTTTAGTTTTTAGTAATTTTTTTAATTTATTTTATTTTATTTTATTTTATTTTATTTTATTTTATTTTATTTTATTTTATTTTATTTTATTTTATTTTATTTTATTTTATTTTATTTTATTTTATTTTATTTTATTTTATTTTATTTTATTTTATTTTATTTTATTTTTATTTTTTTTTTAATTTTATTTTATTTTATTTTATTTTATTTTTATTTGACTTTATTTTATTTTATTTTATTTTATTTTATTTTATTTTATTTTATTTTATTTTATTTTATTTTATTTTATTTTATTTTATTTTATTTTATTTTATTTTATTTTATTTTATTTTATTTTATTGTATTTTATTTTATTTTATTTTATTTTATTTTATTTTATTTTATTTTATTTTATTTTATTTTATTTTATTTTATTTTATTTTATTTTATTTTATTTTATTTTATTTTATTTTATTTTATTTTATTTTATTTTATTTTATTTTATTTTAATTTATTTTATTTGATTTTAATTTATTTTATTTTATTTTATTTTATTTTATTTGATTTTAATTTATTTTATTTTATTTTATTTTATTTGATTTTAATTTATTTTATTTTATTTTATTTTATTTTATTTTATTTTATTTGTTTTTATTTTATTTTAATTTATTTTATTTTATTTTATTTTATTTTATTTTATTTTATTTTATTTTATTTTATTTTATTTTATTTTATTTCATTTTATTTTATTTTATTTTATTTTATTTTTATTTGATTCTATTTTCTTTCTCTCTGTTCCATTTAGTTGACTCTTTTCTGAATGTACCTTCCCCACAACTGTTTTAAATTCTTAACACACTCTTACACTTAAACGCATAAAGTTCACATCCATTTACAAGCAAACAAGCAAAAAAACTTTGCCATCACAACAAGAGTTTCCTCTTTTTTTGTTTCTCTACTAACCTCTTTGTCCTCCCTCGAGTAAGGCCTTCATGAGCGCTGTGGGAAATGTTACCAATCAAACTGAAATTTTGCCCAAAAACAATTTCCCCAATACAAAATAAAAATACAAAAAAATCTAATGGCAAAAACGTTTCGATGTGGACGACATTCATAGTTCGACGCATTGTCGTCGAGGTGAATTGTAACAGAAACTTTTTGTCATTTAAATCCCTTAAGTTACTGGGTTTGTGCCGGCATTTAAGATTCAAGAGCCAGCAACCAGCATGGTAGTACTATGATTGGAGTTTTTGTGTGTGTTTCAAGCCCCATGAACAGTGTTACGATAGCCTACGTCATCGAATTGCAAACAAAATTTCAGCCAAATCGGATGAAAATTGCGACTTCAAGGGGACCAAGAAGTGAAATCGGGAGAACGGCTTATATGGGAGCTATATAAGGTTATAGACCGATTTGGACCGTACTTGGCTCCATTGTTGCGAGTCACAACAGAATACTATGTGCAAAATTTTAGCCAAATTGGATAAAAATTGTGGATCCCATGGGCTCAGGAAGTCAAATCTGGAAATTGGTTTATATGGGAGCTATATCAGGTTAAAGACCGATTTGGACCATACTTGGCTCCATTATTGGGAGTCATAACAGAATACTTTGTTCGAAATTTTATCCAAATCGGACAAATGGTTTCTTGAGCTCAAGAAGTCAAATCTGGAAATCGGTTTATATGGGAGCTATATCAGGTTCTTGACCGATTTGGAGCGTACTCGACACAGTTGTTGGAAGTCATAACATTTTGACAGACGGACTTTATGGGGTCCTAAATCAACATTTCGAGGTGTTACAAACGGAATGACTAGATTAATATTAATAATATATGCCCGAATAGCAGCTTTATCGAAATATGGTCCGATTTGGGCCAAATTCGACACGCATATTGACTGGTCTAATAAGTACAAGTCACATTGTTCAATTTTGTAGATCAAAATATTGGTCTTTGTGGTAGCCATATCCAAATATAGACCGATCTGAACCACATACGACACGGATGTCGAAAAACCTTTGTCAAATTTGAGCGAAATCAGATAATAAATGTGCATTTTATGTGGCCAAGACTATAAATCGAGAGATCGGTCTATATGGCAGCTATATCCAGATCTGGACCGATCTGGGCCAAATTGCAGAAAGTTGTCGAAGAGCCTAACGCAACTCACTGTCCCAAATTTCAGCAAAATCGGATAATAAATGCTCCTTTTATAGGCCCAAAACCTTAAATCGCGATATCGGTCTATATGGCAGCTATATCCAAATGTGAACCGATCTGGGCCAAATTGCAGAAAGTTGTAGAAGAGCCTTACACAACGAAATTTTCTTAATTTCAGCAAAATCGGATAATAAATACGCCTTTTATGGCGCCATAACCTTATATCGAGAGATCGGTCTGTATGGCAGCTATATCCAAATCTGGACCGATCTGGGCCAAATTGCAGAAAGTTGTCGAAGAGCCTAACTCAACGAAATTTTCTTAATTTCAGCAAAATCGGATAATAAATGCACCTTTTATGGGCCCAAGACCTTAAATCGAGAGATCGGTCTATATGGCAGCTATTTATATCCAAATCTGGACCGATCTGGGCCAAATCAACGAAGGACATCGAAGGGCCTAAGACAACTCACTGTCCCAAATTTCAGCAAATTCGAATAATAAATGTGCCATTTATGGGCCTAAGGCCCTATATCTGAGGATCGGTCTATATGGCAGCTATATCCAAATCTGGACCGATCTGGGCCAAATTACAGAAGGATGTCGAAGAGCCTTACACTACGAACTGTACCAAATTTCAGCAAAATTGGAAAATAAATGCGCTTTTTATGGGCCCAAGGCCTTAAATTGAGAGATCGGTCTATATGACAGCTATATCCAAGTCTGGACCAATCTGGGCCAAAATGAAGAGGGATGTCGAAGAGCCGAACACAACTCACTGTCCCAAATTTCAGCAAAATCGGATAATAAATGCGCCTTTTATGAGCCCAAGACCTTAAATCGAGAGATCGGTGTATATGGGAGCTATAAGCAAATCTGAACCAATCTGTGCCATATTGCAAAAGTATGTCGAGGGGCTTAACTTAACTCACTGTCCCGAATTTCGGCTAAATCGGATAATAATTGCGCCTTTTATGGGCCCAAGACCCTAAATCGAGAGATCGGTCTATGTGACAGATATATCCAAATGTGGACCAACCTGAGCCTAATTGCAGAAAGATATCGAAGGGCCTAACACAACTCACTGACCCAAATTTCGGCGAAGTCGGATAATGAATGTGGCTTTTATGGGCCTAAGACCCTAAATCGATGGATCGGTCTATATGACAGCTATATACAAATCTGGGCCCATCTGGGTCAAATTGGAGAAGGATGTCGAAGGGCCTAACACAACTCACTGTCCCAAATTCCAGCAAAATCGAATAATAAATGTGCCATTTATGGGCCTAAGACCCTAAATCGGAGGATCGGTATATATGGCAGCTATATCCAAATCTGGACCGATCTAGGCCAAATTGACGAAGGATGTCATAGGGTCCAACACAACTCACTGTCTTAAATTTCAGCAAAATCGGATAACAAATGTGGCTTTTATGGGCCTAAGACCCTATATCTGACGATCGGTCTATATGGCAGCTATATCCAAATCTGGACCGATCTAGGCCACATTGACGAAGGATATCGTAGGACCTAAGACAACTCACTGTCCCAAATTTCTGCAAAATCGGATAATGAATGTGGCCTTTACAAGCCTGAGAACCTAAATAGGCCGATCGGTCTATATGGGGACTATATCTAGATATAGTCCGATATAGCCCATCTTCGAACTTAACCTGCTTATGGACAAAGAAAAAAATCTGTACCAAGTTTCAGCTCAATATCTCTATTTTTAAAGACTGTAGCGTGATTTCAACAGACAGACGGGGTGGACATGGCTAGATCGTCGAGTATAATGATCCCGCGGTGAAAATAGGGTACTAAATTTTTTTATATCGGAAGGGGGAGGCGGACCCTCCCCCTTACCTAATTTTCAGAAACGCCAGGTCTCGGTGAAGGGTGGTGCGATTTAAGCGAAATTTTGTGTGCTCTGTTACAGTAGCCTAAGTACATAAATTTGGTATCCCAATTTCGGATGGGGTACCTAGGGGGGCGCCCACCCCAAAACCTACCAAATATAAATATAAATCACTCACGACAATATGGGACTCAAATGAAAGATATTTAAGATTAGAAAACGTTTGTGATATCCAATTGTCGGACCTAGTGTTTGGGGGACCACCCCAACCTCCAGAAAACCCCTAAATAGGACATATTTACCGACAATGGCAATATGGGACCTAAATGAAAGGTATTTGTGAGAAGAATACGAATCTGATATTTAAATGTGGGACCAAGTTTCTGGGGGTCCACCCCTTCCCCAAAGCACCCCCAAACAGGACTTATTTACTGACCATGGCAATATGGGGCTCAAATAAAAGGTACTTGAGAGTAGAATACGAATCTCATATACAAATGGAGGGCCAAGTGTTTGGGGGCCGCCCCTCCCAAAACACCCCCAAAGAGGATAAATTTACGGTCGTAAATGTGGGGCTCACATGAAAGGTCTTTGGGAGTAAAGCACGAATTTGATATCAACATTCGGGGAAAAGTATCTACCCCCACCCCCATAACACCACCCAAATAGGAAGTATTTGCTGACCATTGCAATATGAGGCTCAAATAAGAGGTATTTTAGAGTAGAAGACGAATCTGACATACATTTTCAAAGCCAAGTCACTGAGTGATCGTCCCATCGCCCTAAACAACCCCTCATACGGGACATGTTTGCTGACTATGGAAATATGGGGCTCAAATCAAAGGTATTTGGGAGTAGATATCAACATTCGGGACCAACTGTCAAGGGGATGTCCCACACCCATAACAACTCCCAAATAGAACGTATTTGCTCACCATGACAATTTGGATCTTAAAGAGAGTGGATCTCGATATTGATGGGTTTTAGGGCCCATATCACAAAGCGGAGCACGAAATTGATACCCACTTTCAGGATCAATTTTCTTCCCCTTCCCTAAAACACCCCAAAAACTGCAATTATTTACTGACTATCGCATTAGGGGACCTAGATAAAGGTATATGGGAGTAGAATACGAATCTGATATCTAAATGTGATACCATGTATTTGGGGCACCGCCCCCTCCCAAAATACCCCCAAAAGAGTTTTAATTTACTGACCATGGCAATTTGTGGGGCAAATGAAAGGTATTTGAGATTAGTAAACGAATTTGATGACCAATTTTGGGGCCAAGTATTTGAGAGACGCCTCGTCCCATAAACTCCCCTTAAACCAAAGGCAATATGGGGTTTAAAACAATGGTATTTGAGAGTACAGCACAATACTGATATTTGTTCAGGGTTAAGTATCTGGGGGACCACCTTGCCCTCGAAAGCTCCCTTAAAACGATCATACGTATTCACCGATAATGGCAATAGGCGGCTCAAATGTGGGGTATTTGGAAGTAGAGCACGAAATCATACCCACTTTCAGAACCACGTTTCTGGAGGTCCACACCACCTCCTAAACACATCAACCATCACCCTGGGTGCCTTCCCACTCCCAAAATCCCCATGGGAATATCGGGCTCAAATAAAGTCTTTTAAGAATGAAGTGCATCTAACATCCAAAACTATATGATTGGACACAGATACGTCTTTTTGATGCACGCTGGTTAAGTTCTTGAACGGGCCAAATTGGACCATACTTGGACATAGGTGCTATATAGACCGATCTCCCGATAAAGGGTCTAAAGCACATAAAAGCATTATTTTTTAACCGATTTCGCTGAAATTTGAAACAGTGAGTAGTTTAAGGCCACCCGACAACTGACCCATATTTGGGTCAGATCGGACCATATTTAGATATAGCTGCCATATAGACCGATCTGCCGATAAAGGGTCTGAAGACCATAAAAGCTTTATTTAGTACCCGATTGCGTGGAAATTAGCAACAGTGGGTTATTTTAAGCCTCCCGACATCTGACTTAAATATGGATTATATCGGTCCATATTTCGATATAGCTGCCATATAGGCCGATCTCTCAATAAAAGGGTCCGAAGCCCATAAAAGCTTTTTTATTACCCGATCTCGCTGAAATTTGAAAAAGTGAGTAGCTATAAGCCTCCCAATATCCGACCCAAATATGGTTCAGATCGGACTATATTTAGATATAGCTGCCATGTAGATCGATCTCCCGATAATGGGTCTGAAGGCCATAAAAGCTTTATTTATTACCCGATTTCGCTGAATTTTACAACAGTGGATTATTTTAAGCCTCCCGACATCTGACCTAAATATGGTTCAGAGCGGACTATATTTATATATAGCTGCCATATAGACCGATATCCGGATAAAGGGTCTGAAAGCCATAAACGCTTTATTTTTTATGCGAAGTCGCTGAAATTTTGAATAGGGCGCAGTTTTAAGCCCCCCAACATCCAACCCAAATATGTTATAGATCGGACAATATTTAGATATAGCTACCATATAGACCGATCTCCCGATAAAGGGTCTGAAGGCCACAAAACCTTTATTTATTACCCGATTTCGTGGATATTAGCAACAGTGGGTTGTTTCAAGCCTCCCGACATCTGACCTAAATATGGACTAGATCTGTCCATACGTCGATATAGCTGCCATATAGACCGATCTCCCGATAATGGATCTGAAGGCCGTAAAAGCTTTATGTATTACCCGATTTCGCTGAAATTTAAAACAGTGGGTTATTTTAAGCCTCCCGACATCTGTTCTAAATATGGTTCAGAATGGACTATATTTAGATATAGCTGCCATATAGACCGATCTCCCGATTAAGGGTCTGAAGCCCATAAAAGCTTTATTTATTACCCGATTTCGCTGAAATTTACAACAGTAGGTTATTTTAAGCCTCCCGACATCTGACCTAAATATGGTTTAGATCGAACGATATTCAGATATAGCTGCCATATAGACCGATCTGCCGATAAAGGGTCTGAAGGCCATAAAAGCTTTATTTTTAATCCGATTTCGCTGAAATTTAAATCAGTGGGTTATTTTAGGCCTCTCGACATCTCACGTGAATATGGTTCAGATCGGACTATATTTAGATATAGCTGCCATATAGACCGATATCCCGATAAAGGGTCTGAAGGCCATAAAAGCTTTATTTATTACCCGATTTCGCTGAAATTGACAACAGTAGGTTATTTTAAGCCTCCAACATCTGACTTAAATATGGTTCAGATCGAACGATATTCAGATATAGCTGCCATATAGACCGATCTGCCGATAAAGGGTCTGAAGCCCATAAAAGCTTTATTTTTTACCCGATTTCGCTGAAACTTACAACAGTGGGATATTTTAAGCCTCCCAACATCCGACCCAAATATGTTACAGATCGAACTATATTTAGATATAGCTGTTATACAGGCCGATAAAGGGTCCGAAGGGTTTACTTATATACCCGAGGTGGGTGGTATCCAAAGTTCGAACCGGCCGAACTTAATGCCTTTTTACTTGTTTGTTAAGAAATTCGAAACACTGTATAGACTATTAAATCTTCCGAAAATTTCCATATACCACTTCACCCCCCGAAAAAACTGCAGTTATCAGTGCTGTATTTCAAAAACAAAACAATAAGGCCTGTGCGCACATTCAAGGTAGTATTCGATAGATTCTTTGAATTGGTGTCACGGCATGGTATTAGAGTTCTTCTCTCTTCCAATTCTTTATTGTTTTACCATTTAATTCACATTTTTCGCAAAATACCAGCAACATAGAATGTAAACAACAATAAAGCCATAATTGAGGACCCACCCACACGGATGCAAGGGCAATTTCTAATAAAATTTTCTAAGCCAGAGGAAGCGTAGGAATGCTACCATCACCAGGCAATGTGACCCCCTCAAACATATAGGATGTTGATACAAATAGTATTCCAAGGTCTTCTGGTAGCAAGTTCTTTTATTTTTATTTATTTACCATATGAGTAAGTAAAGCCCCGCATGTCTGTCTTTGACAGTGACAATGTGTGTTCTGAGAAACTTGCATTTTGGATTCTTTCATTTTCATTTCCATTTTCATATCTGTAACTGTTGCATGGTTATGGGGTTATATCTTAACATATGTGGAGAACTATTTCAGCCCAAATATATTTACGCTTGTTTTTAGGAATGGCATTTTGGAAAAGAGGATTTGGAAATGCCTTAAAACATGTTTTATTGGTTTTTGGAAATGTTGCTGTTGTTTTTGTTGTAAAAACATTTTGCTTCTATTTTAAATTTTTTTATAGTCTACTTAAAATATAAGTGGGCACGTAAAAACATTTGTTACCTTACTCAGAGGCATTTATTCAATTCCAATTCATTCTTCAAGTTTACCTAGAAATAGAAAAAACAAGTAAAAGCGTGCTAAGTTCGGCCGGGCCGAATCTTATATACCCTCCACCATGGGTCGCATTTGTCGGGTTCTTTTCCCGGCATCTCTTCTTAGGCAAAAAGCAAGTAAAAGCGTGCTAAGTTCGACCGGGCCGAATCTTATATACCCTCCACCATGGATCGCATTTGTCGACTTCTTTTCCCGGCATCTCTTCATAGGCAAAAAAGGATATAAGAAAAGAGTTGCTCTGCTATTAAAACGATATCAAGATATGGTCCGGTTCGGACCACAAATAAATTATATCTTGGAGACCTGTGTAAAATTTCAGCCAATTCGTATAAGAATTGCGCCCATTGGGGCTCACGAAATAAAATAGAGAGAACGATTTATATGGGATCTGTATCGGGCTATAGACCGATTCAGACCATAATAAACACGTTTGTTGATGGTCATGAGGGGATCCGTCGTACAAAATTTCAGGCAAATCGGATAATAATTGCGACTTCTAGGGGTCAAGAAGTCAAGATCCCAGATCGGTTTATATGGCAGCTATATCAGGTTATGAACCGATTTGAACCTTATTTGACACAGTTGTTGAAAGTAAAAATAAAATACGTCATGCAAAATTTCAGCCAAATCGGATAGGAATTGCGCCCTCTAGAAGCTCAAGAAGTCAAATCCCCAGATCTGTTTATATGAGAGCTATATCAGGTTATGGACCGATTTCAACCATACTTGGCACAGTTGTTGGATATTATAACGAAATACTTGGTGCAAAAATTCATTCAAATCGGATAAGAATTGTGCTCTCTAGAGGCTCAAGAAGTCAAGACCCCAGATCGGTTTATATGGCAGCTATATCAGGTTATGGACCGATTTGAACCATACTTGGCACAGTTGTTGGGTATCATAACAAAACACGTCGTGCGAAATTCCATTCCATTCGGATAAGAATTGCGCCCTCTAGAGGCTCAAGAAGTCAAGACCCAAGATCGGTTTATATGACAGCTATATCAGGTTATGAACCGATTTGAACCATACTTGGCACACTTGTTGGATATCGTAACAAAACACGTCGTGCAAAATTTGATTCCAATCGGATAAGAATTGCGCACTCTAGAGGCTCAAGAAGTCAAGACCCAAGATCGATTTATATGGCAGCTATATCAGGTTATGGACCGATTTGAACCATACTTGGCACAGTTGTTGGATATCATAACAAAACACGTCGTGCAAAATTTCATTCTGATCGGATAAGAATTGCGCACGCTAGAGGCTCAAGAAGTCAAGACCCAAGATCGGTTTATATGGCAGCTATATCAGGTTATGAACCGATTTGAACCATACTTGGCACACTTGTTGGATATCGTAACAAAACACGTCGTGCAAAATTTCATTCCAATCGGATAAGAATTGCGCACTCTAGAGGCTCAAGAAGTCAAGTTGAACCCAGTTCAACAACAATCTTTGCCGTTCTCCAAAATCTGCCCCATTTTAGTCATAAGAACATGAATTAAATGAAATTATTAAAATATGAACTTTTTCATGACCCTTAACATAAATACCAATATATGAATTAATATTTGCAATATGGCAACCCTAGCCATGTTAACTATTGTACTAAATTTAAACACACATAGCTGTCTTCTTCTAACTTTAAATTATATTGCTGAAATACATTTTTTAATGTTAACCGATACATTTTATATGATGCCTTGGTTACCTTTGCCACTGCCATCTTTTACTTGTGCAGCAGCAACGATAGAAAGCGGTAAGGGTCATCAGGCTAATAAAACTGTTCATCACTTGGAAACTGAAACTGTGCCTATTTTCTTCATTTTTATTTGGGTTCCTTACACTTCCGGGAGATTTAATTCCATCCAACTACAGTCCACTAGAAGGGTCTGCCGGAGTTGTACATGGTCCTATCGAACCGTTAAGGAATTAGCCGAAGGATACTAATTTATTGGATCACGTCCACCGCTCAACTTGTATATTCCCCCAAATCCGATCAAACACTATGGAGAAAAGGTATGTAAGTTTATTGGTGTGTGAACGGTTAGGCTTTTGATAAAAAAGAAACGAACTGCTAAGAAATCTAAATTATCTGAGGACCGAATATATTGTACATATTCGTTTAATTCTCGTATCGAAAAAAAATTGCATTAAAGATTTCAATTCTGTGTTGAGGTTTGCACATAGTCCGCATAATTACTATTATAACCCCGCTTTTATTAAAAGTGCTTTTTACGAAAGCGCCTTTTTCTGTTACATTGAAGTAATATATCTAACATATCGGTCATGGCTTCACGAGCATGACAATCGCATTTTATGGTTACCGAATTAACCTCAATCAACACTACGAAGAAGAGGCAAGAGTAAAGTAAAGTCATACTTTCATCGCCTCATTGCACTATTTTCTGTTTTACCATTTAACACGTTCCTCTTATTCTGCTGTTTGCTTTTCTGTATGGATGTTGATAAAACATCAGAATCGAAAAGAAACTCTTATAGAATCAGTTTGGCAAAAGAGACTTTTTACAAGAGGAAGAAACCTTGAAAACTTTACTACTCTCTTATTGCTTAATTATTTTTTCTACGGCTACAAAAAAAAAAAAAGAAAAAGTACAACTCGAACTCCCATACTTATTTTCCCCAGTTAGAAATCCAATTACATAGTCTTTATTCAAGACTCTCTTAGAAATATATTTCTCCGGCTTGGGTTCTCTTTTTTCAACATTGCAAAAAAAAAAAAAGCACTATACTCCTCAGTCTCTGCTGCCGTGATCACGCCGACGTAAACGTGATAATTACTGCAACAGCCAGCAGCGCATTACAATACCACAACCAGCAGTGCATCACAACTTGACTCTCTTTTTTCAAGTATTAGGCGCGGCCATCGTTGCAGACATCCCATCTCCATCTCTCTGCATTGATTTTATTTTTTTATATATATGAGCTCTTCTACTGAGAGGTTAGTTAAACGCCGGTTGACTGCTTGCCTGTCATTCTTATCGATGTGTGACTTGAAAAAATTTGTCAAAAACTGTACGAATGATTTTTTAAAGAATGCATGCATAGTGATAGTTGAAGAAAAAAAGAAGGCAAATTTATTTTAAGTGCGTTTATTAAGAAACCTCGAGTTGTTGTATAAAATAGAAGAATTTAAAAGAAATAAATAGTTATTGTGCAGAGTGAGAAAAAAAAAAAAAAAGTTTTTTAGAGAATTTTATGAAAGTTTGAAGGAAAAGGAATATTTTTCACAATTTGAATTGAGGAAAATAACGAAAGAGCACAGAGTAAAAAAATTAGTGCACTAATTTGGAAGAATTAAAGAAAATTTACAATTGAAATTGTCTCCATGTGGATTATAATAGTCAAGCTGGCTGCAGAGTCTTTTTTCCATAACGGATCACGGCACATGGTTTATGACTAGACGAGAAGAGTGAGGAAGATTCGACCGGTTGCCGAGGGGAAAAATATGGTGAGTGTATTTGTACATATGACATATATGAGGGTCGTTTAGAAAGTTAACCCCATTAAAGTTGCTAGGAGCAAAATCATTTACTAATACTGCCTTCGTGGGAGAAGTGAACAAACCTGTATATATTCTGTCATATACTATGCATATTGGAAAGGAAATTGACTAATCGGTCTACGCATACCACTGGGTTATGGCACTGTGTTAAACTTTGGTCTTATTGAATATTTCCATCCCATCTGTAAAACAAAATACATAAAATTTTGAAGTTGTTGCAAAACCTACCAAAAACTGGTTCAAATTTGCTCACAATTTATTGATTCAAGCTTATATTTGTTAAAAAAAAAAAAAAAGTCAGAATTTTGAAAATTGAAAAAAAGCAAAAAAGAATTTTTTTTTTCTCTTTCTACTATTTTCTTTCTCATTCTTACTATATGCATCTAAATTTTGATAATTTCTTTCGGCATACCCAAAAAAAATAAAATTATTTTAAAGTCATATTAAAAAGCAAAAAACGCGAAAGTCCAACAGCCAAATCAAAAACCGCTACAGTGACTTTAAATTGCATGGTACGTGTGGGTGCGAACAACCAATAGCAGCCAAGAACACAAAATTTGCCAAGGAAAGCTGAGTTCATTGACCCACAGAAGAAGAGAGAGGGAAAGTTGCCGACAGTGTCTAGTTGAGGCTATTACAACTGGTCAAAGATTGAATGGATCATAGAGCATGCAATAGAAAGGGATTTAAAGATATTATTTGGGGATTTAATTGATGCCTTTGTTACCAAAAGGAAAACCACTGATAATACCCAGAACGCAAAAGTCGAATATTTTAAATATTCCCTTATTTTGAAACATATATGATCGCTGGGATTTGAAAACGCTTTCTTAATACATTTATTTGAAAGTCGCCATAAAGCAAAAAAAAAAAAAAACAACAATAAAAGCTTAGTATTTAATTGGCCATCTTACGAAAATTGCTTATGAAAATTCTTATTGGTTGACATATAAAACCTTCACAGGAAAGAAATTATATAATTTATCATTTGCATTGTCTGAAGTTTAACTTGTTTTTTGGTGGATTAAGGACTTAGCGAGAAACCGAGTATATCCTATCAGATTTCATAGGTTTGTGAACCCTAAGGAAACAATTTTACGACGTTTTACATACTAAAAGCTGCGCTGGAATAAGGATTGATTCCAAGAACTTGGTTCGTTTGGTTTATCACCTTTATTTCTCACGTTTTATTTTCACGATATATATATTCAGCAAAGTGTCCCTACAATCGTGATACAAAATTATTTTCAGTTTAATTTTTTCTGCTTTATGGTCAGCGTATTTTGGCCAAGTTTCGCCACTAACTTGGTTACCATTCTGATATCTATTTTGTCTGAATTACTTTCACATGCAAACTGCCAGATTATTTCCAAGGATTTGAAGATAATTAGGATTTCACTTTGTGATTTTTGGAATTTTTTGATTTGGAATTTGAAGATTTCACCTTATAAACTGATTTGACTGTTTCCTACCTGATTTCTATTGTTTTGAGATTTTTTTAATAAAATGGCTTCGCAAAAGTTTATTTTCTTTTCTGACCAAGTGGTCACTTTCTGCGCGAATTTTTCTGACATACCACTTGAGGATCATACGGCCTCCGGTCTACAAGTGGAATTGGACGATTTGGAACGCCGTTGGCGTCAGCTTGTTGGCATATATGAGGCTGAGATGACATCTCAGGACCCGGCTTACACTGAATCTATACGCACGTCCGTACATTCGAAGTTTTCAGAGTCTTGCAAGGTTTACAAAAGCTGCAAGGCGTCAATATTGGACCTAGTTCAGATTGAAAGACAGAAGCTGGAAAGTGCCACACAGCAGAAAAGACCTGAAGCAAAAGTCGTAGATGAAAGTGGTTACGCCTTAAAAGTTCCTCCTTGTGATACGGAGTGCTTTAGCGGTGGCTATGACAAATGGCCTAGTTTTAGGGATATGTTTACGGCCATTTATACTAAACATCCCAAGCTATCGGCAGCACAGAAACTGTTCCATCTCAGGGCCAAGACTCGCGGTGAGGCCAATCAAATTGTAAAACAATTTGCGCTCACCGATAACAATTTCGACTTAGCATGGGAGTCCTTACGGCAACGGTATGAAAACCATCGTATTCTTGTCAATCATCAACTGAGGAAAATTTTCGAAATCGATAATGTGACTTCGGAAAGGGGAAAAGCTCTCAGGAATCTACAATACACTGTAAATAACTGCCTTGCGGTCTTAAAAACTTATAATATTTCGGTAATGTCATGGGATCCCTTCCTAGTGTATTGGGTTTCTTCGAAACTGCCGGAAGAAACTTTAACAGCATGGGAAAATTCGATTCATGACCACAAGAGGATGCCAACCTGGTGCCAGTTAGACGATTTTATATCGAAACGGTGGAACATGTTGGAATCGATTTCCGACATGAGGAAACCTTCCAGTACTTCATCGACTGCCAATAGGTCACAGAGTTTCCACACTAAAACTGACGCGACCTACCGTCCGTGCAAAGTATGTCGCCAAAACCATGCTTTAAGAGCCTGTCCCAAGTTCAAATCGTGGTCGCTTAGCGAGAAGCAAAGATTTGTAACTTCTAATAAGGTCTGTGAGAACTGTCTCTCTTACGGTCATAGCGAACAGAACTGTCAAAGCGAAAATGTTTGTCAAAAATGTCATAGAAAACATCATACCATGCTACATCCAGAAACAAATGAAGCGCAGAATCGTAATGAGAATACGAGGCCAATGAACGTAGAGGCTGGCTCCAACCAACGGGTACCTCAAAATCAGTCAGCATCCTTCCATATAGATACATATTATGATGAACATCCATCAACGTCGGAGGCCGCATACCCAGCGCCATTCAATGTCCAATCGCATTTCCATGACTCCGGAGAAGGAACTGTCTTGCCTACTGCCTTGGTAGAAATAGACCATTTAAATACACTTTTTACTGTTAGAGCATTCATCGATCAGGGTTCTCAGGAATCATTCATTTCAAATAGGATAATTAATAGACTATCGATTCCTACCAAGAAATCCTTGACAAGAATATCAGGACTAGGAGGAATTGTTCTTGAGAACTCCTCCAAACTGTGTCATATAACATTGAAGGCACGAACATCTGATTTTAGACTGCGCACATCGGCCATAGTTGTTTCGGGCTTAAATCACCTTATGCCAGGGGTTCCAACACCGGTTTTAGACTGGTCGAGATTGAACCGCCTGGAACTAGCTGATCCAACCTTCTTTAAACCTGGGTCCATAGATATGCTATTAGGTAGCGACGTTTTGCCGTCGATTATCAAATCTGGTGTCCAAAAGAACATCTCAGGCAACCTATTGGCACAAAATACTGAATTTGGTTGGTTGGTTAGTGGTCCGCTGAAGACTCGTGCGGTTTCAGTTTTCGCTTCCTGGATAACGTCTCCTGACACGCTGAATGAGGACATTCGGAAATTTTGGGAGATAGAGGAGGTTCCTGTTTCAAAACCTGTGTCCGAAATTGATGCCTGGTGTGAGGAGTTTTACCGGAGAACCACAACTCGCCTGCCAGACGGAAAATACATGGTCAGACTGCCATTTCAACAAGACCTCCCCTCTGAAATGATTCTCGGGTCTTCGAGACGCGCCGCAATGGGACAATTCCTTAGAATGGAGAAAACTTTAGCAAATTCTCATGCGCTATCATCCGAATATTCTAAGGTTCTATTCGAATATTTGACTCTAGAACATATGGAGCTGGCCCCACCAGTTGAAATACATGAGAATTCTCGATATTCCTCCTTTTACTTACCACATCATGCTGTAATAAGACCTGAGAGCGCATCCACCAAAGTAAGGGTGGTTTTTAACGCTTCCAAAAAATCTTCCACCGGCGTTTCTCTAAATGACATTTTGTGTACCGGCCCGACTCTTCAAAATGACTTAATGAATGTAATACTACGCTGGCGATTCTACAAATATGTTTTCAATGGCGACATCGAAAAGATGTATCGCCAAATTTACATTCATGAAGATGACAGGCCATTCCAAAAAATACTGTTTCGAAAATCGTCCTCTGAGGAAATTCAGGACTTTTATCTGAAAACTGTTACATTTGGTGTAAACTGCGCACCTTATTTAGCAATACGAACGTTATTGCAACTGAGTGAAGAGGGGAAGGCTACGCATCCAAAAGCTGCAGACATTCTTCAGCATCAAATTTATGTAGACGATATATTGTCTGGCGGGCACACAGTAACAGAAGCGCGAACCTACATTTTGGAGCTGATAGATTTGTTAAGTTCTGCTGGATTCCCATTAAAGAAAATGACTGCAAATCACCCTTCGATACTCCAACATTTACCCCCCGAGGATCTTCTAACCGAAGACTTTTTAAAATTTGAGGAGACCAGCGAAACAAAAACGTTAGGCATACGATGGAATGCCATGACTGATCAATTTTTCTATAAGATAACGAATATATCTGTTCCTTCGTCCCCAATAACCAAGAGGAAAATCTTGTCAATTGTTGCAAAGCTTTTCGATCCAGCAGGCTGGCTGTCTCCAATCATTGTATTGGCTAAAATTCTAATGCAGCAACTTTGGATAGATGGGACCGAATGGGATGAGGAGGTCAAACCGCATTCTTTAGAAAAATGGGATATATTCATATCTAATCTCCCCGAGATAGAAAACTTGAAAATCCCTCGTTGGATACGTTACTCTCCTGAGGGCAAGATTCAAATGCACGGATTTTGTGATGCCTCAGAAAAGGCGTACTGTGCCTGCATTTACGTTATAACAACGTCTGCTACTAATGTTACAACTTCATTCTTATTAGCGTCTAAAAGCAAGGTAGCCCCATTGAAGACAATCAGTTTGCCAAAGTTAGAGCTTTGCGGGGCAAGATTATTATCCAAATTGACAAAATCTGTTTGTCAAAATTTAAGCTCAACTGTATCTGAAATATATCTGTGGTCTGATTCCACAATTACCTTGGCTTGGTTACAAAAGCCTCCGTTTCATTGGAAAACATTTGTAGCCAACAAGGTTTCTGAAATCTTGGACAACGTTGGTAACGTCAGTTGGAGACATGTTCCAACTAATGAAAATCCGGCCGACATAGGCACTCGTGGATGTACCGCAACCAAACTTAATGAAAATCCTTTGTGGTGGCATGGCCCACCTTGGCTAGTAAAATCGACGGAATATTGGCCAAAACAAACCACGTACAAAGAACCAACACTGGAAAGGAAAATTGTGGTGTGTCAAACACAAGTTCATGCACAAGAGGTACTAGAACGGTTTTCATCTTTGGATCGAGCACTACGAGTCATTTGTTTTATGTTTCGATTTATTCGAAAATGTCAGAAACGATATGATGGCCATATCCAAGCTAATTTTATTACATCTCAGGAAATTCATTTTGCGAAATACAGACTGATCCAACTCGCCCAGATGTCACACTTTCCTGCAGAATATCAGGCCGTAGAATCTCGCCAAGCCATAAATTCTAAAAGCAGGCTTTTGACACTGAACCCGTTTTTAGATGAAGGTGGACTGTTGCGTGTCAACGGCCGCCTAGCGAATTCGGACCTGAGTTACAATGAGCGCTTTCCCATAATACTGCCTGAAAATTCGAAATTTTGTAAACTATTTATCGATTTTACGCACAAAATCCTATTACATGCTGAACACCAAACCATGCTGCGTAACATTCGGCAAGAGTTTTATGTTATTCGCTTGAAAAGTGCAATACGACACTGCGTTCGAAACTGTAAGATATGCACTGTGTACAAGCACAAGGTTAGAAACCAAATAATGTCTGCCCTACCCGCTGAAAGGTGTACTTTCTCTTTACCTTTTACTCACACGGGAATCGATTTTGCTGGACCATTCGAATTAAAGACGTCCAAAATTCGAAACGCCAAACTACAAAAGGGTTATGCTGCAATTTTTGTTTGCTTATCGACGCGTGCTGTTCACTTAGAGGCCTGTTCGGATTTATCGACTGAAGCTTTCCTCTCCACTTTTAATCGCTTTGTAGGAAGAAGGGGTTTTCCTAAAAAGGTTTTTTCCGACAACGGAACTAACTTCATAGGTGCAAATAGAACCCTTGTGAGGGAGTTCAAGGAATTTCTGAAAGCTTCTGAAAAATCTGTTATTGAGAAATATGGTATGCACGGGTTTTCTTGGCACTTCATACCGCCCCACGCTCCACATATGGGAGGCTTGTGGGAGGCGGCTGTGAAGAGTATGAAAACACATTTTCGAAAGGTTGCCTCGAACATGAAGTTCACATTTGAGGAGTTTTCCACCCTTTTAGTGCGAATTGAGAGTGTACTGAACTCGCGACCACTGTCTCCTATCAGCGAAGACCCCACTGATCTTATTCCACTGACTCCTGGCCACTTAATTAGAGGGGCCGCTTTGATGGCCATACCTGAGGAATACTCAGATAATTTATCGTTGATGAATCGTTGGCAAAGACTGAAAACTTTGCAAATACTGTTTGCTAAGAGGTGGAAAAATGAATATGTATCAGAATTACAAAGAAGATACAAATGGAAGACTACTCAGCTTAATTTGGAAAAAGACGATTTTGTTGTCGTCAAAGATGACAATCTTCCCCCCACGGAGTGGTGTCTGGGAAGAGTATTAAAAGTTTTCACTGGAAAAGACTCCAAGGTTCGTGTTGCGGAAATACGCACACAGAATGGAACACTTATTCGTCCTTTAGTTAAACTATGCATTCTACCCAAAGCCTAGTCGTTAGCCTTAGTAAAACACGTTCACACACTCAATAAAACTTACATTCTAGCACATCATCTAGCGCACCAAAATGTCGCATTTGTAAAAATCGACATTACCTTAAAAATTGCCCAGAGTTCCAGCGCATGTTCGTGGCCAAAAGACGAGACGTAATAAGAGAAAAGGGCTTCTGTTACAACTGCCTTGGCACAGCTCACACCCGGAACTGGTGCCCATCCAGAAGCAAATGCATGGTGTGCCAGCTTAACCACCATACCATGGTTCACGTGGCTAAATCACCCAACCCTAAGGCGGCAAGTCAACCCAGGGAATCATCCAACACTCACGAGTACCACCGAAGCCGAACTAGCTCCCATAAACCATCATCATCACGGACCAAAAAACAATCGAACAATAGGCAACGAAGTTCACCACAAAACAAGAGAACCAGCAACCATAAGCCGCACTTTAAAGAACGGTTGAGCCGACGTTCTAGAGTTCATGTGTTTTTGCCTACGGCTCTAGCTCGTGTTCGAACCTCTGAAGGCCCGGCAAAGGCCAGATTACTACTGAGTTCAGGCGAAGTTCAGACGGTGATACTCCAGGCCCTGGTAGACAGATTGAATCTTCAAACGATAAAAAGGGACAGTAAGACTTACTGTACCCTAAATTTAGAATCTTACCATGATCCGATGGTAAAAATTCAAGTAACCGGCCTTGTTCACTCCCGTTTCCATACAACTCTTCCAACAACTACAACGGCAGCAAAACTTCGTACAATTTATGACACCCTGCATGACTTAGCCGATCCACACTTCTGCAATCCATCAAATGTCGAAATTCTGCTGGCCAACGATAATTTACCAAAAATATTAAGAGCTGGAATGATTCAAACGTCCTCAAATATGCCGATAGCTCAAAGCACCATCTTTGGGTGGATCATCTCTGGAGCTTGCCATTATTAAATTGCATTCCTGCAAGGCGGGCGGCATGTTGAACCCAGTTCAACAACAATCTTTGCCGTTCTCCAAAATCTGCCCCATTTTAGTCATAAGAACATGAATTAAATGAAATTATTAAAATATGAACTTTTTCATGACCCTTAACATAAATACCAATATATGAATTAATATTTGCAATATGGCAACCCTAGCCATGTTAACTATTGTACTAAATTTAAACACACATAGCTGTCTTCTTCTAACTTTAAATTATATTGCTGAAATACATTTTTTAATGTTAACCGATACATTTTATATGATGCCTTGGTTACCTTTGCCACTGCCATCTTTTACTTGTGCAGCAGCAACGATAGAAAGCGGTAAGGGTCATCAGGCTAATAAAACTGTTCATCACTTGGAAACTGAAACTGTGCCTATTTTCTTCATTTTTATTTGGGTTCCTTACACTTCCGGGAGATTTAATTCCATCCAACTACAGTCCACTAGAAGGGTCTACCGGAGTTGTACACCCAAGATCGATTTATATGGCAGCTATATCAGGTTATGGACCGATTTGAACCATACTTGGCACAGTTGTTGGATATCATAACAAAACACGTCGTGCAAAATTTCATTCTGATCGGATAAGAATTGCGCACGCTAGAGGCTCAAGAAGTCAAGACCCAAGATCGGTTTATATGGCAGCTATATCAGGTTATGGACCGATTTGAACTATACTTGGCACAATTGTTGGATATCATACCAAAACACGTCGTGCAAAATTTCATTCCAATCGGATAAGAATTGCGCACTCTAGAGGCTCAAGAAGTCAAGACCCAAGATCGGTTTATATGGCAGCTATATCAAAACATGGACCGATATGGCCCATTTACAATACCAACCGACCTACACTAATAAGAAGTATTTGTGCAAAATTTCAAGAGGCTAGCTTTACTCCTTCGGAAGTTAGCGTGCTTTCGACAGACAGACGGACGGACGGACGGACGGACGGACGGACGGACAGACGGACGGACATGGCTAGATCGACATAAAATTTCACGACGATCAAGAATATATATACTTTATGGGGTCTCAGACGAATATTTCGAGTAGTTACAAACAGAATGACGAAATTAGTATACCCCCCATCTTATGGTGGAGGGTATAAAAAGTGAAAACATTTTAAATATTGCGTCAAGCCACATATCTAGATATTAAATTTAAAAAATCTTATATATAACAAGTAAAAAGGCATTAAGTTCGGCCGGGCCGAACTTTGGATACCCATCACCTCGGGTATATGTGTAAACTCCATTTCGGCACAATCCGGTGAAAATTGGATAACTTAAGCACCCAAATTCGGCACGGACATTGAGTGGTCTAATATATATATATGTCACTATTCAATTTTGTAGAACAAAATATTGGCGTTTTTGGGAGATCTGAACCATACTAAGGTCGGATATCGTGAGGCTCAGAAAAACTCAGTTTCAAAATTCTGCGAAATCTGGTAATAAATAAAGCTTTTACGGGCTTCAGACCCCTTATCGGCAGATTGGTCTATTTGGCAGATATATCTAGATATAGTCCGATGAAAACTATATTCGAATCCTATATTGGGAGGCCTAAACCTAGTAACTGTTCAAATTTCAGCGAAATCGGATAAAAAATAAAGCTTTTATGAACTTCAGACCCTTTATCGGCGGACCGGTCTATATGACAGCTATATTTAAATTTAGACCGATCTGAACCACATTAAGGTCAGATTTCGTGAGGCTTAAACTAACCCACTGTTAAAAATTTTAGCGAAATCAGTTAAAAAATAAAGCCGTTATGGGCTTCAGACCTTTTATCTGGAGATCGGTCTATATGGCAGCTATATCCAAATACAGTCCGATCTGAGCCATATTTGAATCCAATACTGGGAGGCCTAAAACTACTCACTGTTTCAAATTTCAGAAAAATCGGGTAATAAATAAAGCTTTTATGGGCTTCAGACTCTTTATCGGAAGATCGGTCTATATGGCAGCTATATCTATATATAGTCTCATTTGAACCATATTTAGGTCGGATGTCGGGAGGATCAAAATAAAAAACTGATTCAAATTTCAGCGAAATCGGATTAAAAAAAAAACGTATAATGGGCTGCAGACCCATTATCGGGAGATCGGTCTATATGGCAGCTATATCCAAATATAGTCCGATCTGAACCATATTTAGATCGGATGTCGGAAGGATCAAAATAACAAACCGCCTTAAATTTCAGCGAAGTTGGATAAAAAATAAAGCTTTTATGGGCTTCAGACCCTTTATCGGCAGATCGGTCTATATGGCAGCTATATCTAAATATAGACCGATCTGAACCAGATTAAGGCCAGATGTCGGGAGGCTTAAAATAACCCACTGTTTTAAATTTCAGCGAAATCGGGTAATAAATAAAGCTTTTATGGGCTTTAGACCCTTTTATCGACAGATCGGTCTACTCAATGCTGCAAATTTCAGCGAAATCGGTTAAAAAATAAAGCTTTAACGGGCTTTAGACCCTTTATCGGCAGATTGGTCTATATGGCAGATATATCTAAATATAGTCCGATCTAATCCCTATTTGGGTCAGATATCGGGAGGCTTAAAATAACCCACCGTCTCAAATTTCAGCGAAATCGGGTAATAAATAAAGCTTTTATGGGCTTCAGACCCTTTATCGGGAGATTGGTTTATATGGTAGCTATATCTAAATATAGTCCGATCTGAACCATATTTAAACCAGATGTCGGTAGGCTTAAACTAACACTCTGTTAAAAATTTCAGCGAAATCGGTTAAAACATAAAGCTGTTATGGGCTTCAGACCTTTTATCTGGAGATCGGTCTATATGGCAGCTATATCTAAATACAGTCCGATCTGAACCATATTTGGATCCAATGCTGGGAGGCCTAAAACTACTCAATGTTTAAAATTTCAGCGAAATCGGTTAAAAATAAAGCTTTTATGGGCATTAGACCCTTCATCTGGAGATCGGTCTATATGGCAGCTATATCTAAATATAGTCCGATCTGAACCATATTTGGGTCAGATGTCGAAAGGCTCCAAATAACCCACTGTTTTAAATTGCAGCGAAATTGGGTAATAAATAAAGCCTTTATGGGCTTCAAACCTTTTATCGGCAGATTGGTATATATGACAGCTATATCTAATTATAGTCCGATATAAACCATATTTAGGTCAGATGTCGGGAGGCTTAAAATAACCCACTGTTGTAAAATTCAGCGAAATCGGATAATAAATAAAGCTTTTATGGCCTTCAGACCCTTAATTTGGTGATCGGTCTATATGACAGCTATATCTTAATATGGGCCGATTTAATCCATATTTAGGTCAGATGTCGGGAGGCTTAAAATAACCCACCGTTGCAAATTTCAGCGAAATCGGGTAATAAACAAAACTTAGATGGCCTTCAGACCCTTTATCGGCAGATCGGTCTATATGACAGCTATATCTAAATATAGTCCGATCTGTAACATATTTTAGTTGGACGTTGGGAGGCTTACAACTGCGCACTATTCAAAATTTCAGCAAATTTAGATAAAAAATAAAGCTTTTATGGCCTTCAGACCCTTCATCGGCAGATCGGCCTATATGGCAGCTATATCAAAACATGGACCGATTTGAACCATATTTAGCGCAGTTGTTGGCAGTGATACCAAAACACCACGTGCAAAACTTTAGTCAAATCGAACTAAAATTGCGCCCTCTAGAGGCTGAAGAAGTCAAGACCCAAGATGGGTTTATATGGCAGCTATATCAAAACATGGACCGATTTGGCCCAGCTATTAGGGCCTATCAGCTTATGGATCTATTTAAACTATACTTAAAACAGTTGTTGGAAATCATAACAAAAAACGTCATGAAAAATCGGATAGGAACTGCGCCCTCTAGAGGCTGAAGAAGTCAAGATCCAAGGTCGGTTTATATGACAGCTAAACCAAAACATGGACCGATTGGGACCAGCTATCAGGGCCTATCAGCTCTATCAGCTTATGGACCTATTTAAACTATACTTAACACCGTTGTTGGAAATCATAACAAAAAATGTCATGCCAAATCGGATAGGAATTGCGCCCTCTAGTGGCTCAAGAAGTCAAGACCGAAGATCGGTTTATATGGCAGCTATATCAAAACATAGACCGATTTGGCCCATTTACAATCCCAACCGACCTACACTTATCAAAAGTTTTTGTGCAAAATTTCTAGTGGCTAACTTTACTCCTTCGAAAGTTGGGGTGCTTTCGACAGACAGACGGACGGACGGACAGACGGACGGCCATGGCTAGATCGACTTAAAATGACATGACGATCAAGAATATGTATATATTTTATGGGGTCTCAGACGCATATTTCGAGGTGTTACAAACAGAATGACGAAATTAGTATGCCCCCATCCTATGGTGGAGGGTATAAAAAGAAATTACTCAAAAACTATTCGACATCAGATTATATTGCCCAAAAAGTAATTGCGGATTTTTTATATAGTCGGCGTTGACAAATTTTTTCACAGCTTGTGACTCTGTAATTGCATTCTTTCTTCTGTCAGTTATCAGCTGTTACTTTTAGCTTGCTATAGAAAAAAGTGTAAAAAAAGTATATTTGATTAAAGTTCATACTAAGTTTTATTAAAGATGCATTTACTTTCTTTTAAAAAATCCGCAATTACTTTTTGGGCAACCCAATAGATATGGGTATTCAGTGTCTTCGGCAATCTAGGTGAGGAATATTTGTGTGCAACAAAATTAATGCTCCAGCGGCTTATTGAAGCGCCTTCTTCAGAATCGTCTTAGAGAGATGTGTACTCTCCCACCCTATGCTGCAAGGTATAGGAATTATATCAAAGGCCTTCATATCTTTTGAATAATACCAACTTGCTATGGCACAAATTAACTATGAAATCTATGGCCGTAGTATAATTTTCTAAAATCTCCTTGCGTTGACTTAAACCACCTTTGTCTTCGTGTGCTATCGCACACATCGAACAAAATACCATAAAATTGAAATTATTTACCTTTATGGGTTAGACCAAGTAGTGTTGTGACAAGTTGCTTTGATGTTTTCTGGTCCCATAAGCAGTAAAGGCAAATATCGTTTTAATCAACTCCAGGAAACCACCACATCAGCCTTTCATAAACTTTTACTTCAAATTAACTTTATTTTCAAATTTTAATTAAATGTATGAGAGCTGAAGAAGGTTTTGTGTTGAACTCACTAAATGCCGACAAACAAATTTAATTAAAAGAAGAGAAAGCTTATTATAACATATATACATACATATTTAAAAAGAAAAAAAGATTGTGTAGAGTGGTTGGTCGGAGCCTCAAGCTAAACCGCTCTTAGCATATGCAGCCATAATTGAGTCCCCTTTGTGAGGTCCCCCCCTTTGCAAATAATGGTCACAGTAATGGCTTAAGATTCTAGTCACCACGAGTTTTTGAGGTCAAACATATATTTTAACCACACTTCCTCGCCCCCCGCTCTCTCTCTCTCTCTCTCTCACTCTCTTAGTCTCTCTCTTTTGGAGGGCTTTGACTTCCAAACACCTATGTCGTTACTTTGCCTTTTGCTCGACAGTCAATAATCCTTGAACCCTTGCTGCAGTTAGATTACCACCAAAGCACTACCCCCGAACTAAGCGCAGAGATGAAAGCGGAAAACAAAATCAAAAGAGGCAAAAAAAATATATGGAGCTGTAAAGAATGTGGTTTTACAGACTCCAATGACTGCCGCCATCAGCACCACACACACACACAACTACAACCAACAACCGGAAACAATGTGAGAATGAGAGCCAACGAGCCACATCAGAGTGAGCACGCAAGGAGTGTGAGTGTGAGTGCGATTGCGAGTATTTAAGTTTATTTATTTTTCAAGCTTTTAGTGTGATTAAATGTATCTGCTGCCGTTCTAACCATCTGCTATTGTGGGAATTTTGTGTAGCCTGACTGCTGTGCTGTGTGCGGCATGATGATATGTTTTGTCTGGTGTGTGGTTAAAAACCTAAATGGAACTACCGGATGAATTAAAATGGCTTTCGGCAGAACGACTAAAAACTCCCAAAGGACGCTTATTGTGGACTTTTTTTTTGGGTTGGTTTTTCCAGTATTTTTTTTTTCTTTCGTTTGCTAAATGCTCGTCTGGCTAGGGAGCCGTGTGGTTTGCCATCAGAAGTCACAAAAAAAAAAAAATATTTGGTTTTTGTTTTTGAAATGTCTCCAATGCTCTTCTCACTTCCCCATAAAACGCTTTTATTTCCAGGATATTATTCATAATGATATTATGACATAATGATTTCCGATGGGAACATTTTGAAGCGTTGAATGATGGCATATCACGATTGGCAGAAAGCTGCCAACAACTCTGCTAAACAAAGGAGGAGAAAAAGTAGCAAAATTTCAGCCAAGTCGAATAAAAATCGCAGACTCAAGAAGTCAAATCGGGAGATCGGTGAATATGGGAGCTATATCAGGTTAGGGACCGATTTAAACCATACTTGGCATAGTTGTTGAGAGTCATAACAAAACACTAAATGCTGAATTTCAGCCAAATCAAACAAAAATTGCGGCTTCCAGGGGCTCAAGAAGTCAAATCGGGAGATCGGTTTATATAGCAGCTATATCAAGTTATACACCGATTGGGACCATACTTGGCACAGTTGTTAGAAGTCATAACGGAATACTATATGCAAAATTTCAGACAAATCGGATGAAAATTGAGGCTTCCAGGAGCTCAAGAAGTCAAATCGGGAGATCGGTATATATGGGAGCTATATCAGGTTATAGGCCGATTTTGACCGTACTAGGCAGAGTTGTTGAAAGTCGTAAGAGAACACGATGTGCAAAATTTCAGCCAAATCGGATGAAAATTGAGGCTTCCAGGGGCTCAAGAAATCAAAACGGGAGATCGGTTTATATGGGAGCTATATCAGGTTATAGGCCGATTTGGACCGTACTTGGTAGAGTTGTTGGAAGTCATACCAGAACACTATGTGCAACGTTTTAGCCGAATCGGACTTCAATTGCGGCTTGTAAAGACCCAAGAAGTCAAATTGAGAGATCGGTTTATGTGGAAGCTATATCCAAATCTGAACCGATATGGCCCATTTGCATTCCCCAACGACCTACATCAACATTAAGTATCTGTGCAAAATTTCAAGCAGCTAGCTTTACGCGTTCGACCGCTATCGTGATTTAGACAGACGTTCGGAAGGACAGACGGACATGGCTAGATCGACTCAGAATGTCGGGACGATCGACGATCAATATTTCGAGGTGTTACAAACGGAATGACTGGATTAGTATACCCCCATCCCATGGTGCCAGAGGCCAGCATGTCTTCCGATAGACAGTGACCTGTCATGACGGACACAATGACTGAGACGTCTGTTCTAGCCATTGACAGTAAAGCAGTAGACCTCTTCAAGTCTAGATGAGGCCACATAGTTTTAGAATGCTCACAGCCTCCTCTTTGTGACCATCTATCATTCGTTGTCCTTCGGGCCTGGTCCTGAAAACTTAGCTTACATGTCGCTAGAGGCATACCCACAGATTCCAGTATCCCTGGAATGTGTTAGGTGGTTCCTAGTCTCGCAAGCTCGTCTGCTTTATAATTCCCTGGGATATCTCTGTGGCACGGCACCTAGAACAGGTGGATTTTGAACTGTTCAGCCATCTCGTTGAGAGATCTGCGACAGTCGAGGGCGGTTTTTGCGTTCAGAAATACGTTTTCCAGGGATTTAATGGCTGCCTGGCTGTCTGAGAAGACACCACCACTTGACTTCTTGAGCCCCTGGAAGCCTCAATTTTCATCCGTTTCGGCTGAAATTTTGCACAAAGGGTTCTGTTATGACTTCCAACATTTGTGTTAAGTGCGGTCCAAATCAGTCTATAACCTGATATAGCTCCCATATAAACCGATCTCTCGATTTGACTTCTTGAGCCCTTGGAAGCCACATTTTTTGTCCGATTTGGCTGAAATTTTGCACATAATGTTCTGTTGCGACTTCCAACAACTGTGTTAAGTACATTCTAAATCGGTCTATAACCTGATATAGCTCCCATATAAACCGATCTCGCGATTTGACTTCTTGAGCCCCTGGAAGCCTCAATTTTCATCCGTTTTGGCTGAAATTTTGCACAAAGGGTTCTGTTATGACTTCCAACATTTGTGTTAAGTGCGGTCCAAATCAGTCTATAGCCTGATATAGCTCCCATATAAACCGATCTCCCGATTAGACTTCTTGAGCCTCTGGAAGCCGCAATTTTTATCCGATTTGGCTGAAATTTTGCATGTAGTGTTATGTTATGACTTCCAACAACTGTGCTAAGTACCGTCTAAATCGGTCTATAACCTGGTATAGCTCCCATATAAACCGATCTCCCGATTTGACTTTTTAAGGCCCTAGAAGCCTCAATTTTCATCCGATTTGGCTGAAGTTTGGAACATAGTATTCTGCTATGACTTCCAACAACTGTGCCAAGTACGGTCCAAATAGGTCTATAACCTGATATAGCTCCCATATAAACCGATCTCCCGATTTGACTTCTTGAGCCCCTGGAAGCCACAATTTTCATCTGATTTGGCTGAAATTTTGCATATATTGTTCTGTTATGACTTCCAACAACTCTGCCTAGTACGGTCCAAATCGGCCTATAACCTGTTATAGCTCCCATATAAACCGATCTCCCGATTTGACTTCTTGAACCCCTGGAAGCTTCAATTTTCATCCGATTTGGCTGAAATTTGGAACATAGTGTTGCGTTATAACTTCCAACAACTGTGATAAGTACCGTCTAAATCGGTCTATAACCTGATAAAGCTCCCATATAAACCGATCTCCCGATTTGACTTCTTGAGCTCCTGGAAGCTTAAATTTTCATCCGATTTGGCTAAAATTTCGCACATTGTGTTCTGTTATGACTTTCAACATCTATGCCAAGCACGGTCCAAAATCGGTTATGAACCTTATATAGCTACCATATAAAACCGATCTCCCGATTTGACTTCTTGAGCCCCTGGAAACCGCAATTTTTGTCCGATTTGGCTGAAATTTTGCATGTAGTGTTCTGTTATGACTTCCAACGTTTGTGCTAGGTAAGGTCTAAATCGGTTGTGAACCTGATATAGCTCCCATATAAACCGACCTCCCGATTTGACTTCTTGAGCCCGTGGAAGCTTAAATTTTCATACAATTTGGCTGAAATTTTGCAGGTAGTCTTCTATTATGGCTTTTAACAATTGTGCCAAGTATGGTCCAAATCGGTCTATCACCTGATATAGCTCCCATATAAACCGAACTCCCGATTTTATTTCTTGAGCCCCTAGAAGCCGCAATTTTTGGCCGATTTGGCTGAAATTTTGCATGTATTGTTCTGCTGTGACTTTCAACAACTGTGTCAACTACGGTCCGAATCGGTCAAGATTCTGATGTAGCTCCCATGTAAACCGGTCTCTTGATCATCCTTGTTCGGTTTGATCTTCTTACCTTTTAGATTGCTCCAAGTTTTTAAACCCAATTCGGGAAAATCTCATTTTTAATGAACTCTTCAGTCATAAACATGTTGCGAAAAAGAATTTTCATTTTATTTTTCTTTTCTCTCTGAAAACAAAAATAGTTAATAGTCCTTTGTCGTCAGCCATGCTCCCCCGTCCAAAGTAGCGAAAACTTTGCCTACCTTGCTTGTATATCAAAAATATTTTCGCCTTCATTTAATGCCAATGCCAATGTTTTTCCTTAACACTTTGCCAACTTTTTTTCGTGTTTTTATTCAAACGAAAGCCCATTCGCACACAAAATGAAACTCCAGAAAAAGGATATGCCATCATAATATGACAATCTATGGAAAAAGTTGGAACTCTTCAAAGGAAAGCGCAAAGAAACTGAGAACTACTCATACACACACTCACACACACCTAGACATGCACTTGGAGTAAATAAAATAGTGTTAAACTTTGGTAGTTTAAAGATAAGAGGATTTGAACTTTGGTTGTTAGGATTAGCACACGAATCCACATACCCAAAAAACATTAAATTTTGTGCGATAAGTAGATAAAAAATTATTAATTCTTGATGCAAGATTATCTTGGCATACAACGACATAATGATGATGGCCATCATGATGATGACCTTCAGTTATGTGGTCAAGGGTAAATATGTTTGACTTCATCTTCTTCTTCGTGGTGTTCGCTTGGTTATCCTTTTTGGTCCAACTCACAAAGGATAAATTATGGCATTTGCCCTGGGGAGGAATATCATGTAAGCAGAGTAAAGAGTGCTTAATAACCCTTTCATGTCTCCGTTCTTTTGATCATTTTTATTTTGTGACAACATAGCCTCAACCTATAGTGCGCACACACACACACAAAACACCCACATATGTGGGTGTGTGTGCGTTGGTGAGTGATGAAGTTAAGATATGCCCATTTAGCTGGGCCGGCTTCCTTACGACAGTCCACCAACACCACCGCCACCACCACCACCACCAACAGCAAAATTACAGAAGGCCATAACAGCATGTCCTTTTTCCATTCAAAGTCTTTGGCATTGTAAAAACAAATTTTATTTCTTCATTTCTCGAGGGACAGATTAATGCCAGTAAGGCTGTAAGAAAGGACATAAATAATTAAAAAAGAAAAAATTCTGCAAAATAATGAATTTAAGCCTTTACACTACACTGAGAGAGAATGTGGTGGAAACTACAAAAAAATTATGAATTTAAGTCCTTACACCACACTGAGAGAAAATATAACGGAAAAGGATTAAAAATTCAAAATTTTTATGGTATTTTCCAAAGGAAGAAATTTTAAAAAAAATTTTAAAAAATAAAATTTCATGGAAATTTGCTCCTAAGACAAAATTTATTTCAAGTTTTGCTCTAAAGACATAAAAAAAAAAAATTTTCTATAAAAAAAAAATTTTCTACGAGACAAATTTTCAAAGCAGTAACCTGTAAAAGCAAAATTTTCTCCAAAAACAAAATCTCAATGATTGTTGCGATTCTTTTAAAAGTTTCCCCTACTTCCGAGTACTGTCATCTATTGCTTGAGCAGATATCCCTCATCAAACAACATTCATAATTTTTTATAAACATTTTTCTTTGAGTGTATAGGCCAACCGCCAAAATGTAGCCAAGGATAATATTTTTGTAAAAGATTTTTCCCAGCTACTGCTGCTGTTGCAACATTTTTCATTAAATTTCATTTATTAACTTAATGAAAATTCATAAATTATTCAATTAAAATGCTACAGCAGACCTGACAACAGCAGCAAGAACAAGCGCAGGGTTGCAAGGTTTTTTTCCCCCCTCCTTTCTTAAAGACGACACAGTGAAATGAGTTTTCAGCGATGAAGCTGCCATTTGCCAACTTTTGAAGGTTTTGGAGGCCCTCTGAGACATTTGGAAGGCTCAACCAGTTTTACAGCAACCCAATTTCCAGTCAACGAACAAGTGGTTTAAGCAGAGACAGAGAGTCAAAAAAGTATAGCCCAAATTATTCATAAATCAAGGGAAGGATGATTGGGGGGGTATGGCAACTACATGTTCATATGCAAACGATAGCGAATATTCATGAAGGGTAAGCAAAAAATGAAATTCCACACCAAACGTGGGAAAAAGTATAGGCCGAAGATTCATATTCGAGTATCCTTTTAGGCATTCTCAAAAAGGATAACAAGCAAAAGTAAATACCGGATATGCTAAGAGACTGAGCCAACACGGAAGGAAGGAAAGACAGATCAGAACAGAACTTGTTAAGCATTTAAGGTCAAGTTAAAAAAAAAAAAAGATTCGCTGATAACTGCTGCACTCACCCAAAATAACGAGATAAGTAAGCATTAATTAAAAAGAGGACACACCATTGAAGGTTCCTTTTGCATACAAAGATGCCATTGAAATTATGAACAAAAATTAAAAAGTCCAAGAAGAAAAACGATGATTGAAAATTGAACTAAAGGCAAGTTAAATTTGGGCATTAGCCATATTTTTGCATACTCGTACCATGGGTAATGGTAAGGTAGAAGGGCTTTGCCATAAACCCCAGAAAGCTGATACTGATAGTAGTTTTGGTATCCATTCCAAGGGGATAGGGTAGTTTTAGTGCCGTTTCTTAGAGAGAGCGTAGTTTTAGTACCCGTTCCAAAGGGAGAGGGTAGTTTTAGTACCCGTTCTTTAGGGAGAGGGTAGTTTTAGTACACGCTCCTTAGGGAGAGGGTAGTTTTAGAACCCGCACCTTAGGGAGAGGGTAGTTTTAGTAGCCGTTTCTTAGGAAGAGGGTAGATTTAGTACTCGTTCCTTAGGGAGAGGGTAGTTTTAGTACCCGTTATTAAGCGAAAGGGTGGTTTTAGTACCCGTTCCTTGGGGAGAGGATAATGTTAGTACCCTTTCTTCAGGAGAGGGAAGTTTTAGTACCCGTTCCTTAAGAACTTTTGGTACCATTCCCTAAGGAGAGGATAGTTTTTGTACCCGTTCCTTAGGTTGAGGGTAGTTTTAGTACCCTTCCTTAGGGAGAGGGTAGTTTTAGTACCTGTCCTTAGGCAGAGGGTAGTTTTAGTACCCGTTCCTTAGGGGGAGGATAGTTTTAGAACCCGCTCCTTAGGGAGTGGGTAGTTTTAGTTCCCGTTCCTTACGGAGAGGGAGTTTTAGTACCGGTTCCTTAGTGGGAGAATAGTTTTAGAATCCGTTTCTTAGGGAGAGGGTAGATTTAGTACCCGCTCCTTAGTGAGAGGATAGTTTTCGTACCGGTTCCTTAGAGGGAGAATAGTTTTAGTATCCGTTTCTTAGGGAGAGGGTAGTTTTAACACTAGTCCCTTAGGGAGAGGGTAGTTCAAGTACCCGTTCCTTAGGGAGAGGGTGGTTTTAGTACCCGTTTCTTAGCGAAAGGGTAGTTTTAGTACCCGTTCCTTAGGGAGAGGGTAGTTTTAGTAGCCTTCCTTAGTGAAAGGGTAGTTATAGTACCCGTTCCTTAGGGGAGAGTGGTTTTAGTACCAGTTTCTTAGGAGAGGGTATTTTTAGTAGCCGTTCCTTAGGTTGAGGGTAGTGTTAGTACCCTTCCTTAGGGAGAGGGTAGTTTTAGTACCTGTCCTTAGGCAGAGGGTAGTTTTAGTACCCGTTCCTTAGGGGGAGGATAGTTTTAGAACCCGCTCCTTAGGGAGAGGGTAGTTTTAGTTCCCGTTCCTTACGGAGAGGGAGTTTTAGTACCGGTTCCTTAGTGGGAGAATAGTTTTAGAATCCGTTTCTTAGGGAGAGGGTAGATTTAGTACCCGTTCCTTAGTGAGAGGATAGTTTTCGTACCGGTTCCTTAGAGGGAGAATAGTTTTGGTATCCGTTTCTTAGGGAGAGGGTAGTTTTAACACTAGTCCCTTAGGGAGAGGGTAGTTCAAGTACCCGTTCCTTAGGGAGAGGGTGGTTTTAGTACCCGTTTCTTAGCGAAAGGGTAGTTTAAGTACCCGTTCCTTAGGGAGAGGGTAGTTTTAGTAGCCTTCCTTAGTGAAAGGGTAGTTATAGTACCCGTTCCTTAGGGGAGAGTAGTTTTAGTACCAGTTTCTTAGGAGAGGGTAGTTTTTAGTAGCCGTTCCTTAGGAAGAGGTTAGTTTTAGTACCCTTCCTTAGGCAGAGGGAAGTTTTAGAACCCGCTCCTTAGGCAGAGGGTAGTTTTAGTACCCGTTCCTTAGGAAGAGGGTAGTTTTAGTACCCGTTCCTTAGGAAGAGGGTAGTTTTAGTACCTGTTCCTTAGGAAGAGGGTAGTTTTAGTACCTGTTCCTTAGGAAGAACAGGTAGTTCTAATACTCGTTCTTTAGGCATGGGGAATTTTTAGTATCCGTTCCTTAGGGAGAGCGTAGTTTTTGTACGCTTTCCTTAGGAAGAGGGTAGTTTTAGTACCCTTCCTTAGGCGGAGGGTAGTTTTAGAACCCGCTCCTTAAGCAGAGCGTAGTTTTAGTACCCGTTCATTAGCAAGAGGGTAGTCTTAATACTCGTTCCTTAGGCATGGGGAGATTTTAGTACCCGTTCCTTAGGCAGAGGGTAATTTTAATACTCGTTCCTAAGAGAACAGAGAGCGTAGTCTTTGTATCTGTTCCTTAGTGAAAGGGCAGTTTTAGTACCCGTTTCTTAGAAAGAGGTAGTTTTAGTACCCGTTCCATAGGCAGAGGGTAGTTTTAATACTCGTTCCTAATACTCGTTTAATACTCGTTCTCTGCAAGAAATAGTACTAAGACCATTTCTTGCAGACAGTGCAGTTTTGGAACCATTTCTTACAGTAAGCGCAGTTTTGGTACCATTTCTTACAGAGAGCGCAGTTTTGGTACCATTTATTGCAAAGAGCGTAGTTTTTGTACCCGTTCCTTAGGGAGAGGTTAGTTTCTCTACCCGTTCCAAAGGGAGGACGTACCCGATCCTTGGGAAAAGGGTAGTTTAAGTACCCATTCCTTAGGGTAGGGTAGCTTTAGTACCATTTCTTACAGAGAGCGCAATTTTAGAACCGTTTCTTACAGAGGACGTATTTTTTGTATCCGTTCCTTAGAGATGGGAGTTTTTTTACCCTTTCCTTAGAAAGAGCGTCATTTTTGTACCCGTTCCATAGGGAGAGGATAGTTTAAGTATCCGTTCCTTAGGGAGAGGGTAGTTAAATATCCGTTTCGTACCCATTCCTTAGGCAGAAGGTAGTTTTAGTACCCGTTTCATGGGGAGAGGATAGTTTAAGTATCCGTTCCTTAGAGAGAGGGTACCCGTTCCTTAGGAAGAGCGTTGGTTTAGTAACCATTCATTAGGGAGTGGGTAGTTTTAGTACCCGTTTTTAAGGAAGTGGGTAGTTTTAGTACCCGTTCCTTAGGAAGACGCTAGTGTTAGTACCCGTTCCTTGGGGAGATGGTAGTTTTAATAACCTTTCCTTAGCGAAAGGGTATTTTTAATTCCCGTTCTTTACCAAAAGGGTAGTTTAGTACCAGATGCTTGGGTAGAGGGTAATTTTAATACCCGTTCCTTAGCAAAAGTGTAGTTATGGTACCTGTTTATTACCATAGGAGTAGTATAAGTACCTGTTCCTTATCGAAAGGGTAGTTTTAGCACCCGTCGCTTGGGGAGAGGATAGTTTTAGTACCCGTTCCTTACCAAAAGGATCGTTTCGAGTACCTGTTCCTTAGCGAAAGGATCGTTTTAGTACCCGTTCCTTAGCGAAAGGGTAGTTTTAGTAATTGTTCCTAACTGAAAGGGTAGTCTTAGTACCCGTTCCTTACTGAAAGGGTAGTCTTAGTACCCGTTCCTTACCAAAAGGGTAGTTTTAGTAACTGTTCCTTAGCGAAAGGGTTACTTTAGTTCCCGTTCCTTGGCGAAAGTTTGGTTTTAGTATTCGTTCCTTAGCGAAAGCGTAGTTTTAGTACTCGTTCCTAAGCGAGAGGGCATTTTTAGTACACGTTCACTAGCTAAAGGGTAGTTAAAGTACCCGTGCCTTAGCAAAAGATTAATTTTAGTACCCGTTCTAAGCAAAAGAGTAGTTTAAGAACCCTTCCATAGCGGAAGGGTAGTTTTAGTACCCGTTCCTTAGCGAAATGGAGTTTTAATGCCCGTTATTTAGCAAAAGGGTAGTTTAAGTACCCGATTCATAGTGATTCTTAAAAAGCGTATAATTCAAGCAACCGTTCCTTAGGGAGAGAATAGTTTTAGTAATCGTTCCCTAGGGAGAGAATAGTTTTAGTACACTTTCCTTAGGGAATGGGTAGTTTTTGACCCGTTCCGTAGGGAATCGGTTGGTTTAGAGGTGAAGACCCGTTCCTTAGGGAGGGTATAGTTTTAGTATGTTTTCCCTTAGGAGTGGGTATTTTCGGTACCCATTCCTTAATCTGTGAAATCACGTTTCAGTCTTTAAAAATAGAGATATTGAGCTGAAACTTTGCACAGGTTCTTCTTTTGCTCATAGGCAGGCTAAGTTCGAAGATGAGCTATATCGGACTTCATCGTGATATAGATCCCAAATAGACCGATCCGACTAGTTAAGGTATTAGGCCCATAAAAGCCACTTTTATTATCCGATTTTGCTGAAATTTGGGACAGTGAGTTGCGTTAGGCCACTCGACATCCTTTTTCAATTCGGCCCCGATCGGTCCAGATATTGCCGACATATAGTCCGATCTCTCGATTTAAGGTTATGAGCCCATTAAAAGCGCATTTATTGTCAGATGTCGTTGAAATTCGGCACAGTGGGTTAAGTTAGGTCCTTCGACATCCTTCTTCAACTTGGCCCAGATCGGTTCAGATTTGGATATAGCTGTCATATAGACTGACCTTTCGATTTAAAGTCTAGTCCCCATAAAAGGCGCATTTATCCGATGTCGCTCAAATTTGACACAGTGACTTTTGTTAGGCTTTTCGACAGTCGTTTTAATTATTGCTGTATTGATGGAGTCATGGCGATACAATGTGATGGCAGGCAATAAATGGTGCGACAGATTTTATGCCAGCCTGAAGACATTTTTCCGGAGAGCGATAGTTGGGCTGTGATACCACTTTATTCCCCATGACCTTTTGTATAACCGAATGGGGCCAAATTCGATGACCTGGCAGTCTGCCTTGAGCACCCAAAAACTGAGATCTGGTTTTGACTGCCTGACCATAACACGGTTCTGCAGGAGATTCAGGTGATCACGGATCAAGTCGAGGCGAACGTCTTTTCGTTTAGTGAGTTGGCCATCCAGGCTATAACCTTCAAAACGGTGAAATCACGTACCATCTTGGAGTGCAAGAAGGAGCATAACTTCTTCTCTGAGAACGACACGATCCGCATCGTTTGGATACCTGGTTATAACGGAGTAAAGAGGAATAAAAGAGCTGACGATTTGACGCCTGATCACTGCCAGCAGCAAACTTGACGAATCCGAAGCCTTTCGGAATTCAGGGCATGTGCAACGAAAGCCCATGTAGCACGGTGAAATAGTGAAACGATCGGTAGGACGTCGAAAAGTAAAAAAGTGGATCGTGAGAAGGCAAGTTATGATTTGAGATCCAAGAACTTCTGAAGGACGAAATTATTATCCGTTTTGGCTGAAAACTTTCACGTAGAATTTTGTTTTGACTCTCAATAACAGTGCTGAGTATGGTCTTAATCGATTTATAATCTGATATAGCTGCCATATAAACCGTTCTTCCAATTCCACTTTCTGAGCCTATGGAGAGCGCAATTATTGTTCGATTTGCCTGAAATAGTGGAGGTGGTATTTACACCCTATACCACTACTGTGTTACATGGTATTATAACTTAATGCATTTGTTTGTAAGACCCAGAAGGAAGAGAGGCAGACCCATTGATATGTATACCGATCGACTCAGAATCACTTTCTGATTCCATTTAGCTGTCCGTCTGTCTGTCCATCTGTCCATGTTACAATAATTTGTGTACAAAGTAAAGGTCGCAAATTTCATCGGATCGTCTTCAAATTTGGCATAGGCATGTTTTTCGGCCTAGAGAAAAAACCTTTTGAAATTGGAACAAATCGGTTCAGATTTGGATATAGCTCCCATATATATGTTCATTCGATTTGCAGTAATAATGCAATAAAATGATCCCGAAAGTGGGTATCAATTCTTAAGCCCCACATTGACATGGTTGGTAAATTTGCCCCATTTAAGGGTGTTTTTGGGAATGGGGTGGTCTCCCAAACACTAAGCGCTGAAAGTATATCAGCAACGTGCTCTCTTCTCTTATATGTGAACCTCATATTGCCATTGGCCTCAAAATTGGACATCACCTTGGTTTTCTAATCTCAAATACCATTCACCCCTTATAGAAAAAGCCACCAAATATGTTCGGTTTGGGTATGGGCCCTAAAAACTATGAATATCGAGCTCCACTGTCCAGAAGACCCAAATTGTCTTGGTTAGCAAATACGTCCTACTTGGGGGTTGTTATGGTGGTGGGATGTCCCCTAGATCTAGGTCCCGAATATTGATGTCAGATTCATGGTCTACTCCCACATACTCTTCATTTGAGTTCCATTTTTCCATAGTCGGCAAACATGGCCGGCTTGGGAGATGAGCGGCCACTCAGTGAGTTGGCCTTGGAAATATATATCGGAATCGTGTTCTACACTAAAGTACCTCTTATGGTAATGGTCTGCAAATACTTCCTATTTGGGTGGTGTAGAGGGGGTGGGGTGGCCCCATAGACACTTTTCCCGAATATTGATATCAGATTCGTGGGGTACTTATAAAGATCTTTCATTTGAGCCCCATATTGCAATGGTCGTAAATTTGTCTTCTTTGGGGGATGTTTTTGGGGAGAGGCGGACCCCCTAAACACTTGGTCCCATATTTGGATATCAGATTAGAATTCTAATCTTAAATACCTTTTATTTAAGCCTCATATTCCCATGGTCGGTAAATAAGTCCTGTTTGGGTGGAGTTTTGGGGAAGGAGTGGACCCCCAGAAACGTGGTCCCACATTTGTGCATCAGATTTGTATTCTACTCCAAATACCTTTTGATTTGAGTCCCATATTGCCATGGTCAGTAAATATGTCCGATTTAGGGGTGTTTGGGGCTTGGGGTGGTCCTCCTAGCACTTGGTACGACAATTGGATATCAGATACGTTTTCTTATCTTAAATACCTTTCATTTGAGTCCCATATTGTGGTGATAGGTCGGTATATATATTTGGTAAGTTTCTTTTTTTTTTTTTTTTTTTTTGGGGGGGGGGCGTCCCCCTTAGGTACCCCATCCGAAATTTGGATACCAAATTTTTATTTCTTGCTTACTTTAAGAGAGCACACAAAATATCGCTTAAATCGCACCACCCATCACCGAAATCTGGCGTTTCTGAAGATTAGAGTAAGGGGGAGGATCCGCCTCCCCTTCAAATAGCACAAAATTTTTTACCCTTATTGTCACCACGGGATCATTATGCATAATCTCGTGTTCTACTCTAAAGTATCTCTTATTGGAGCCCCATATTGTAATGGTCTGCAAATACTTCCTATTTGGGTGGTGTTGTGGAGGTGGGGTGGCCCCATAGACACTTTTCCCGAATACTGATATCAGATTCGTGCTTTACTCCCGAAGCCCCATACTGCAGTGAGCCCCATACTGCAATGAGCCCCATACTGCAATGAGCCCCATACTGCAATGGTCGTAAATTTGACCCTTTGGGGGATGTTTTTGGAGAGAGGCGGCCCCCCAAAAACTTGGTCCCATATTTGGATATCAGATTCGAATTCAAATACCTTTTATTTATTTGAGCCCCATATTCCCATGGTCAGTAAATAAGTCCTGTTTGGGTGGAGTTTTGGGGAAGGGGTGGACCCCCAGAAACTTGGTCCCACATTTGGATATTAGATTCGTATTCTACCCGCAAATACCTTTCCTTTGAGTCCCATATTGCCAGGGTCGGTAAATATGCCCGATTGAGGGGTGTTTTGGGGGTTGGGGTGGTCCCCCTAACACTTGGTCCCACAATTGGATATCAGATACGTTTTCTAATCTTAAATCTTTAATACCTTTCATTTGAGTCCCATATCGTCGTGTTTGGTCTGTATATATATTTGGTAAGTTTTTTTTTTTTTTTTTTGGGGGGGGGGGGCGTCCCCCCTAGGTACCCCCTCCGAAATTTGAATACCAAATTTTTTTTTTGCTTACTTTAAGAGAGCACACAAAATTTCGCACCACCCACCACCGAGATCTGGCGTTTCTGAAAATTTAGAGTAAGGGGGAGGGTCCGCCCCCCTTCAAATATTAAAAAAATGTAGTATCCTAATTTTCACCACGCGATCATTATGCACCATCTGTGAAAATCGGTTCAGCCGTTTTTGAGTCTATAAGGAACACTCAAACAAACAAACAAGATTAAGGGGGAGGGTCCGCCCCCCCCTTCAAATATTAAAAAAATTTAGTACCCTAATTTTCACCACGCGATCATTATGCACCATCTGTGAAAATCGATTCAGCCGTTTTTGAGTCTATAAGGAACACCCAAACAAACAAGCAAACCTACAAACAAACACAAATTGAATTTCTGTAAGCTCTAAAAAATATAGCCGTCGCCAACCCCTACTTGCAATACACCCATTTCTAGCTTAGTCAAAGCACCTAACGCCTCCTCGCTTATTATTTTCAATTTAACGAACATCCTCTTTGCAAAAAACCACTTCCGTCCAGCAAACACTTGCCATAAACCATAAATCAGAAAAATTTAATTTAAACATTGCAGGGGTCTTATGACAAAAACAAAAGCAAAAGCAAAAGAAAAAACAAAAAAAGTCGAAATTTTCTGGATTTTAATCGGAAATTTATGATTGAATCGTTTTGTAGGGCAACTTAAGAAATCCTGGCGGGGAATACTTGTAGCGGTTTAAGGAAGGAAAGTCTCCGCTCATAGTCAAGGATTGCGAAGTTGTGTGTGTGTATGTGTGTGTGTGTGAGTAAAGATTTTATTTTCTATTTCCGCTTTGGCAAATTCCGCTTCGTTTTGCTGACTTCCAATGTCCAAGGATATTCAGATTAAACCTAAGCCCAAGCAGCCAGAAGGAAACAAAAACAGAAAATCGGCGGCAAAAAAAAAACCTAAAACCAAAGTTCTAGCTAAGGAAAAACCTAAAACCCCAAAGTACGAGTATAATGTTATACGCTCAAGGGATTGCTTCCTTTTTCAGGCATTATTTTGTCGTTTGTTACTTTTTGCTCTATTTTCGTTCTTCGCTTGTTTGTGTTTCTCTGCAAGGATGTGGCACAAAAAAAAAATATAAAGGAAACGGTTGTGCAAGAGACAGAGAGAGAGAGAGAAGCAGCACACACATATTCCTTATATGGCCCAAAGCCTTTTTCGGCATTCCTTTTACAAGGACATGATTTTTCGTTTAAATACAACAACAACAATAATAGAAAGAACAATGAGGAAAAACTTGGCGTCTTAGGTTTGAGTTTTATTTCGGAAATTCCTTGGTTTTCCGCTGTCTGCTACATCAAATCTGATCCGAAGAAAAAAACTCTCCAACTTAATTCACAATTTTACACATTTTTAACACATTCTCACTTGTTTTATGGTGTTGGTAGCAATAAAGCCAATAACAGCAACAACAACAACAACTGTGGCAATGCTGCAATTATTTTAAGCATTTCGTTTTTTTTTTTGGCATACCAAGTTTTCCTCCAACAAAGTTATTTCGAAATGTTGTTCTTATTAACTGTTTATCTTTATTTTGGGCTTACACAGAGCGAGAGAGAGAGAGAGAAGGAGTAACACAGAGAGGGTGAGCGGGCATGTCCTGAACAACAAACATCTTCATTTCGTTTAGAGAAAACATAAACAGAACATTTCAAATTCTGAAAAATTCCATTGAAAAACTTTTGTTGTTCTAGACAACAAACTGAAAAGTTCTTTAACTCGTTACTCTAAACGCATTTTGAAAGACAATAGGATTTTAAATATTAACTGCTTGAGCCCAATATTGCCCTGTTGTAATCATTAAAAACTTGCAAAGGATCAAATCAAATATTGAACTAAAGTGGGTAATGGACAACCAAAGGAAATGAACATTCAAAGGAAATTTCAAGAATTTCATAATCTTCGTAATGAGGGACTCACAGATGTCTACAGCAAAGGTCAATCTGGCAGTTATTTCAGTGATTTTAGAAATTAAAGCACTTTTATATGCCCTACTATGGGATGGGGGTATGCATTGATAGCCCTCAAACGAAGAAATACGACCACTTGAAATTTGCCACAGATACTTTTTAAGACTTTACTTTAATTGGCTATGACATGATATTGCGTTCCAAGCGCCTCGATCTTCTGCGCTCATTCTAAAATCTCTGACACCAAGTTTCGAGGTGTCTCCCACCACTTGATCTTTCCATTGGGCTTTTGGTCTTCCCGGTTTGCCTTCAAAAGACTTCTTTGCTGGAGCTTCCTCATCCATTCTGACAACATGACCTAGCCAACGCAGCCGTTGTATTTTGATGCGTGCAACTATGCTAACGTCGTCATACAGCTCATATTCTCCGTTAACGCAAACTGATCCATATATTTTGCGAAGAATCGTTCTCTCAAACACTCCAAGTACTGCCTCATCTGCTTTCACAAGTACCCATTCTTCAGAACCATATAACAGCACGGGTAGTATCAGTGTCTTGCAGAGAGTAATCTTCGTCTGTCGAGAGGTGGCCTTGTTTCTAAACTGCTTACTCCATTAACGCTAACTGGTCCACATATATTTTACGAATAATCTTTCTCTCAAACACTCCAAGTACTGCCTCATCTGCTTTCACAAGTACCCATGCTTCAGAACCATATAACAGCACGGGTAGTATTAGTGTCTTGCAGAGAGTAATCTTCGTCTGTCGAGAGGTGGCCTTGTTTCTAAACTGCTTACTCCATTAACGCAAACTGGTCCACATATATTTTACGAAGAATCTTTCTCTCAAACACTCCAAGTACTGCCTCATCTGCTTTCACAAGTACCCATGCTTCAGAACCATATAACAGCACGGGTAGTATCAGTGTCTTGCAGAGAGTAATCTTCGTCTGTCGAGAGGTGGCCTTTGTCTGTCTGGGTGATGGGCTACTTCATGCCGCCCCAACCTATCTTCTTCTTCTTCTACGATTGCACTCGTGATACACCCAGGTGACAACACATTTGAGATGACGATGGACCAAAATAAGTCCGGGTTTTTGCCAAGTTAAAACCAATCAGAACTGTTGCTTGGATTCCAATATCCCCAAGACATCCATAACCTGATATACAATAGCTTCTGTATAAACATATTTCCAGATTTGACATCTGTAAGCCGTAATTGTCAACCGATTTGTCTGAAATTTTGCACCTGGTCTTCTAATACGACTTCTAACAGCCATGCGGCCCTAGAACGAAGTTCATTTGCTAAAACCATAGTGGTGCGTTTCCAAGATTCACCCTGCCCATTCCTAGCACCATTTACATGTTTCTCCCATCCAAAACTCTCTGCCTTTGTTATATCTTCAGAGAAACCCCCCCAATTCAAACAAAGAGTTTAAGTAATCAAAGTTGAGTGGCCATTACCATGGTGATCGATGGCTTCAATGGCTTGCACATAGTTAATATGCAGTTTGCAAATGATTTCACTGGTAAGCTGATTGACGAAAAGCGAATTGAAATAATTCCTCAAAGAGATAACAGTTTGCCAATAATGGATGATATGATGGTGATGATGGCAAATGTCCTTATTAATGATTTTTTAATTATGTCCTTTCGTTGGAATTGTTGCAGGGCAGAACTATGAAGCAAAAAAAAAAAAAAAATCATACAACTCATTTAATAATGGCCATAATCGAAGTTATACGGAAATTCTTTGTTGTCATTACCAGTCGAATGTAATTAAAATTGTTAAACCTCTGACAGAATAAATTTCGCATAAAAGTCATGTCGCCATTGCAGATATGGAGACGACAAGGAAACATCCTTTTTTTATTTTTTCAGCTTTCAACATACAAGTCCTTAAATACAAATGCCCATGCGTATTTTTTTAATGCAGGCAGCTTTAAAGTAGGTTTACTTAACAGAGTGCCATTCAAATAAGCCTACATTAAAGCTGCATTAAGTTTTGTGAGTTCCGGCGATTTTATTTAAAATTTAAAAGTTTACAAGTAATGCATTAACAGGTGATTGTAGTCTTTGGACTACAAGGGTATGGTCCGGTACGGACCACAATTAAATTATATGTTGGAGACTTCTATAAGAATAGCGCCCTCTAGGGGCTCTAGAAGTCAAGACCCAAGATCGGTTTATATGACAGCTATATCAGGTTATGGACCGATTTCAATCATACTTGGCACAGTTGTAGGATATCATAACAAACCACGTTGTGCAAAATTTCATTCCGATCGGATAAGAATTGCGCCCTCTAGAGGCTTAAGAAGTCAAGACCCTAGATCGGTTTATATGGCAGCTATATCAGGTTATGGACCGATTTCAATCATACTTGGCACAGATGTTGGATATCGTACCAAAACGCGTCGTGCAGAATTTCATTCAAATCGGATAGGAATTGCGCCCTCTAGAGGCTCAAGAAGTCAAGACCCAAGATCGGTTTATATGACAGCTATATCAGGTTATGGACCGATTTGAATCATACTTTGCACAGTTGTTGGATATCATAACAAAATACTTCCTGCAAAATTTCATTCAAATCGGATAGGAATTGCGCCCTCTAGAGGCTTAAGAAGTCAAGACCCAAGATCGGTTTATATGGCAGCTATATCAGGTTATGGACCGATTTGAATCATACTTGGCACAGTTGTTAGATATCGTACCAAAACGCGTCGTGCAGAATTTCAAACAAATCGGATAGGACTTGCGCCCTCTAGGGGCTCTAGAAGTCAAGACCCCAGATCGGTTTATATGACAGCTATATCAGGTTATAAACCGATTTGAATCATACTTGGCACAGTTGTTGGATATCATATCAAAACGCGTCGTGCAGAATTTCATTCAAATCGGATAGGAATTGCACACTCTAGAGGCTCAAGAAGTCAAGACCCAAGATCGGTTTATGTGACAGCTATATCAGGTTATGAACCGATTTGAATCATACTTGGCACAGTTGTTGGATCTCATAACAAAACACGTCGTGCAGAATTTCATTCCAACCGGATAAGAATTGCGCACTCTAGAGGCTCAAGAAGTCAAGACCCTAGATCGGTTTATATGGCAGCTATATCAGGTTATGGACCGATTTGAATCATACTTGGCACAGATGTTGGATATCGTACCAAAACGTGTCGTGCAGAATTTCATTCAAATCGGATAGGAATTGCGCACTCTAGAGGCTCAAGAAGTCAAGACCCAAGATCGGTTTATATGGCAGCTACATCAGGTTATGAACCGATTTGAGTCATACTTGGCACAGTTGTTGGATATCATAACAAACCACGTTGTACTTGGCACAGTTGTTGGATATCATAACAAAATACTTCGTGCAAAAATTCTTTCAAATCGGATAGGAATTGCGCCCTCTAGAGACTCAAGAAGTCAAGACCCAAGACCGGTTTATATGCCAGCTATATCAGATTATGGACCGATTTCAATCATACTTGGCACAGTTGTTGGATATCATAAAAAAACACGTCGTGCAAAATTTCATTCAAATCGGATAGGAATTGCGCCCTCTAGAGACTCAAGAAGTCAAGACCCCAGATCGGTTTATATGACAGCTATATCAGGTTATGGACCAATTTGAATCATACTTGGCACAGTTGATGGATATCATAACAAACCACGTTGTGCAAAATTTCATTCCAATCGGATAAGAATTGCGGACTCTAGAGGTTCAAGAAGTCAAGACCCAAGATCGGTTTATATGACAGCTATATCAAAACATGGGCCGATATGGCCCATTTACATTTGAACCGTATTAGACACAGTTTTTGGAAGTCATAACGGAACACCGAATACAAAATTTCGGCTTAATACGACAAAAATTGAGGCTTGTAAGGGCTCAAGAAGTCAAGACCCAAGATCGGTTTATATGACAGCTATATCAGGTTATAGACCGATTTGTACCGTACTAGACATAGTTGTTGGAAGTCATAGCAGAACACTACATGCCAAATTTCAGCGAAATCCGACGAAAATTGCGACTTGTAGGGGCATAAGAAGTCAAATTGGGAGCTCGGTTGATATGGTAGCTATATCAGGTTATAGACCGATTTGGACCGTACAAGCCACAGTTGTTGGAAGTCATAACAGAAAACCATACTTGATACGGTTGTTAACGGTATCACTAAAACACTTCATAAAAAATTTTAGACAAATCGGAAAAGAATTGCGCCCTCTAGCGGCTTGAGAAATCAAGATCCGAGATAGGTTTATATGGGAGCTATATCAGGTTAAGAACCGATTTAAACCATACTCGGCACAATTGTTGATGCTCAAACCAAAACACTTCATATAATATTTTGGCCATATCGATTAATAATTGCGCCCTCTATCGACTCAAGAAGTCAAGACCCCGAAATCGGTTTATATTAGAGCTATATCAGGTTATGAATTTGGCCCGTACTTCGCACAATGTTGGATAAACCAACCAAAACACTTCATAAAAAAATGTCAACCAAATTCAATACGAATTGCGCCCTCTAGAAGCTTAAGAAGTCAAGATCCGATATTGGTTTATCTGGGAGCTAAATCAGGTTATTGACTGATTTGAATCATATTTGGCACAGTTGTTTATGGTTTAACCAAAACACTTCATGCAAAATTTCAGCCAAATCGAATAAGAATTGCGCCCTCTAGAGGTTCACGAGAGAATGGCGCCCTCTAGAGGTTCAAGAGAGAATGACGCCTTCTAGAGATTCAAGAGAGAATGGCGCCCTCTAGTGGTTCAAGATTTCTTCAAGATCCGACATCGGTTTATATGGGAGCTATATCAGGTTATAAACCGATTTGAGCCATATGTGGCACAATTATTTGAAGTCATAATAAAATACTTCATGAAAAATGTCATCCAAATCGGATGAGAATTGGGCCCTCAAGCTCAAAATGGCTACAGTAGGAGGCCAGCGAAGCGTAGAGGTCAGCATGACCGCCTATGACGCTGAACGCCTGGGTTCGGCAACATTTGGGAGGTACTATGCCATGTAAAATTTCTTTCCAAAGAGGTGTCGCACTGCGGCACGCCGTTCCGACACGGCTGTAAACAGGAGGTCCCATATCATTGGGCTTAAAACTTGATTCGGACTGCAATCATTGAAATGTAAGAAGTTTGCCCCTGTTCCTTAGTGGAATGTTCATGGGCAAAATTTGCAGAGGCTCAAGAATTCAAGATCCGGCATTGGTTTATATGGCAGGTATACCAAAACATGGACGGATTGTGTCCATTGGCCAAGCCCAACCGACCTGCACTAACACGAAGTATTTATGCAAAATTTAAGGCACCTAGCTTTACTCCTTTGAAAGTAAGAGTGCTCTCGACAGACAGACCGATGGACGGACATGGCTAAATCGACTAAGAATGTTCCAGACGATTAAGAATATATATAAAACGTTCTGGTCTGTATAGACATGAGCTTTAACATAGGCCCTCAAAAAACAGTCTAAAGGCGTTAAATCCCACCATCCAGGCGGCCAATTGAGCGGTCCCAAACATGAAACAAAATGTTCATCGAACACGTCTCTCAATGAGTCCATTGTTACGCGTTCCGTATGGCATGTGGCTCCGCCTTGTTGAAACCACATGTCATGCCAGTCAAGCTCTTGCATTTTGGGCAAAAAACCAAGTGGGATATCATCTCACTGTAGCGCTCACCATTCACAGTTATGTTACGATTCGCATCATCTTTGAAGAAGTACGGTCCAATGATGCCACCAGCCCATAAGCCGCACCAACCTGTGACTTTTTCTGGATGCTTTGGTAGCTCTTGCAATGCTTCTGGCTGATCTTCACTCCAAAATCGTCAATTCTACTAATTTAAGTACCCATTGAGCCAAAAATGAGCTACGTCGATGGAATGGAAGAAGCGCGCGATGAGCAGGTACTTTGATAATAAAATTAGTCTATCGTTAAATTATAGACCAAACTGAAGATGTTTGATAGTGAAACAAAACACGCAACATGCTTGAGCTGTTTAAACCAGTGTTGCCAAAATGATAATAGCTAAAAAATCACCCTTTACATACTTTATGGGGTCTTAGAGGAATATTTCGAGGTGTTACAAACGGAATGACTAGAATGGCCCACCCATCCTATGGTGGTGGGTATAAAAAGGATATTAAAACACAAAACCCATGATGGTCGTTCGGAACAGAAATGGATGGACATCAATGAAAGGTTTTTGTAGAAGAGTACAAATGTTTGCCCTCAAATTTGAGTTGCCATAAAAAGAAGAACGTGGTAGCTTTTTAATATGGTTTTGAAAGTAGATAACCAATGCGGTAATCAAATAAATTAGTGAGGATCTGAAATGGGCTTAAAGCCCCAATTTTTTTCGAGGGCCACCCTCAAAATGCTCAAAGAAAAATCCATTCACAAATAGACATTTCAGAGTGTAGGGAAGAGCGCGAGGCCAGCCAGCAGGGTATAAAAGGCATTTTCGAATTTTTGTATCAACTTTACTTAGAATTTCTTCTTCGAGTACATGTTTATGCCTGCATTTAGAACTCAGTATTGCAAGTTCCATTACAATAATCTTCCCGTTTGAAAGATGTCCTTAAAAATCATTGAAATGACAAATTGTATTCAAGTCTAATACAAAATTGAATTTGAAGATTATTGAAAAAGATGTCTTGTAAATCCAGCTTTTGAGAAAATCATCACCAGCCAGGAGCTAGGTAAAGTGGATGCAAACCCAGCAGGCAGCATCCACGAAAGTTCATCCTTCAATTCACTAGCATTTACCGGCATTCGTAACAAATTGATGATGTTATACTTTTTTTTTTTTTTTTGTCTAACATGTCATGACATTCTGGGCTGAGAGCAGTTACAGATAAAAGAAAGACACAGAGAGAGAGAGAGAGAGGGGGAGAGGTAGACCAAAGAGCTGTTTTGCTAATAGGATTTTAGGCATCAATTACATGGCAGCCACATTGTTGTACCTGCCCTCTCCACCCCTCCCAATGTTTTGGACCTAACTTAGGCATCAATTTTCTCTGCTTTCCCAGGAAAAAACAGGCTATGGCGATGACAGTGTCTTTCTAAGGCGATTAAAGCTTTACAGGAGGGCATGTGTTTAATGTTTTCCTCAAACACCCAACTCTCATCCATGTTGTCTGCTTAGTCAACAGGCTCAACAAATGTCTTGTAAAAGCTTTTGTAGTGTCTCCTCTGTCTGTTAATGGTCACGGCTAACGATAATGGAAAATGCTGTAACATTTCGAATATGGTAACCTTTAAGTAGCCATAAAAGGTGATAAAAGCAAATGGTCAAAATGTTTTGAACCTTGTGCAATGGGTCAGCAGTAATTACCTTGCTTTTCTAAGGTCTATATGGAATTTTTTTTGGCATGGGGTGTATATGTATGTGTGTTGAATATAATACCACGTGCTACCAATTGAGTTCTATGTGTGTAGAAGACTATGCTAGAGTTGATAAGGGTTATACTAAATATGCGATTTCATTGTCACATTAGCAAATCATCGAATTTGGGCAATAAATTCTCTTTTTGATATGCGGCAAAAAGAATGAGTTGGGGTAAAACCATTTACTCTTAGCCTTAGATGTTTATACCCACCACCCTAGGATAGGGGGTATATTCATTTTGTCATTCCGTTTGCAACACATGGAAATATCACTTTCGGATCGTCGTAAAATTTTAAGACGATTTAACGATGTCCGTGTGTCTGTCCGTCTGTCCGTCCATCTGTTGGAATCACTCTAAAGCCTTCAAAAATTTAGATATTGAGCTGATTTTTGGTACAGATACGTGATGATATCCGATTTTGCTGAAATTTGAAACAGTGAGTACATTAAGTGAGGAATCAGGTGGCACTGGCTCTTAACAAAATACAGAGTGCCAATGGTACTCGAGATGACAAGGCGAGTTATTGGCACCTTCAAATAACCAATGGGCAACATCAGCGCCTGTTCGAAGGTTAAGGGCGGCTGGCGGCGAGCATCGGATCTTGGAGCAAGCGGCTCGCCACAACGAGGGATACATGTGCAATTCCACAAAATCCATGCGGTTGGGGCGCTGGGCCAGTAGCCTGCTCCCGGAAAACTATGAGAACTACTAAAAGCGAGCTAAGTTCGAAGCTAAGCCGAAGCTTACATACCCTCCACCATGGATCGCATTTGCCGAGTTCTTCTCCCGGCATCTCTTCTTAGGCAAAAAAGGATATAAGAAAAGATTTGCTCTGCTATTATTACATGTTGGAGACCTGTGTAAAATATCATCCAATTCGAATAAGAATTGCGCCCTTTGGGTGCTCAAGAAGTAAAATAGAGAGATCGATTTATATGGGAGCTGTAACGGGCTACAGACCGATTCACACCATAATAAACATGTATGCTGATGGTCATGAGAGGATCTGTTGTACAAAATTTCAGGCAAATCGGATAATAATTGCGACCTCTAGAGGCTCAAGAAGTCAAGATCCAAGATCGGTTTATATGACAGCTATATCAGGTTATGGACCGATTTGAATAATACTTGGCACAGTTGTTGGATATCATAACAAAACACGTCGTGCAAAATTTCAGCCAAATCGGATAAGAATTGCGCACTCTAGAAGCTCAAGAAGTCAAGACCCAAGATCGGTTTATATGGGAGCTATATCAGGTTATGAACCGATTTGAACCATACTTGGCAAAGTTGTTGGATATCATAACAAAACACGTCGTGCAAAATTTCATTCCAATCGGATAAGTACATCCGTGTTTTATGTGGCACCCATCCGTCTATATTTCGACGCACAGTGGGCCAAATGGCAAAAAAATTGGAAATAAGTCTACAACTTTTTATCTGTTGATTTTAGCCATACAAAATGTTCTAGACATTTGTAGAGGAGGACATAGGCTTTCAGAAAAGTGCTGTTGTTGGTCCATATCTTTAATACAGGGTGAGCTACAGGGTGTCAAAGTTGACCACTTTTGACTTCTCCAAGCTTCTGGGGGCCATAACTTTTGATCTACTCAACCGATTTACATGATTTAGGACTCTAGAGAAAGAGCTTGACAAGATCTAAAAAACTTATGCATAAAGTACCATGCCATCGTGTACTGTTAAGGAGTTATGAATTGTTTAATTTTAAAATATGAAAATTTGGCCTTGGTTTTTTTCAGTGTTTTTTAAATAACTCCGTCAATTTTAAAGCTATAAACTTCATACTTCACACAAATTATGCCAGCATATGTGTGCATAAAATACAAAAGGAATCACGTGAATATCTTTGGCGGTTTAAAAATGGCATCGATTTCAATATGAAAAATATTTTTTTTGTCAAAAAATTGCAAAATTTTTCAAAAAAGATACTCCCATTTCCTTTAAGTTTTCGCAAACTTTGGCCATCAAAGCATTATCATTTCTTTCCATTTTCACAAAGTCGAGGTATTAAGAAAAGTTTTAAGTGCTAATTTGGCTAATTTCGATATCAAACAACACCGTTATCTTAAGACCAAAATGGCCAATTTTTTTACTAAACTTCAAAAGTTTCTCACTGGAAAAAAAGTTCCACGGGGATTTTTTCGCTTTTTTTGAACTTAAATGAAAGCTTAAAATGTTCCCAACATTTTAAGGTATGTCTCGCCATATCCTAGCCATAAATGAGATCGTAGCGATCAAAATACTGAAAAAAGTCAATTTTCAAGTAGTGCTATATTCATTGCTAAAAAACAAGTATTACGTCACATTTTATTGCAAAGATGTTAAATAAACTTTTATTTGGTAACACTTCTTCTACAAAACACAAAAAGAATCATGGAAATATCTCTATTCTATTCCATTTTATGGAACCGGCAATAAAAAAGTCAATTTTTCAAAAAAGTCGAATTTCCCAAATTTTGTTTTTGTTGTCCTAATTGCACATGACACACTATAGCCATATTTACGCAACATACCTTATCGTAAAGGAAATTTTCATACCTTTCCAACGATGTATAAAACATTTCTCAACTCGGATTCTATCTACTCTAAAATTCATTTACACTTCATTAAACTCTATATAAAAATGTCTATTTGTGAAATGGAACCTTATATGGGGCCTACACTAAAACATTGATAGATTTGCCCAGGGTTTACAATACAAATGTGTTAGAATAAAAAAAGGTCTCCTGCCAAAGTTTAAAAAAATTGGAATAAAAATATGTGTTTTAGAGCGAAAACACTTCGCATCGGCGTGCGTTTGTATAGTACCTACATCTATTTTTAATGTAAGCTGATGATTTTTGAATAAAAAGTAACCTAGAAATATACCTGCATATATATATATATTTGTGTTAAGATTTGATGCAGACAAATGTTACCTGTTTCGCTATGTCGAATTCCCAGGAAATCCACCGTATCAATGAATGTGAAAAAACCTACCCATAAAAAATTCATTGTCATTTTTTTTAACCAAATTCGAGTCCAGGTAAATAATTATAGAAGAGTAAGTAAAAAGAGGCACTTTGGACCCCTTTTTACGATTGCGTCTGATACCTGAAATGGGTCATTAATTGTGAATATATTGCATAAATATTTGAACAAAATCCAAATTTTCTTCATTATATTTTGTAGAGGCGTAAAGGACATTTATAAGTTATGGAAGTCATACTGAAGTATTCCACTCTTTCGAAAATTGTATGGGACATCAAAAATGATTCCAAATCATACACGGAGTCATTTAAGGAACTTGTTTACACTTTGGACCACATATATGGAATAAGGCTAAATAAAGACGCTTTAGACAAACTTGAAAAATTCTACAAATCATTTGAGAGAAGGTTGCCAGAATGTTCATTCGCAAAAATCAAGTTTTTCAAAATGTATGAGAAGTGGCTGAAATCGGATCTACTTATTGAAATTAAACCGCTGATTCCCGGCCGGCCTAGCAAAGCATACGACGAAGTTACGGAGAAAACCAAAAAGAAAAAACAAGAGGAACTATTGGCGGCACATCCGCCAAATTTAATAAAAGATACGTTCAAAACAGCATTGTTAAAAACACAACCAAAAAATGTTGGACGAATTGTCGATGTTTTACCATTAGCATCTCCGAAAAGGGTAAAGAGAATGGTAGAAAGTATTCCAACTCCAAAATCGACTACAGAATTCACGGAGGAAGATGCACTGGCCCTGATTTTGAACCTAGGCCTCTCAAGAAACAAATACTCAACAATGAGGAAGGCTCTTCGTGAAAAAGGATGGGGTTGTTTACCCTCAAAACATAAATTGTACAACACCAGGACGAAAATGGTGCCATCAAATATATACGTGGACGAATTAAAAGCAAGAGTGAAACTTGCTGATCTTGTTGAAAATACAGCTGTTAGAATTATTTCTAATTTTACTGAAGAACAGTTGAACACATGTAATAATTCCGAAGTGGTTTTGATCAGCAAATGGGGTTGTGATGGATCATCTGGATTTTCCGAATATAAGCAACAAACAGAAATAGATACCAACTTCGCATCAATTTTCATGGCATCATTAGTACCATTGAGAATGAGATTGTACAAGGACCAATCTTCATCATCGAAAGAAAATGCATTTCAAGATATATGGATAAATAGAACACCTGGGTCAAAATATTTATGTCGCCCAATTCGGTTTGAGTATACAAAGGAAGACCGGAACACAACACGATCTTTGGTGAACGAAATAAAGGAAGAAATTGCTGCATTACCCATGATTGTTATAAACCAATTGGGAAGAAATATAAAAGTTTCGTTTCAACTACAACTCACTATGATCGATGGAAAGGTGGCAAACGCATTAACTGGCGTTATGTCCAATTGGAGATGCAATATTTGTGGCAAGAAGAATGGGCAATTCGAGGACAAGTCTGATGAAAATTTAGTAAACGAAAATGCGCTCAATTTCGGTATTTCGCCCCTGCACTGTAGAATTCGATTCATGGAGTATTGTTTGCATTTATCGTATGACCTTAAATATCGGACTAGCCCTGGAAACCGCGATGTCTCTGCTAGAAACAACCAAGATCTTCACAAAATGAGGCAGGAAGAGAAGAATCGAATCCAGTTGGAGTTTAAACAAAAGGGACTTATAATAGATAAACCTCTTTACGGATACGGAAGCACAAATGATGGCAACTCGGCAAGGCGGTTTTTTGAGGACCCCGTATCGACATCTAAAATAACCGGTCTTGATGAACACTTGCTAAGACGATTCAAAGTGATTTTGGCTGTAATCAATAGCAAAAAGATGATAAATTCAACCAAATTTGAAGCTTATAGTAATGACACAAAAAACATTTTATCTGATTCTGTAGTCGATTTTGGAGTTGGAATACTTTCTACCATTCTCTTTACCCTTTTCGGAGATGCTAATGGTAAAACATCGACAATTCGTCCAACATTTTTTGGTTGTGTTTTTAACAATGCTGTTTTGAACGTATCTTTTATTAAATTTGGCGGATGTGCCGCCAATAGTTCCTCTTGTTTTTTCTTTTTGGTTTTCTCCGTAACTTCGTCGTATGCTTTGCTAGGCCGGCCGGGAATCAGCGGTTTAATTTCAATAAGTAGATCCGATTTCAGCCACTTCTCATACATTTTGAAAAACTTGATTTTTGCGAATGAACATTCTGGCAACCTTCTCTCAAATGATTTGTAGAATTTTTCAAGTTTGTCTAAAGCGTCTTTATTTAGCCTTATTCCATATATGTGGTCCAAAGTGTAAACAAGTTCCTTAAATGACTCCGTGTATGATTTGGAATCATTTTTGATGTCCCATACAATTTTCGAAAGAGTGGAATACTTCAGTATGACTTCCATAACTTATAAATGTCCTTTACGCCTCTACAAAATATAATGAAGAAAATTTGGATTTTGTTCAAATATTTATGCAATATATTCACAATTAATGACCCATTTCAGGTATCAGACGCAATCGTAAAAAGGGGTCCAAAGTGCCTCTTTTTACTTACTCTTCTATAATTATTTACCTGGACTCGAATTTGGTTAAAAAAAATGACAATGAATTTTTTATGGGTAGGTTTTTTCACATTCATTGATACGGTGGATTTCCTGGGAATTCGACATAGCGAAACAGGTAACATTTGTCTGCATCAAATCTTAACACAAATATATATATATATGCAGGTATATTTCTAGGTTACTTTTTATTCAAAAATCATCAGCTTACATTAAAAATAGATGTAGGTACTATACAAACGCACGCCGATGCGAAGTGTTTTCGCTCTAAAACACATATTTTTATTCCAATTTTTTTAAACTTTGGCAGGAGACCTTTTTTTATTCTAACACATTTGTATTGTAAACCCTGGGCAAATCTATCAATGTTTTAGTGTAGGCCCCATATAAGGTTCCATTTCACAAATAGACATTTTTATATAGAGTTTAATGAAGTGTAAATGAATTTTAGAGTAGATAGAATCCGAGTTGAGAAATGTTTTATACATCGTTGGAAAGGTATGAAAATTTCCTTTACGATAAGGTATGTTGCGTAAATATGGCTATAGTGTGTCATGTGCAATTAGGACAACAAAAACAAAATTTGGGAAATTCGACTTTTTTGAAAAATTGACTTTTTTATTGCCGGTTCCATAAAATGGAATAGAATAGAGATATTTCCATGATTCTTTTTGTGTTTTGTAGAAGAAGTGTTACCAAATAAAAGTTTATTTAACATCTTTGCAATAAAATGTGACGTAATACTTGTTTTTTAGCAATGAATATAGCACTACTTGAAAATTGACTTTTTTCAGTATTTTGATCGCTACGATCTCATTTATGGCTAGGATATGGCGAGACATACCTTAAAATGTTGGGAACATTTTAAGCTTTCATTTAAGTTCAAAAAAAGCGAAAAAATCCCCGTGGAACTTTTTTTCCAGTGAGAAACTTTTGAAGTTTAGTAAAAAAATTGGCCATTTTGGTCTTAAGATAACGGTGTTGTTTGATATCGAAATTAGCCAAATTAGCACTTAAAACTTTTCTTAATACCTCGACTTTGTGAAAATGGAAAGAAATGATAATGCTTTGATGGCCAAAGTTTGCGAAAACTTAAAGGAAATGGGAGTATCTTTTTTGAAAAATTTTGCAATTTTTTGACAAAAAAAATATTTTTCATATTGAAAACGATGCCATTTTTAAACCGCCAAAGATATTCACGTGATTCCTTTTGTATTTTATGCACACATATGCTGGCATAATTTGTGTGAAGTATGAAGTTTATAGCTTTAAAATTGACGGAGTTATTTAAAAAACACTGAAAAAAACCAAGGCCAAATTTTCATATTTTAAAATTAAACAATTCATAACTCCTTAACAGTACACGATGGCATGGTACTTTATGCATAAGTTTTTTAGATCTTGTCAAGCTCTTTCTCTAGAGTCCTAAATCATGTAAATCGGTTGAGTAGATCAAAAGTTATGGCCCCCAGAAGCTTGGAGAAGTCAAAAGTGGTCAACTTTGACACCCTGTAGCTCACCCTGTATTAAAGATATGGACCAACAACAGCACTTTTCTGAAAGCCTATGTCCTCCTCTACAAATGTCTAGAACATTTTGTATGGCTAAAATCAACAGATAAAAAGTTGTAGACTTATTTCCAATTTTTTTGCCATTTGGCCCACTGTGCGACGTAACTGCCATATAGATCGATCTGCCGATCTAAGGTATTGAGCCTATAAATGGCGCATTTATTATCCGGATTAGCTGAAATTTGGCATAGTGACCTATGTCAGGCTTTTCGACATCCGTGCTTTATATGGTTCAGATCGGTCTATATGTGAATATAGCTGCCATATGGACTGATCTCCCGATTTAGGGTCCTGGGCCCATAAAAGGCGCATTTATTATGTGATTTTGCTGAAATTTGGCACAAGGACCTATGTTAGGCTTTCTGACATCCGTTTCCTATATGGTGCAGATGGGTCTATAGTGAGATATAGCTGCCATATATACCGATCTCCCGATTTTGGTCCTTGGCCCCATAACAACAGCGTTTTTTATCCGATTTCACTGAAATGATGAAAATTTGATGTTGTTTTTATTGGGAGGAGGGGTCGTTCCCCCTGATACTTGGACCCTAAAAATAATATCAAGTAATTACTCTTCTGTATAAGAGGGGGCACCGTAGCGCAGAGGTTAGCAAGTCCGAATATGACGCTTAACGCCTGGGTTCGAATCCTGGCGAGACCATCGGAAAAAATTTTCAGCGGTGGTTTTCCCCTCTCAATGCTGGCAACATTTTTGAGGTACTATGCCATGTAAAACTTCTCTCCGTTCGGACTCGGCTATAAAAGGAAGTCCCCTTATCATTGAGCTTAAACTTTAATCGGACTGCACTCACTGATATATGAGAAGTTGGGCCCTGTTCCTTAGTGGAATGTTCATGGGCAAAATTTACAATTTACTCTTCTGTCAAAGACCTTTTCTTTGAGTCCTTTATTGTCGCTATCTACATGCCCTTTTGAAGGGCTGGTCATGACTCATATACTTTTAGCCCCATATTAACCTCAGATTCGTACTCTACTGTCCTACACTTTCTCTATGAGACTTAATATTGCACCGATCGACTTACATGTCGTAAGTTAGTGGGTGGCCGGCCCCAGACTGTGTGTTATAAATTTGTATAAGAGATATATAGTCTACTCCCTAAGACCATTTATTTGATACCAAATTTGTTATGTTGAATATACATGCCCGTTTCGGGGCTCCCTCCGAAACTTGAGACAAAATTTCTATATGAAGTTGTATTCTTCTCTTAAATACCTTTCATTTGATACCCATATTGTTCCGATTGGAAAAGATGTCCGTTTGGGTGGGGCGTCCCCCCAAGTTATTTGACCCCAAAGTTTTATACCAATTTTGTGTTTTTGAGTTGCCATAAGGCGGCATATAAAAAGTGTTGCTAAAGCGGTGCAACCATCTCCCAAAATCTGACATTTTTTAAAAATTGAGGTAAGGGGGAGGGTCCGTCCCCCTTCGTATATTAAAAAAAAATTAAGTACCCTATTTTCGCCGGTTGGACAAACAAACAGCGCAAAATTTTTATATAATATATACCACAAATTTGGATTAGGGTACTTTCAACGTTAAATACCTTTCGTTTGATATCCATATTAACCCAATCGTTAAACGTGTCCTCTTGAGGGGTTCTTGAGTTTGAGGGACCCCCGTCCCGACACTTGAGATAAAATTTCTATATGAAGTTGTACTCTACTCTTAAATAACTTTCATTTGATACCCATATTGTTCCGATCGGTAAAGATGTCCGTTTGGGTGGGGAGTCCCCCCCTCACCCCCTGTTGGTTCACGCCGAAGTTTTATACCAATTTAGTGTTTTTGAGTTGCCATAAGGCGGCATATAAAAAGTGTTGCTTAAATCGGTGCAACCATCTCCTAGATCTGGCGTTTTTAAAAAATTGTGGTAAGGGGGAGGGTCCGTCCCCCTTGGTATATTAAAAAAATTAAGTACCCTATTTTCATCGGTTGGGCAAACAAACAGCACAAAGTTTTTATATAATAGATACCACAATTGTGGATTAGGGTATTTTCAACGTTAAATATTTTTCTTTTGATATCCATATTAACCCAAACGTTAAACGTATCCTCTTGAGGGGTTCTTTGGTTTGAGGGACCCCCCTCCCGACACATGAGATAAATTTTCTATATGTAGTTGTACTCTTCTCTTAAATACCTTTCATTTGATACCCATATTGTTCCCATTGGTAAAGATGTCCGTTTGGGTGGGGCGTCCCCCCCTCACCCCCTGTTGGTTCACGCCGAAGTTTTATACCAATTTAATGTTTTTGAGTTGCCATAAGGCGGCATATTAAATTTTGCTTTTGCGGTGCATCAATCTCCAAGATTTGGCGTTTTTAAAAAATTGGTGTAAGGGGGAGGGTCCGTCCCCCTTCGTATATCAAAAAAATTAAGTACCCTATATTCACCGGTTGGGCAAACAAACAGCGCAAGATTTTTATATAATAGATACCACAATTTTGGATTAGGGTACTTTCAACGTTGAATATCTTTCGTTTGATACCCATTTTAATCCAATCGCTAAACGTATCCTCTTGAGGGGTTCTTTGGTTTGAGGGACCCCCCTCCAGACACTTGAGATAAAATTTCTATACGAAGTTGTACTCTTCTCTTAAATACCTTTCATTTGATACCCATATTGTTCCGATCGGTAGAGATGTCCGTTTGGGTGGGGCGTCCCCCCCGGTTGGTTCACCCCGAAGTTTTATATCAATTTAGTGTTTTTGAGTTGCCATCGGTGCAACCATCTCCTAGATCTGGCGTTTTTAAAAAATTGTGGTAAGGGGGAGGGTCCGTCCCCCTTGGTATATTAAAAAAATTAAGTACCCTATTTTCACCGGTTGGGCAAACCAACAGCGCAACATTTTTATATAATAGATACCACAACTGTGGATTAGGGAATTATAACACTGTGCTATTGTTTGCAACGCTAAAAGGGAAACGAGCTAGACCTTTTGCTAAGTATACCCGATCGGCTAAGAATTACTTCCTGATTCGATTAAGCTACGTCGGTTTGTCTGCCCGCCTTTCCATCAATCTTCGGGTTGTTTTTGTTTTCCGATTACCATTAAATTCTATTTTGATCCAAGTATGAACGCTATTGTTTTTTGGAAAAAATCGGTCCAGATTTAGATATAGCTCCCATTTATATCTTTCATCCGATTTGAACTACTGTGGCGGGTGAAGTCATTATTTTTGGTTCGATCTTTCCAAAATTATCCATCAGATGTTTGATTTGGCATATCATCAAAATCGATAAATTTTTAGATATTGCTTCCATATATATATCTTTCATCCGATATGGCCTATTATGGCTGCGGTAGCCACAATTTGGGTCCTATCTTTAAGAATTTTGCATCAGAGGTTTGATTCAACATCTGAATTTGTGCTGTAGGAGCCACAGTTTTTTGCTATCTGTACAAAATTGTATATCCCCTCGCATTTGCTGAACAGTAGTAGGCAGACTCACCGGTGAAGGGTGTTACATAGTCGCCTCCACCTGACTTTTGACTTTCCTTACTTTAAGGCAACTGGATGTTCCCCGGTTCTTTTAAAAGCACTGGAAAATCCCTAATTAGCGTATGTCCCCGTAAAAAAAAAAAAAACAAAATCTTTTTGCTCTTATTTTAGCAACGAAACACGTGCCAGCAACCAAAGGAAGAAAAGGCAATCCTGCCGGGGCCAATAAATCACAGAATTTTTAATGCGTCTTTATAATTTTCTGCTTTTATTTCGGCTGCGTGCGTGTGAGCTTGGTATGCGAAAAGAAAATCAATTACCGTACACAAACATTCCAAACAAAATTCTGCGAAGCGAATTTCTTACAATCTGTTGGAGTTCGGAGGCATCGATGATTTTGCATTGCCAATATTGGGAAAATTGATTCAGATTTTAAGAAAATGGCAAAATGAAAAAATAGGAGCAAGTAAGTAAAGGTAAAAGTAGGGCGCTATCATTTATAATGAAATTCTACACCTACCCTATAAGTATCAGTTGGGCGTTGGAGAGGACATGTTTTCATTTCGCTCCTCCAAAAATATTTGTATCTCGGAAAAGGTGCAGGTTCGCAAATATTTTGAAAGCTTTTCAAGGATAGCTACGATTGGATCATTTACTATGCTGTTAATTATCTGCGTCTGTTTCTCTTGAATCGGCAGATCTAAAGGGCAGGAGTGGACCCAAAAAGGACATCAAGGACCCAACAGCTGCGGTGGTGATATCAGATCGTAATCGAGAGTAATGCTTCAAGATCACAATCAGTCGTCATACTAATGAATGAGGAAGAGACAGATAACCCAGAGGCATGCACAGTTCGTTCCTAGCCTTTAAGAAAAGGTGGTGTTGCCGATTCAGACTCAGACAGCGACAGGGTCAATAAAACAGTGATCGCAGCCGAATCGTGACATGAGGTCAGAGGGATGACGGCAGTAGTGAGCCAGGGCTTTGTTAAGCTCGCAAGAATACCAAGAACGACTGAGGAAAATGTACCAACAGTGCGATCGGGGGAAAGGGATGCTCGTGGGAATAGAACTGACATTTCAACCACTTTTTAAGGAAGCTGGAAAGAGCATCAGATATCCCGAATAGCATAGCACTGCTAAAACACTGAAAAAGGAAAAGGAGCTGCCTGCTAAGCAGAAGACCAAGCCAGGCCTACCTCAATGGAGACTCCAGACCGTATCCTAGGGAGAGAGACAAAGTCGGAATAGGTATGAAGGAAGCCCGCACAGCCCTTGAGTCTTCATGGAGGACTGTGACTGCCAAAAGAACGCCGCTGTAGTCTCAAAAGGGAAGATGGTTGCTGAAAAAGAAAAGTATCAATGAAACAGTGATCACAGCCAAATCGACAGTTCAGGTCAGAGGGATGACGGCAGTATTGAGTGAAAGCTTTCTAAGCTCATAAGAAGACCAAGAAAGCAATCAGGGGCACAACGAAGGGACTGCGTAAGTACCAGCAGGGCGATCGGGGGAAAGTTTAGGATGCTCGTGGGAATAGAACTGACATATCAACCACTTTTTAAGGAAGCTGGAAAGAAAATCAGATATCCTGAACAAAACGCTGTAAAGAGCTCCGCGCTTTGCAGTACTTTGGGAAGACCAAGCCAGGCCTCCCTCAATGGAGACTCTAGACAGTATCCTACGGAGAGAAACAAAGGCAGAATAGGTACGAAGAAAGCCCGCACAGCCCTTGAGTCTTCATGGAGCATTGTGACTTCCAAAAGAATGACACAGTCATCTCAAAGAGGAAGATGGTTGGTTCAATTTGTGTTTGTTTGTTTGTCGGTTTGTTTCGTATAGACTCAAAAATTGAATATAGACTGAAAATATTGAAATTTTCACAGATTGTGTAGGTTGGTCTGGAAGGAAACATAGGCTTTATAATTTTTTTGATATCAGGAGGGGGACGGACCCTCCCCCTTACCCCAAAAGTACTACCCAAAAATAAAAGTGGACCGACAGTATGGGATTCAAATGAAAGATATTCAAGAGTAGAGCACGAATTTCATAATAAAAGTTGGGTACAAGTATTGGCATACAAATTCATGTCGAAGTATAGGGGGTCATGGATATATGGGACTCGGTTTGTTTGTTCCGTATACACTGAAAAACGGCAGAACCGATTTTCTCGAATTTTCACATATATTGTAGGTTGGTCTGGAAGGAAACATAGGCTATATAATATTTCGGTATCGGATGGGGGACGGACCCTCCCCCTTATGCCAAAAACACAACCCAAAATCAAAAGTGGACCAATCGGGACAATATAGGTATCAAACGAAAGGTATTGGAGAGTACAATACGAATAGGGTATTAAAATATGAGTCAAAGTAGCCATCGGGCCACCACAACCCCAAAACTCCTCCAAATAGACATATTGGACGTTCATTTAAATATGGGGCTCAAATGAAAGGTATTCGGGAATAGATTTCGAATCTGGCATTCAAAATCAGATCGAAGTATAGGGGGTCAGGCCACACCTCAAAAACGCCATTAGACCCATTATGACTGTATGATACTTGGCTGAACCGATTTTCTTAAAATTTTCATAGATTGTGTACGTGTGTCTGGAAGGAAACATAGGCCATATAACTTTGAGATATCGGGTGGGGGCGGACCCTCCCCCTTACCCCAAAAACGGCACCCATATTCGGAAATAGTGCGATGGGCACAATAAGGGTATCAAATGAAAGGTATTTGAGACCAGAAAACGAATATGGTATTAAAATTTTGGTCCAAGTACCCAGCGGTACTTGGTACCAGCATTTCGGAGAGGAATATTTAAATTAGATTCGACAGTTCGACAGAATTGGATCAAAAACAATACGAAGAAAAAAAAATGAAAGCGTTTGTACAACTTGCAAGTAAAACTTTCGAAATTTGCGCGGGCATAGAAGTTAAATAAAATTTCTAAATATTTTCGCATTCAATTTTATGATTATTTGGTATACATTTCATTTTTTCCATAGAGGTATTTATTTAGGCGATCCCACTAAATTGGGAAAAAAGCATATCATGGCAATCCTGAAGACATATGCTCTACATAAGCCTGCACTGCTAATATGTCCCGAACTTCGTTCTACTGGATATATGTCACTTTCGGTATCAATAAAAAACAAAGCTATTGTGACTTACCATCAACTTTGGTATGTATGTTATTGAAATTTAAAATCATTACCTGAAATTAAAAAAAAAAAAAACAGAAAATTAATTAAAAATATTTTTATTATTTCATGAAAATTAACAAATTTTTAAGCCAGAATCAAATAAGATTTGCGCCCTCTAGTGGATAACGAAGACAATTCGGGATATGTTTTTCTATGGTTGTAACACAGCTGGCTCAATGTGCATTACAACAATCAAAGTGACTTCTTGAGAAAAATCTATATTTCTTAAAGTAAAATGAAGTCGGGGATCGGAGTATTAAGACTCTCATGGCCATAGGTTCCGGTATCCACATTATTTTATCCATCTCGCATGATCGCCGACTTCTATGTAAGATTGTAAGGAAATTTCACATTTTAATTTCACATTGACCGGGAGATCGGTCTATATGACAGCTGTATCTAAATATAGTCCAAACTGTATCATATTAAGGTCGGATATGGTTAAAACTACGCACTATTCCAAATTTCAGCGAAAGCGGTGCAAAATGAAAGTTTTTATGGGCTTCAGTCCCCTTATCGGGAGATCGGTCTATATGGCAGCTATATCTAAATATAGTCCGATCTGAATCACATTTATGTCGGATGTCAGGAGCCTAAAAATTACTCTCTTTTTTCAAATTTTAGCGAAATCGGTTCAAAATGAAATCTTATATGGTCTTCAGTCCCCTTATCGGGAGATCGGTCTATATGACAGCTATATCTAAATATAGTCCGATCTGAACCACATTTACGTCGGATGTCAGGAGCCTAAAAATAACTCTCTGTTTCAAATTTCAGCGAAATCGGTTCAAAAATAAATCTTTTATGGGCTTTAGACCCATTATCGGGAGATCGGTCTATATGACAGCTATATCTAAATATAGTCCGATCTGTATCATACCTAAGTCAGATGACGGGAGGCTTAAATTAACCCACTGTTTCGAATTTCAGCGAAATTGGGTAATAAATAAAGTTTTTATGGGCTTCGGAACCTTTATCAGCAGATCGGTCTATATGGCAGCTATATCTAAATATATTCCGAACTGAACCATATTTGGATCAGATATCAGAAGGCCTAAAATAACTCACTGTTTAAAATTTTGGATGTACCACCATCATGGCATTGGGCAACATTATCAGTAGATTAATAATAATAAACATTTTGTTCACTTTTAGGTGTGTGAGTTCGCCAACAAAACTTGGTTGTGATTTTTCGTAAAATTGGAAGACGATTTAACAATGTCCGTGTGTCTGTCCGTCGGTCTGTTGAAATCACTCAACAGCCTTCACAAATTAAGATATTGAGTTAAAATTTGGCACAGATACGTCTTTATGATGCACGCTGGTTAAGTTCCTGAACGGGCCAAATCGGACCATATTTGAATATAGCTGCTATATAGACCGATCTGACTGTAAAGGGTCTAATGCCCATTAAAGCTTTATTTTTCATCCCATTTCGCTGAAATTTGAAACAGTGAGTAATTTAAGGCTTCCCGACATCTGACCCAAATATAATTCTGATCGGACTATATTTAGATATAGCTGTCATATAGACCGATCTCCCGATAGAGGGAATGGAGGCCATAAATGCTTTATTTTTCAACAGATTTCGCTGAAATTTGAAACAGTGGGTTATTTTAAGCCTCCTGACACCCGACCCAAATATGGTTCAGATCGGCCTATATGTAGATATAGATCCCATATAGACCGATCTCCCGATAAAGGGTCTAATGCCCCTTTATGCTTTATTTTTCATCCCATTTTGCTGAAATTTGAAACAGTGAGTAGTTTAAGGCTTCTTAACATCTGACCCAAATATGGTTCAGATCGGACTATTTTTAGATACAGCTGCCATACAGACCGATCTGCCGATAAAGGGTCTGAAGGGCATAAACGCTCCATTTTTTAACCGATTTCGCTGACATTTGAAATAGTGAGTAGTTTAAGGCTTCCCGACATCTGACCCAAATATGGTTCAGATCGGACGATATTTAAATATAGCTGCCATATAGACCGATCTGCAGATAAAGGGTCTGTAGGCCGTAAAAGCTTTATTTATTAACCGATTTCTCTAAAATTTGCAACATTAAGTAGTTTTAGGGCTCCCAACATCTGACCCAAATATAGTACAGATCGGACTATATTTAGATATAGCTGTCATATAGACCGATCTGCAGATAAGGGGACTGAAGCCCATAAAAGCTTTATTTATTACCCGATTTCGCTGAATATTGAAACAATGAGTAGCTTAAGGCTTCCCGACATCTGACCCAAATATGATTCAGATAGGACTATATTAAGATATAGCTGCCATATAGACCGATATTCCGATAAATAGTCTAATGCCCATAAATGCTTTATTTTTCATCCAAATTCGCTGAAATTCGGAACAGAGCGTAGCTTTAAGCCTCCCAATATCCGACCCAAATATGGTACAGGTCGGACTATATTTAGATATAGCTGTCATATAGACCGATCTGCCGATCAAGGATCTGAAGACCATAAAAGGTTTATTTATTAACCGATTTCGCTGAAATTTGAAACAGTGAGTAGTTTTAAGCCTCCCAACATAGGATCCAAATATGGTCCAGATCGGGCTATATTTAAATATAGCTGCCATACAGCCCGATCTGCCGATAAAGGTCTGAAGCCCATAAAAGCTTTTGTTTATTACCCGATTGCGCTGAAATTTGGAACAGTGAGTAGTTTAAGGCCTCCCGACATCTGACCCAAATATGTTTCAGATCGGACTATATTTAAATATAGCTGTCATATAGACCGATCTGCCGATCAAGGGTCTGAAGATCATAAAAGGTTTATTTATTAACCGATTTCGCTGAAATTTGAAACAGTGAGTAGTTTTAGGCCTCCCAACATAGGATCCAAATATGGTCCAGATGGGGCTATATTTAAATATAGCTGCCATACAGCCCGATCTGCCGATAAAGGGTCTGAAGCCCATTAAAGCTTTTGTTTATTACCCGATTGCGCTGAAATTTGGAACAGTGAGTAGTTTAAGGCCTCCCGACATCTGACCCAAATATGTTTCAGATCGGACTATATTTAGATATAGCTGCCATATAGACCGATATGCCGATTAAGGGTCTGAGGTTCATAAAAGCTTTATTTATTACCCGATTTTGATAAAATTTGAAACAGTGAGTTTTTCTGTGCCTCCCGATATTCGACCTTAATATGGTTCAGATCGGTTTATATATGCCAAAAAGACTAATATTTCGTTCTACAAAATTGAATAGTGACTTATATATATTAGACCACTCAATGTCCGTGCGGTGCTGGGTGCTTAAATTATCCAATTTTACATACATATATACCCGAGGTGGTGGTTATTCAAAGATCGGCCCGGCCGAATTTAATACCTTTTTACTTGTTTTTTTGGTTCATTAGTTGGTGGAATAATCAATAACGGTTTGGTACTAAAACCAATAACGATCTGGTGCTAAAATCAACAACAGCTTGGTATTAACACCAATACCAGTTCGGTAGTAAGGCCAATACTCAACGGTACTAATCATTTCATATTTCATCCATGCCATCCGGTATTGTTTTTATACCATACAGAGTTGCTCTACTATCAATACCATATGGTATTGAAATGAGCAGGTTTGGTATCAGCCTTTCTCTGGGTGTATTTGCAGTCCTTACCAATAACCTTAAATCGAGGACAAAATCTTAAAGTTTGGGTCAACTTTTTTGTTTAGTGTGCCTTCAATACATTCCGCTGGAAAATTTTCCATGGCTTCTTCAAATATGCTATCTTTGTCATATTATCATACATTCACATTCTTCAAGTGTATGGAAATGTTCCCTTTCAATCCCTGTGCCCACACACATTATATAAGCCCAAGGCACTTTATATCACTTTTCAATTATAATTTCAATCATAAATAAAGTTTCCATAGATAAACCCACAAAACCACACAAGCGGCAATGTGAATACAAATTTTGGCTTTCCTCAATCGCATAAAATATTTGCCATTATACAGATTTTGATTATTATTATTGTTATTCTTCGAATTGGAATTTTTCGGTTTAACAATAATGAAGATTAAGTGTGGGGCCAGCAGGGGGGTTTTGTTCTTAATTATTTTTGCATAGCTTTTGGAAGGAATTACTCTTATTGTGTTATTTGAAATGAAACTACAACAATGGCATGGCATATATATTATGAGCCTTCTAATGCTGTCGTCATCGTCATGTGATTGCTATCGGTTGTTTAACTGAAACTGAAGTAGAATTTGTGTGAGTCCTTAATCACATGGTACAATCCGTAAAACAGTTTTGTGGAAGCTTTATTACTAATTAATTACGTTTATTAAGTGATGCATGTGTCCTAGGTATATTGATTTGGAAATAACAATGAAGAATGTATAATGAAATGTTAAACTCCAGAGATTAGTTTGAGACTAGTTGGCACTTAAAGGTATAATAAAAACAAGTAAAAAGGCGTTAAGTTCGGCCGGGCCGAACTTTGGATACCCACCAACTCAGGTATATATGTAAACCCCCTTTCATCAAAATTCGGTGAAAATTGCATACCTTATACTCATATACCTCATACCGATCTGAACTATATACGACACGGATGGCGAAAAGCCGAACATAAGTCACTGTGTCAAATGTCAGTGAAATCGGATTATAAATGCGCCTTTTATGGGGCCAAGACTTTAAATCGAGATATGGGTCTACATGGCAGCTATATCCAAAGTTGGACCGATTTGGGCCAAGTTGCATAAACATGTCGAAGAGCCTAACACTAAGCACTGTCCCAAATTTCGGCGAAATCGGACAATAAATGCCTTCTTTATGGGCCCTAAACCTTAAATCCAGAGATCGGTCCATATGGCAGCTATATTCAAATCTGAACCGATCTGGGCAAAATTGAAGAAGGACGTCGAAGAGCCTAACCAAACTCACTGTCTCAAATTTCAGCGACATCGGACAATAAATGCGTCTTTTATGGCCCCAAAATCTAAAACCTAGATATCGGTCTATATGGCAGCTATATCCAAATCTGGACCGATCTGTGCGATATTGCAGAAGTATGTCAAGGGGCTTAACTTAACTCACTGTTCCAAATTTCGGGGACATCGGGCAATAAATGAGCATTTTATGGGCCCAAAACCATAAATCAAGAAATCGGTCTATATGGCAGCTATATCCGAATCTGGACCGATCTGTGCGATATTGCAGAAGTATGTCATGGGGCTTAACTTAACTCACTGTTCCAAATTTCGGGGACATCGGGCAATAAATGAGCATTTTATGGGCCCAAAACCATAAATCAAGAAATCGGTCTAAATGGCAGCTATATCCAAATCTGGACCGATCTGTGCGATATTGCAGAAGTATGTCAAGGGGCTTAACTTAACTCACTGTCCCAAATTTCAGCAAAATCGCATAATGAATGTGGCTATTATGGGCCTTACACCATAAATCGGAGGATCGATCTTTATGGCAGCTATATCCAAATCTGAACCTATCTGATCCAAATTAACGAAGGATGTCGATGGGCCTTACACAATTCACTGCCCCGAATTTCATCAAAAACGGATAATAAATGTGGCTTTTGTGGGCCTAAGACCCTAAACCGGAGGATCGGTCTATATGGCAGCTATATCCAAATCTGAACCGATCTGGACCAAATTAAAGAAACATGTCAAAGGGCCTAAGACAACTCACTGTCCCAAATTTCAGCGAAATCGAACCATAAATGTGGCTTTTATGGGCCTTAGGCCCTAAATCGGAGGATCGGTCTATATGACAACTATATCCAAATCTGGACCGATCTGAGCCAAATTGACAAAAGATGTCGAAGGGACTAACACAACTCACTGTCCCAAATTTCAACAAAATCGGATAATAAATGTGGCTTTTATTGGCCTAAGACCCTAAATCGGTGGATCGGTCTATATGGGGGCTATATCAAGATATAGTCCGATATAGCCCATCTTCGAACTTAACCTGCTTATGGACAAAAAAAGAATCTGTGCAAAATTTCAGCTCAATATCTCTATTTTTAAAGACTGTAGCGTGATTTCAACAGACAGACGGACGGACATGGCTAGATCGTCTTAGATTTTTACGCTGATCAAGAATATATATACTTTATAGGGTCGGAAATGGATATTTCGATGTGTTGCAAACGGAATGACAAAATGAATATACCCCCATCCTTCGGTGGTGGGTATAACAAGTAGGTTAGGTTGAAAAGAGGCCGCCGATATTAATCCGCCCCATGCCACTATGGACATACACCTAAGCCAGCAATCGGCTTGTTGTGCGCTCTAAAAACTATAAAGTAACCTTAAAAAAGAAAATTTTAAGTAAGGAATTCCGTACTACTTACAATATCCTTAATTCTCTTCCATACCACTCCCCTAAGTTGGTTCATGTCTGGTATAGTGTCGCCACCTAAGTGCCGGTATCTGTTAGACGCGAAAGGCGGCCCATGACAAATGAAATGCTCCAACGTCTCATCATCTTCCCCGCATGCCCTACAAATGCTATAACTTGCCGCCCCGATTTCGCATAAGTGAGCTCGTAGTCCTATGTGTCCCATTATGATACCTATAGCTATACTGACCTCCTTCTTGCTTCCTTTCAGTAATAGCCTCGTCTTCTCACAATCGGGATCCCCCCATAGGATTTTCGCCGTCCTACCGACCGTTTCGCTGTTCCACTATGTTGCGAGCGCATTCGTCGCCCACTCCCTTAACTCGGAGTGCGTCGACCCGAAAGGCATCGGGTTAACCAAGTTTTGTGAGGGCAGTCCGCACCGATTTTAAGTGAGCTCGTAGTCCTATGTGTCCCGTTATGATTCCAATACCTATACTGACCGCCTTCTTGCTTCCTTTCAGTAATAGCCTCGTCTTCTCACGATCTGGATCCCCCCATAGGATTTTCGCCGTCCTACCGACCGATTCGCAAATCCACAATATTGCATGCGCATTCGTTGCCCACTCCCTTAACACGGATTGCGTCGACCCGAAAGGCTTCGGGTTAACCAAGTTTATTGACGGTAGTCCTCTGGCCTTCACCGCCAAATCGTCTGCCCTTTCACTTCCCCTTACTCGGTTATGGCCCGGCATCCAAACGATGCGGATTTTGCCATCCTCAGAGAAGGCGTTAATCTCCCTCTTACACTGCAAGACTGTTCGTGACCTTATCGTCCTGGTTGTTATTGTCCTTATGGCAATTTTACTGTCGGTAAAGATGTTCAGACTCGACGAGCTCGCGTTAGCACCATATCACCTCAAGCATTCCGTGATCGGCCGAATCTCCGCCTGCAGGACCGTATTATGGTCAGGCAGTCTAAAACAGATCTCAGTCCTCGGGTTCTCAATGTAAACTCCCTGGCCCACGCTGTCCTCCAGCTTTGATCCTTCCGTGTTCCGTCAATCCAAGGCTATACCGATGGCAGCAGGGCCTCGCACTCGACTTCAAGGTTCATATCAGGTTTTCGTTCCCTACTATCAAATAAGATTAAAAAAAAAATTTGCCTTCCAGATGGCAATACTGATCTTCTAGATGGCAATACTAGGGTACCATCCATCCAAGACTGTGCCGATGGCAGCAGTGTCTCGCACTCGACCTCAAGTGTCGTCTTAGGTATCCGATCGAAAACCTCTTTCCTTTCTTCCAGTTTTCCTATCGTCTCCTCGATTATACCGCGATGGTATGAGCTGCTACCATTCTCAATCCATTCTCCCATCGCCTTAAGTCTGATAGCCGCAGTGGCTGCCTCACACTTAATCTGTATGTCAATGGGTCGGATATCTAGAATAGTCTCCAGTGGCCTAGTTGGCGTGGTCCTCATTGCTCCGCCTATGCCAAGACAACATGCTCCCTGAAACTGTTGTATGGTCCTTATGTTGCACTTTTTCTCCAAAGCAGTCCACCAAACTACTGAGGCGTAAGTAAGTATTACTCTAATCTCGCTCCTGTAGAGCCTCGAATTCAGGCCCCATTTCGAGCCAACGGCCCGCCTACATAGTGCCCAACATCTGTGAGCCTTCTCAATACGATCCTGAAAGTGACACTTCCAATTCAGTTTCCTCTCGGACAGGAAACTAAATTCACCTAAGTATTTGACCTTGTCAGATATCGAAACCGTCTTATTTAGGAAACGAGATGCGTTAAATTGGCCCACTTTCGTTTTCCTTGTGAACAGGCTTATTTCAGCCTTCTCTGGGTTAACATTGACAACTCTAGGTCTAGCCCAGTCATATGCCATACGTAAGACCCTTTCGGCCCTTCTGTATAGCTCGTTCGGATCCTTACCCTTGAGAAGTATTATAACATCGGGTTCAAATCCCTCCTCAGTCAGCATCCGTAATAGGTCATTTATGGTGGTCATCCGTAATAGGTCATTTATGGTGGTCATCCGTAATAGGTCATTTATGGAGTGGCGATAAAATGTCCCCCTGTGGCGTGCCCTGCGCCACTTTCTCACTTTTATTTATGCCATGGGAAACACAATTTATCCACCTGTTCCTTAGCATTTTGGTTTATCGAGTCTTTAAGGACTGGGTCCACCCGGTACTGATCTAAGGATTGAATCAATGTGTCATTGCTAAAAGCCCCCTCGATGTCAATACATATCGCCAGGGTGTACGTTTTGGTATCGAAGGATTCTTTTATTTTATGCACAACCACGTGCAGGGCGGACTCCACTGAACTTCCCTTGACATAGGCATGCTCTTTGTTGTATTGGAACAGTTCGCTGGATGTCATACTCTTTATCATGGTGTCCACAACACGTTCCAAGGTTTTGAGTAGACAGGACTTAAGGCTTATGGGTCTGTAGGCCTTTGGTGTCGCATAACTTGCCTTACCGGGCTTGGGTATAAACACCACCCTTGCCTCCTGCCAGGCTTTCGGAGTTTATGCCTAGTCCTAGGCACGCTGTGAAAATTTTGGCCAGACGAGGCGCCAGATAGTCTGCCTCATTCTGCAGTATTCCATCAGGTCCAGGTGACTTAAATGGTTTGAAACTCCTCCAGGATTCCTTCCCCATAAATTCCGTTATTATAGACCTTCGATCATCGTCATTATTCCAAGTTTCCGGTGTCTCCGTGAGCTCTTCGTATGCTGTGGAAAATGGGTTTTTATCAAAAGTCTTAACATGTCCTCCGTTGTCTCTGCTCTCACTCCCATGTCGTCTACTAAAGTTTCAGTTTGGACATGGGTTTTTGAGAGAAACTTTTTTATCTTGGCGGCGTCAGTAACGCTATCGACCTGTTCGCAGAAAAGCGTCCAGGAGGCACATTTTGCCGCTCTGGTAATCTTATTGTATTCCTTGAGCCGTATATAATACAGATCCCAATAAACTCCCGCTTTTTTACCATGTACTCTGTTAAAAAGTCTGCGGATCTCTTTCCCAATATTGCGAATCTCCCCGGTGATCCAGGGTTTTTCTTGGTCTGATTTCCTTTCCCGAAGAGGACAACTATCTTCGAGAGACCCGAAAATTTACGTCTTTTTATATCCTTTCCCGAAGAGGACAACTATCTTCGAGGAACCCCACCAGGGCAGTCGTAATCCTGTTGACATTTTCGTCAATCTCTTCTATGCTTGGACAATCTAAATTATATTGCCCAAGTCTTCTTCTGAGAAGCCTTCCGAATTTTGTCCAATTGGTTTTCAACTTATTCCGGAAGCTTATCGGATTCGGCACTGATCGTGCTATTCTAAACCTAATGTAGCAATGAACAGAGAAAGAGTGTTCCATGGAGACCCTCCAATCCTGAACCGCAGCGATTCGATTTTCTGAACATATCGTCACAACTAATACCTCCTCCCTAATCCTAGCACCTGACGTTAGGTTGCTTTTGAGAGACAGGCGAAATTGGAATTGGAATAACAAAAGACCTAAATTTTCGGCTATCGCTGCCATCATTGACATGGAAGAATCCATTGTGTAAATCAATGGTACTGAATATCATTGCATCTTTAAAACTATCGAGCTGGTCCTCTATCAATTAAAGTGTAAAATAATCTTTCACGATGACCTGTACGACTCTCCTAAACTCGGGTCCTTTCCAGGCTTCAGTAGCGGGAAACACTCTGCCTATTTTCCAGACATCGGGAACTCTAAAAGTGTTCAAAGACAGTTTGAGGACAGTAGTCAGGTACTCAACTCCAGGTTAATCCAGACTCTTCAACATCAATGTAGAGATTCCGTCGGGGCCCAATGCCTTGGATGAACTGAAGCCACGGATGAGATTCGTAACTTCGCCCACGGTAAATTGTGATGGCTGTCCATCGTCCCATGGACCACGGATGCGGCGAATGGCTCTCCTCTTTGCCATCTCGGGATGCACAATAAATTGACGGTTGAACAACATAGCGCATCTCTTCGCATCAGTCACGGTTATTTCGCCAAAAGTGACTGAGGTCCTGTCATCCCGCCTACCGGGGTTCGAGAGTGACCTAACAGTAGACCACAGCTTGGCGAAACCGGTACCTAAGTTACATTATTCCAAGTGTTCCAGCCACAAATTCCGCCTTTGTTCGTTGACTACCCTGTTTATTTCCAGATTCGGCTCGCTGATTCTGGGGTTAGTGAGGTCCATACAACGAATCCCATCAAGCTCGTCTGCGAGAACCACTGCTTGCGCCGGGAAATTGGGCCGCACTTGGGGTATTCGAACGGCTGGTACAAAAGCGAGCGGCTGCTGCGTTAATGATGTCTCGGAATTTCCTCTCGGCAACTAGCACATCAGAGGAGGGTGGAACTTCACTGAATCGGCGATTGATATACTCTCTGAAGCCAGCCTAATCGGACTTCTTATGATTGATAAACGTCCGACGCTGAGCGTTTATGAACTTGGGTGGTCGGTCGATGGTGAGAATTGCGGGGAGGTGGTTTGATCTCAAAGAGATGACGGCTTGAGAGGATATGTCACTCAAGAGATCAGGTGATGCAATGGAAATGTCTGGCGAGCTGCTGCACCTGCTCGTTATCCTAGTGGGGGCATCCTCAAAACGTAAAGCCTTCAATCTGCTTTGCCAAAGCCATGCCACGCTGATCGTTACCTAGGGGAGAATCCCAGAAATATGATTTGCATTAAAGTCCCCTAGATCCAGACGATTATGGCCAGATAGCAACCCACTTATGTCGGGGATGTAAGCCTGGCCATTAATCGGGACACAGCTACCAACCGGCGATATGTACACGTTGTATAACTCTATCTCGGCAGTACCGGACCTGATTGCTATCCCCATGCACTCCATGTAGGGATCACTAGCGTCAGGCGCAGGCCAGATGGGTCTATATTGCACGGAACGGTGTATCACGAAGGCCCATCGCCCCCCTCCATTCCTTGAGCGATCCTTACGTAGCACATTGTAACCGTGACAACAGTGCTGCAGGTGTTGGTCAGCTTTGTCTCCTGGATCGCTGCGACCCATATGCTCTTCCGATTCATGAAATCCACAATCTCATCGATCATATCATAGAGACCGTTGTAGTTTAGTTGTAAACTTGGCCATTAATTGGGACACGTATAGCTCTATCTCGGCAGTACCGGACCTGACTGCTATCCCCATGCACTCCATGTAGGGGTAACTAGCGCCAGACGCAGGCCAGATGGGTCTATATTGCACGGAACGGTGTATCACGAAGGCCCATCGTCCCCCCTCCATTCCTTGAGCGATCCTTACGTAGCACATTGTAACCGTGACAACTGTGCAAGCTGCAGGTGTTGGTCAGCTTTGTCTCCTGGATCGCTGCGACCAATAAAGTCCGACTCATAAAGTCCATAATCTCATCGATCTTGCTAAGGAGTCCGTTGCAGTTTAGCTGCAAAAACGATACACTTCCCGGCAATGGCCTGGGATGCTGCCGTTGCGTATATTGCCGTACAGGAGAGATTAGGGGGGGTCACATAGTCCTACGACGACGACGCTTGTGACCCACAGCTGGCTATGTTCGCACAGCACTTTGCAACATCACCAGTATGACTATACGCCCGTGGTGAAGTGAGGCCAGAGCAAGATCGGAAATGTAGCCACTCCATGCACCGGTTACACCTCACCGACACTGACCGATGATGGAGGCGGCAAGGACTGCCGCCTCAGTGTACGTGTTCGTCTTTTTTGATCATGGGAGAGGTACATCTCGGAGCGCCTTCTCCGCACGCTTCTGGTCCGTGCCGGGATTGAAAAGAACCCCGGATCCTGGTTCTGTTCGGTTTGCCAGAACCAGGATCCGGGATTCTTTTCTCGGAGCGCCTTCTCCGCACGCTTCTGGTCCGTGCCGGGATTGAAAAGAACCCCGGACCCTGGTTCTGTTCGGTTTGCCAGAACCAGGATCCGGGATTCTTTTCAATCCCGGCACGGACCAGAAGCGTGCGGAGAAGGCGCTCCGAGATGTACCTCTCCCATGATCAAAAAAGACGAACACGTACACTGAGGCGGCAGTCCTTGCCGGCTGCCATGGGTATGGTTTAACTTTATTCGCATTTGTATTATTACCGAAGCCTGCCAAATGAAAGTTTGATTGAAGCAATTTCGCTCTACCCAAACGATTGTAAACGGTTTCGAAAGCAATGTTAAATCTTCTACCAGTATCGAATAACGCCAGTAAATGTTTTTCTCCGAATTTCACATTCTTTCCCATAATGTCGTCAGAAATTAATCGAACATAAGTTTTATTCCAATATTGCTGACACTGCACTGTATGTTTAATTATTGGGTTGCCCAAAAAGTAATTGCGGATTTTTTAAAAGAAAGTAAATGCATTTTTAATAAAACTTAGAATGAACTTTAATCAAATATACTTTTTTACACTTTTTTTCTAAAGCAAGCTAAAAGTAGCAGCTGATAACTGACAGAAGAAAGAATGCAACCACAGAGTCACAAGCTGTGAAAAAATTTGTCAACGCCGACTATATGAAAAATCCGCAATTACTTTTTGGGCAACCCAATATTTTCGGAAACTCATAAATTTCCTCACTATTCCTGTGATTCGAGGTCATTTTGTTTGTTCCTTGGCATATGGCGTTTTTGTTGAATGTACTCTGGCAATTCCAATGAATAAACTTGGCCATAATTAAATCAACCCAAATACACCATTCTTATCACTTAGTCTCAAGAGCCTATCGACAATACAATGCCAAATAACGAAAAGATTACCAGCAATTGTTGTTCCGGCTTCCTTCTCGCCTTTTCTTGCACAATGAAGATGTAAACAATAGTAATTAATTAATGGTGTAATCATATTCACCTCGTAGCGCGTTCTTGTGCAATACCAAGGATTTAATAAATGGGAAACAGCTTTCCCCATAGTCCTAGGGAAAATAAATCGTTATGCTTTAAGATGAGAAGAAGAAAGGAAAAGAGAACAACTGCGAAAAGAAAACAATAATGACAACAAAAGAAAAATTAATTTTAATGCCTTTCATATTTGTATGCGAAGAGATGTGCTATCTTCATCTCTTCCTTTCAGTTTTGATATAAAATGCAAATGTGATGTAATCTTCAGAAGGTTTGGCTGCCTGTGTGCTGGAGTACACTTAAAACACTTGTGAGTTGTTGCTGTCTTCAAAACATATTCTCAAAAACCCATCGACACCTGCTGCCTTGTTATTATTTAGTTGGCCTATTACTATTTTGCCAACATTTCGGTTAGGCAGTACGTATAAATCAATATCTTCAACAGTGACTAGATTCAAGGAATCCTTGTTGTCGTCACTCTTCATATACTCAGCAACCTCGGTATATGTTACCAGACGTGCGGATACGCTAGATTTTTTCTCTGTCTTTGAACCTCTCTCTCTCTCTCTCTCTCTTGCTTACTCAGACATTGTGGTTGCTGGGGACTTCAACTCTAACGTTTTACAGGACACGGGCTTGACGTTTGAAATGTCTTCCTTGGGGCTTTTGCCTGTCAATTCATCAATTCCCATGCATTTTTTCGCATTCTCCAGCACGCTTCTCGATCTGTTCTTTGTTGGTGACACTTCAAAAGTCCTCCTATACGACCAACTGTCGGCCTCATATTCTTCGAACCATAACTTGATCTGACAGGGGAAGTCGAGTAGTTGGTGTTGCCATTTATGTCAGAAGAAAACTGAAAGCTAGAATTCGTTTAAAGTCTGAATTCGGGGACCAGATAGAAGAAGTGTGTGTTGAACTATCGTCGTGATAAAGTGAAAAAGTTTTCGTTGGTTGTATCTAACGATTGACATACATCCTGAAGCCCGGATGTACTGAAGTCCGTAACACTGGTTTATACTGATGTTATTATCACTTTTAGATTCAACTCTGACTAATGATGATATGTTGACACTTGGCCTATGCGTCACCAATAATACAAACCCCACACATTTCACATCAACCATCAATACACTCTTAGATTTGTTCTTTGTCAATCATTCTTTGTCAATCATTCTTTGAAGATATCATTGTATGATCAGATTTCTGTTCCATGTTTCTCTAAGCATGATCTGATTTATCTCTCCTACGATTTTGATTTGCAGCAGTAAGAGGAGGATATATCCTATCGTGACTACGGTAATGTGAAAGTATGAACATTTAGTTGGTATGGTCTACCAGGTGAACTGGGATGACATTTTTACACTTTCAACTGTCGATCAGCAGATGGCTTTCATGAGGGATAACATTTTGCGTCTCTATGAGGCAACAGTTCCAATAGGGATTAAAAGGGCTTTGGCCAAAACAAAGCCATGGTTCAATTCAAGAATCAAGATGCTTATCGGGAGTAGCGACTTGGCTTACAGCAGATGGCAGCGTTTCAAGTCTCCAGAGCTGAAAGAAGAATTCCGTGAAGCCAAGAGAAAAGTTAACAGTTTTATTAATGCGGCTAAAATGGAGTATCATTCTTCAAGATATGATTGCACAGTGGGCTCGAGGAGTAAGTGAAAGGTGATACATGACATTGGAGTGGATAAACCCAAGTCAAACACTTCATACCATGAGGATCTAGATGAACTCAACAGGAGCTTCGTAAGCGTACCCGATTTACAAACGGACACGGAATTTTACAGTGATGGTGATAGGCCGGCTTTCGTTTTTGATGCCCGTAGTCCTTTTGAGTTTAGATGTGTTAGCCATGAGGAAGTTTAGGAGAGTTTTGTCCGTGTTAAGTCAAATGCAATTGGCTTGGACGGAGTTGATCCGAGATTTGTACGAATGTTACTTCCATAGCTCCTACCGTACTTTACGTACCGTACCTGTTTAATTCAATTTTGAGCTCCAGTGTATATCCTATTACTTGGAAGCATGCAAAGATTATCCCCATTCCCAAATCCAACGTTGATTATCGGCCGATATCAATTTTATGCTATCTCTCTAAGGTTTTCGAGACAATCCCTCATGGACAGATGTCGGTATATCTTCACCAAGGGTCCCTGTTGTCAGAAAGACAGTCCATCTTCCATTCTGATCATACTTGCATTACTCCATTAGTTGAAGAGGCTGAATCGATCAGAAATGACATTGATGAGAACAAAATTGGCTTTCTGGATCACTCCAAAGCTTTCGACACGGTTGATCACCTGAATTTGTGCATGAAACTACGGAATTTTTTATACCCTCCACCATAAGATGGGGGCTATACTAATTTCGACATTCTGTTTGTAACTACTCGAAATATTCGTCTGAGACTCCATAAAGTATATATATATTCTTCATCGTCGTGACATTTTATGTCGATCTAGCCATGTCCGTCCGTCCGTATGTCTGTCGAAAGCACGCTAACTTCCGAAGGAGTAAAGCTAGCCGCTTGAAATTTTGCACAAATACTTCTTATTAGTGTAGGTCGGTTGGTATTGTAAATGGGCCATATCGGTCCATGTTTTAAAATAGCTGCCATATAAACCGATCTTGGGTCTTGACCTCTTGAGCCTCTAGAGTGCGCAATTCTTATCCGATTGGAATGAAATTTCGCACGACGTGTTTTGTTATGATATCCAACAACTGTGCCCAGTATGGTTCAAATCGGTCCATAACCTGATATAGCTGCCATATGAACCGATCTGTGATCTTGACTTCTTGAGCCTCTAGCGTGCGCAATTCTTATCCAATTGGAATGAAATTTTGCACGACGTGTTTTGCTATGATATCCAACAACTGTGGCAAGTATGGTTCAAATCGGTTCATAACCTGATATAGCTGCCATATAAAACGATCTTGGGTCTAGACTTCTTGAGCCTCTAGAGGGCGCAATTCTTATCCGATTGGAATGAAATTTTGCACGACGTGTTTTGTTATGATATCCAACAACTGCGCCAAGTATGGTTCAAATCGGTCCATAACCTGATATAGCTGCCATATAAACCGATCTTATTATATCCAACAACTGTGCCAAGTATGGTTTAAATCGGTCCATAACCTGATATAGGTCCCATATAAACCGATCTTGGGTCTTGACTTCTTGAGCCTATAGATGGCACAATTCTTATCCGATTTGAATAAATTTTTGCACGAAGTATTGCGTTATGATATCCAACAATTGTGCCAAGTATGGTTCAAATCGGTCCATAACCTGATATAGCTGTCATATAAACACATCTGGAGATTTGACTTCTTGAGCTTCTAGAGGGCGCAATTCCTATCCGATTTGGCTGAAATTTTGCATGACGTATTTTATTTTTACTTTCAACAACTGTGTCAAATAAGGTTCAAATCGGTTCATAACCTAATATAGCTGCCATATAAACCGATCTGGGATCTTGACTTCTTGACCCCTAGAGGTCGCAATTATTATCCGATATGCCTGAAATTTTGTACGACGGATCCTCTCATGAGCATCAACAAACGTGTTTATTATGGTCTGAATCGGTCTATAGCCCGATACAGATCCCATATAAATCGTTCTCTCTATTTTACTTCGTGAGCCCCAATGGGCGCAATTCTTATACGAATTGGCTGAAATTTTACACACGTCTCCAACATATAATTTAATTGTGGTCCGAACCGGACCATATCTTGATATCGTTTTAATAGCAGAGCAACTCTTTTCTTATATTCTTGTTTGCCTAAGAAGAGATGCCGGGAAAAGAACTCGACAAATGCGATCCATGGTGGAGGGTATATAAGATTCGGCCCGGCCGAACTTAGCACGCTTTTACTTGTTTTAACTTCACATCAACGGCAACGAGTCTGATTATGTCGCATCTGAGCGAAAGACGGCAGTCTGTTTGTGCATGGAATATATTATCTAACCCCCTGTTCGTACCTAAGGGGGTTCCACAAGGCTCGATTACAGGTCCACTTCTTTTTTTCATTATATATGCGAACGACTTGTCTCGACAACTAGCAAACGGTCAGATTATGATGTATGCTGATGACGTGCAGATTTTTCATAGCGGCTTTGTGGACAATGTAGACGTTGGCATAAGCAAACTGAATGCGGATCTACATCAAATGCAATTGGCTTGGCTTAACACCGACTACATCGCGTTTATGACTGGCGACTGCAAATGGTTTTTGAGCAATTCTTAAACGGGGCTTAATGGAGCTTGACTTAACTCACTGTCCCAAATTTCGGCGATATGGGACAATCAATGCGCCTTTTATGGGCTAAAAACCTCAACTCAAGAGATAGGTATATATGGCAGCTATATTCAAATCTGTACCGATCTGGGCAAAATTAAAGAAGGATGTCGAAGGGCCTAACACAACTCGCTATCCCAAATTTCGGCGACATCGGACAATAAATGCGCCTTTAATGGGCTGAAAACCTTAAATCGAGAGATCGGTCTATATGGCAGCTATATCCAAATCTGGACCGATCTGGGCTAAATTGAAGAAGGATGTCGAGGGGCTTAACTTAACTCACTGTCCCAAATTTCGGAAACATCGGACAATAAATGCGCCTTTTATGGCCCCAAAACCTTAAATCGAGAGATCGGTCTATATGGCAGCGATATCCAAAACTAGACCGATCTGTGCCATATTGCAGAAGTATGTCGAGAGGCTTAACCTAACTCACTGTCCCAAATTTCGGCGTCATCGGACAATAAATGCGCCCTTTATGGGCTGAAAACCTCAAATCGAGAGATCGGTCTATATGGCAGCTATATCCAAATCTGGACCGATCTGGGCCAAATTGAAGAAGGATGTCGAGGGGCTTTACACAACTAACTGTCCCAAATTTCAGCAAAATCGGATAATAAATGTGGCATTTATGGGCCTAAGACCCTAAATCGGAGGATCGGTCTATATGGGGGCTATATCAAGATATAGTCCGATATAGCCCATCTTCGAACTTAACCTGCTTATGAACAAAAAAACGAACCTGTGCGAATTTTCAGCTTAATATCTCTAATTTTAAAGACTCTAGTGTGAGTTCAACAGACAGACGGACGGACGACGATCAAGAATATTTTGGGTTGCCCAAAAAGTAATTGCGGATTTTTTAAAAGAAAGTAAATGCATTTTTAATAAAACTTAGAATAAACTTTAATCAAATATACTTTTTTTACACGTTTTTTTTTTCTAAAGCAAGCTAAAAGTAACAGCTGATAACTGACAGAAGAAACAATGCAATTACAGAGTCACAAGCTGTGAGAAAATTTATCAACGCCGACTATATGAAAAATCCGCAATTACTTTTTGGGCAACCCAATATATGCGTTATAGGGTCGGAAATGTATACTTCGAGGTGTTCCAAACGGAATGACAAAATGAGCATGCCCCCATCCTTCGGTGAACATTTCAAAAAGCTTTCAATACAATTCTCCGTTAACAACAATTGAAGCTATTTGAGCTAGCCATTTTTTGTTTTTAATCTCACCAAATTGCCATTGGAATTACAGAGTGTTTGTCTTTATCTCATTTGAAAAAAAGCTATTCGAACAATTTTAAAAAATATTTCAATTATAGAAACATTTTTGTTAAGCCAAACAACAGCAAAATGAGAAAAAGGGAATAAAAGGCCCCCGGAAAAAAAATTCCGGAAACATTCCAAAATTTGCAGCGAAACGAGTAAGTGAGCACTTTAGCCCAAGTGCAGATGGTTTTATGAAATTATGACTGCATTTTTTCTGTTGTCTATATCCTGCATCCGAGTGCTGCGGGTGGTTGGGGAGTGCTATCGCAAATTATCACATCCGAGCTGAGTAAATGCAGCAGAACAAAAAAAAAAAAAAATGCTACCAAACAACCATCTTCAACGAGGAGCCAGACATGGAGATAGTGGAGCAGTAGAATATCTCTTTCCCCACCAGGCCATGTGGTAACGCAGAAATGTTGTTTTTCCATTTTTTTTTTTTAATTTTTCGATCTAGCAAAGCTGTATTTGTAAGGTTTGCTTAGACTTCTAGAATGCTAGTTGCACAAAAAATAAAACCCCAAAAACATTCTCTGGCAAAACAACAGAAATAACACAACTCCCGCAATCATCATCATCATCATCAGTGATGACTGATGACGATGATGATGACCATGATGTGGATGCACCACATGCAACTACTTTTTCTTCCATACAACCGCATGCAAAAATCCATGGGAAAAAAGTAATAAATGGTCTATTTTCGGCTTCATATGGTTATAGGCACTATGGGACGAAAAAAAACCCCCAAAATAATGCATGGAAACCTAGGGCATTATTTCCCATGGTAATATCTGGGTCTCCACGACACCATTACATAGGTTACTGGCTTTCTTCTGGAGACGCAACTGTACAACACATGGTGCATTTATGGTTGAAAACTTTATGATTTAAAAAAAAAATATGGTAAAGAGGTTCAGCAACATGATTCATAAGGAACTTTTTCCAGAAGGGGGCCAATTGTCCCCACATAGATTACTTTGAACCGGCTATTTCGCCATAAGAACACGAATCGCTTTACTTCTCTTTCGGTTGTTTCAACACAAGATCAGTTCATAGCAATATGATTGGATGCCTTGCAGGCGATTGGAAAACTTCTAAGCTGGTGATTATACCGGTCACTAGGAACTTTTAATAGAAGGGAGTCATTTGTCCCCACATAGATTACTTTGAACCGGCTATTTCACCATAAGAACTCGAATCGCTTTGCTTTTCTTTTGGTTATTACAAGACAGGATCAGCTGGTAGTAACATGATTGGATGCCTTGCAGGCCATTGGGAAACTTCTAAGCTGGTGATTATACCGGTCACTAAAAACTTTTGATAGAAGGGAGTCAATTGGCCCCACATAGATTACTTTGAACCGGCTATTTCACCATAAGAACTCGAATCGCTTTGCTTTTCTTTCGGTTATTACAACACAAGCTGGTGATTATACCGTTCACTAGAAACTTTTGATAGAAGGGAGTCAATTGTCCCCACACAGATTATTTTGCACCGGCTATTTCGCCATAAGAACTCGAATCGCTTTTCTTTCGGTTATTACAACCCAGGGTCAGCTCGTAGCAATATGATTGAATGCCTTACAGGCTATTGGAAAGCCTCTAAGCTGATGGGTATACCGTTCACTAGGAACTTTTGATGGAAGAGAGTCATTTGTCCCCACATAGATTACTTTGAAACGGCTATTTCGCCATAAGAAAACGTGTCGCTTTACTTTTCTTTTGGTTATTACAACACAGTATCAGCTCGTAGCAACATGATTGGATGCTTTGCAGGCTATTGAAAAACTGGTGATTATACCCTTCACTAGAAACTTTTGATAGAAGGGAGTCATTTGTCCCCACATAGATTACTTTGCACCGGCTATTTCGCCAATAGAAAACGTGTCGCTTTGCTTTCCTTTCGATTATTTCAACACAGTATCAGCTCGTACCAACATGATTGGAAGCCTTGCAGGCTATTGGAAAACTTTTGAGCTGGTGATTATAGCGATCACTAGAAACTTTTTATAGAAGGGAGTCATCTGTCCCCACATAGATTACTTTGAACCGGCTATTTCGCCATAGGAACACAAATCGCTTTGTTTTTCTCTTCTTTCGGTTTCTAAACAACACCTTAGGCGGAAGTTTTTTGTCGGTGCACTCCAATGGCTCTAGAAGTTCAAGGCATATGACTGAATTGTGCTCGCGTCATACATCTTAAAACTCAAGAGCCCCTGGAGAGCATCGACAATATCATAAGACATGGAGTTACAAGCCCTTATGCCCGATGAGCGATCAGCTACTGCTAGTGTGAATATGTGCCATAGATATATTTTCTTATGCTTCTTTAGGAAAGAAAAAGACAACGCAACGCAACGTAGTCTTTAAGTTTTTAAACAGTGACTTCAAAAGTTCCTAAACCCATACCTCTACCAAACCGAACGAGATCAAAATCCCACATTAGCGCCTCAAATCTAGAAACTTTGTTTAGTGTTTGAACCATAGTGCAAAACCAACGCACACTACTGCACTTCAACATGCAACATGAGAACAACACAATGCCCTGCATCACAAATGATATTGGATGGACTCATGTTGTGGTGCTCTTGCTCATTGATTCCTTTGGCCAGACATACAGATCTAGGAATTATTACAAAACCAGCCAAGGATTGACATGAACCAGGAGTTGTTTGCAAAACTTATAAGTACAACAGCAGCCCATAAATCTACACAGATGGGACGATGAAAGTACATTTCTAAAGGGCGTTACTCTCTTTAACCATGTTTGGTTATATGGCTGGGGGTGGTGGGTGTATATGCATCATTTTACAAATAAGGACATACCACATGCACAGGGAGATGGTGTATGAGTGAGAAATACTTAACAGAGGAGTGCCTTTAATTTGCTTTTAATTTAATGTGCCTGCCATTTAGTGGGTAAACATGTAAATGACTGACTACTTGTAAAGTGTCAACGACATTCAGGGATATTAGAGTGTGCCATACGGAAGAGTTTTGGAAGAAAAAAATTCTGTTTATAATTCTGTGGCTCAAGAAATAAAATCGGAAGATCTGTTTATATGGGACTATATATCAGGTTAAGGACCTATTCAGACCATATTAAACACGTTTGTTAAAGGTCATACAAAAAGGAGAAGTGTGTAAATTTTAGCCTAATCGGATAAGAAGTGCTCCCTCTAGAGGCTCAAGAAGTATAATCGGGAGATCGGTTTATATTGGAGCTATATCAGGTTGTGAACCGATTTGGGCCATACTTGACACAGATGTTGATGGTTGAACTAAAACACTTTGTGCAAAATTTTCGCCAAATCGGATATTAATTACGCCCTCTAGCGCCCAAGATGTCAAGATCCGCGATAGGATAATATGGGAGCTAATTCAGGTTATGAACCGATTTAAACCATATTTGGCGCAGTTGTAAGAAGTTAGAACAAAAAACATCGTGCAAAATATCCGCCAAATGGTGATGATAATTGCGCCCTCTAGCGTCTCAAGAAGTCAAGATCCTCAATAAGTTCAGAAATCAGTTTATATAGGAGCTATATCAGGTTATAAACCGATTTGGCGAAGTTGTTGGTGGTAAAACAAAAAACTCTTCACGCAAAATTTCAGCAAAATCGGATAATAATTGCGCCCTCTATCGCCTCAAGAAGTCAAGATCCAAAATCGGGTTATATGGGAGCTATATCAGGTTATGAACCAATTGGGACCATACTTGGCACAATTGTTGACGGAAAAACCAAAACGCTTCATGCTAAATTAAGGCCAAATCGGATGATAATTGCGCCCTCTAGAGGCTCACGACCTGAGATCGGTTTATATGGGAGCTATGTCAGGTTTTGAACCGATTTGAGTCAAACTTGGCACTGCAAAGCAAAGCATTTCAATTTCAGCCAAATCGGATAACAGCTGCGCCCTCTAGCGGTTAAAAAAGTCAAGATCTGAAATCGGTTTACATAGGAGCCATATCAGTTAGAGAACCAATTTGGACTATACTTGGCACAATTGTTAAGGGTCAAACCAAAACTTCTCCTGCAAAATTTCAGCAAAATCGGATAACAATTGCGCCCTCTAGCGCCTTAAGAAGCCAAAATCTTCATGCAAAATTTCAGCCAAATCGGATAATAATTGCGCCCTCTAGTGCCTTAAGAAATCAAGATCCGAAATCGGTTTATATGGAAACTATATCAGGAAATGAACCAATTGGGACCATATTGGCACTATTGTTGACGGAAAAACCGAATCACTTCATGCTTAATTTTAGCCAAATCGGATGATAATTGCGCCCTCTAGAGGCTCAAGACCTGAGATCGGTTTATATGGGAGCTATGTCAGGTTATGAACCGATTTGAGCCATACTTGGCACAGGTGTTGATGGTCAAACCAAAACACTTCAATTTCAGCCAAATCGGATAACAATTGCGCCCTCTTGCGCCTCAAGAAGTCAAGATCCGAAATCGGTTTATATGGCAGCTATATCAGGTTATGAACCAATTTAGAACATGCTTGGCCCATTTGTTAACGGTAAAACCAAAACATTTCGTGCAAAATTTCAGCCGAAGCGGATAATAACTGCGCCCTCTAGCGGCTCAAGAAGTCAAGATCCACAATCGGTTTATAAGGAAACCATATCAGGCAGAGAACCGATTTAGATTATACTTGGCCCAATTGTTGAGAGTCGAACAAAAAACACCTCAAGCAATATCTTAACCTTATCGGATAACAATTGCGCCCCCTAGCGGCTCAAAAATTCAAGTTCCAAGATAGGTTTATATGGGTTGTGAACTTATTTGGACCATACTGGGCACAGTCGTTGGAAGTCAATATAAAATACTTGGTGCAAAATTTCGGCCAAAAACGGGGAAGAATTGCGCACTCTAGATTCCCAAAGATTCAGATCCAGAATCGGTTTATATGGCAGCCATATCAAAACATGGACCGATATAGCACATCTACAAACCCAACTGACCTACGCTAATAGGAAGTATTCGTGCAAAATTTCAAGCGTGCTTTTGATAGATGGACCGACGGACGGACATGGCTAAATCGTCTTAAAATTCAAGACATTCAAGGGCGGTTTGATTTATGTGGATAAAAAAATGTAAACAAGTAAAAAGGCGTTAAGTTCGGCCGAGCCGAACTTTGTATACCCACCACCTTGTGCATATATGTAAACCACCTTTCGTCATAATCTGGTGAAAAATTCATAATTTATGCCCACATAGCAGCTTTATCGAAATATGGTCCGATTTGGGCCAAATTCGACACGGATATTGAGTGGTCTAATAAGTACAAGTCACTTTGTTCAATTTTGTAGAGCAAAATATTGGTCTTTGTGGTAGCCATATCCAAATATACACCGATCTGAACCATATACGACATGGATGTCGAAAAGCCTAACATAAGTCACTGTGTAAAATTTGAGCGAAATCAGATTATAAATGTGCCTTTTATGGGGCCAAGACTTTCAATCGAGAGATCGGTCTATATGGCAGCTATATCTAAATCTGAACCGATTTGGGCCAAATTGAAGAGAGCTGTCGAAGGGCCTAACACAAATCACTGTCCCAAACTTGGGCGAAATCGGGTATTAAATGAGCATTTTATAGGCCCAAAACCTTAAAACGATATATCGGTCTATATGGCAGCTATATCCAAATCTGGACCGATCTGGGCCAAATCGAAGAGCGATGTCGAAGGGCCTAGCATAACTCACTGTCCCAAATTTCGGCGACTTGGGATATTAAATGAGCATTTTACGGGCCCAAATCCTTAAATCGAGAGATCGGTCGATATGGCAGCTATATCCAAATCCTTTCATTTAAGGGCTGTTTTGGGGAGTGGGGTGGACCCCCAATTACTAAGCCCTGAAAATATATCAGCAACATGCTCACTTCTCATATTTTTGAACCCCATATTGTCATTGGCCTCAAAATTGGATATGAAATTCGTTTTATAATCTCGAATACCATTCACTTAAACCTATTATTGAAAAAGTCGGCACATATGTCCGGTTTGCGGTATGGGCCCTAAAAACTATGAATATTGAGCTGCACTGTCTTGAAGACCCAAATTGTCTTGGTGAGCTAATACGTCCTACTTGGGGCCTTGTTATGGCGGTGGGACGTCCCCTAGACAGTTGGTACCGAAGATGGAGGTCAAATTCATGGTCTATTCCCAAATACCCTTCATTTGAGCTCCATTTTTTCATAGTCGGTAAACATGACACGCTTGGAGGGTGTTTTGAGGGATGAGCGTCCACTCAGTGAGTTGGCCTTGAAAATATATATCGGATTCGTGTAATACTCTAAAATACCCCTAATTTGAACCTCTTATTGCAAATACCCTTCATTTGAGCTCCATTTTTCCATAGTCGGCATACATGACCGATTTGGTGGTTGTTTTGGGGGATGGGGCGGCCACTCTGTGACTTGTCCTTGAAAATACATATCAGATTCGTGTTCTACTCTAAAATACCCCTAATTTGAACCTCATATTACAATGGTCAACAAATACTTCCTGTTTGGGTGGTATTATGGGGGTGGGGTGGCCCATAGACACTTCGTGCTTTACTCCCAAAGACCTTTTATTTGAGCCCCATATTGCTATGGTCGTAAATTTGTCCCCTTTGGGGGATGTTTTTGGGGAGAAGCGGCCCCTCAAAAACTTAGTTCCACATCTGGATATCAGATTCGTATTATACACTCAAATTCCTTTTATTTTAGCTCCATATTGCCATGGTCAGTAAATAAGTCCCGTTTGGGGAGTGTTTTGGGGAAGGGGTGGCCCCCCCAGAAACCTTGTCCCAAATTTGGATATCAGATTCGTATTTTACTCGCAAATATCTTTCATTTGAGTCCCATATTGCCATGGTGGGTAAATATGTCCTATTTAGGGGGGTTTTGGGGGTTAAGGTGGTCCGCCCAACACTTGGTCGCACATTTGGGTATCAGATTCGTATTCTACTTTTAAATATCTTTCATTTAAGTCCCATATTGTCGTGATTGGTCTATATATATACTTTGTAGGTTTTGGGGTGGGGCGTTCCCCCTAGGTACCCCAGCCGAAATTTGGATACTACATTTTTGTTTGTAGAATACTATAAGAGAGCACACAAAATTTCGCTTAAATCGCAGCACCCATCTCCGAGATCTGGAGTTTCTGAAAATTAGGGTAAGGGGAGGGTCCGCTCCCCTTTCAGATATCAAAAAATGTAGTATTCTATATTCATCACGGGATCATTATGCACCATCTGTGAAAATTTCAAGAAAATCGGTTCAGCAATTTCTGAGTCTATAAGGAGCACATGAGTTACAAACGAAATGACGAAATTAGTATGCCCCCATCGTATTCTGTAGGGTATTAAAATAAAGTAACCCATTTTCAATAGGTAACCATTCCGCATGAACTGTGAAAATTTCAAAAAAATCTGTTCGGCCGTTTTTCAATTCAATAACATAAAAATTTCGTTAACCAATTGCACCAACAATCTGAAATTACCTAAATTTAAAGCAAGTTTTATCGCACAAAATTTTTTTTTCTTCTTTTAAGTTTTCGTAACTCAAAATTTAAATTTACAACCTTTTTTCTCGATATGTATTTGCACTACTCATGACGCCACAATTTAAGCTCTATCCTCTTGCAAATATGGCCAAATGAATGTTTTTTGCAAAACGCTTCCCGCAATCCTTTTTGCAAATATTTGCATTCTATTTTCGTACATCCGTGATGTCATTGCGGCATGTTTACCCAGAGTCTGGTCAAAGGTTTTTCTGTGCCAAATGGAATTTTTAGCTACTGAAAACGAATCCCATGAAGGGCTTTACAAACATGGCGTAATGTTTAAGCTTAAATGCAATTTCCATGTAAAATGTTTGCTGCTGTAACCGCCGAATATTTTGCGCCCGTCGATCAAAAGATTAATTATTAACGAAAACTGTACGAAAAACATGAACGAAAGGAATCGCATAACATTTGCCATCGTTAAACGTTGTCATGCTTCACATTCATTTCACAAACAGCATTTTCCAATAAATCATTCGGTGATCAATGGCGGTCATTTAGCAAACATTCAAAGTAAATAACCCAGATAGTTTTATGTCTGCGAACAGAGAAAACGGATGCTTTAAATGATTAAAGGCACCAGTAAAGGCTTTGCCAGAGAGCATTAACAAAGGCACAATGATTTACACAAGGAAACAAAATGAAAAAAAAAAAAATCCAAACATTTTTAGAAATTTTGCTACATTTCTTTTTTTTTTTGAAAATTTGTCAAAATTTTATTTTTATAGAAAATTTTATCAAAATTTTATTTTTATAGAAAATTTTATCAAAACTTAATTTTTATAGAAAATTTTGTTAAAATTTTATTTCTGTAAAAAATTTTGTCAAAATTTTATTTATATAAAAAATTTTGTCAAAATTTTATTTTTATAGAAAATTTTGTCAAAATTTTATTTTTATAGAAAATTTTGTCAAAATTTTATTTCTATAGAAAATTTTGTCAAAATTTTATTTCTATAGAAAATTTTGTCAAAATTTTATTTCTATAGAAAATTTTGTCAAAATTTTATTTCTATAGAAAATTTTGTCAAAATTTTATTTCTATAGAAAATTTTGTCAAAATTTTATTTCTATAGAAAATTTTGTCAAAATTTTATTTCTATAGAAAATTTTGTCAAAATTTTATTTCTATAGAAAATATTGTCAAAATTTTATTTTTATAGAAAATTTTGTCAAAATTTTATTTTTATAGAAAATTTTTTCAAAAATTTTATTTCTATAAAAAGTTTTGTCAAAATTTTATTTCTATAAAAAATTTTGTCAAAATTTCATTTTTATAGAAAATTTTGTCAAAATTTTATTATTATAGAAAATTTTGTCCATATTTTATTTTTATAGAAAATTTTGTCAAAATTTTATTTTTATAGAAAATTTTGTCAAAATTTTATTTTTATAGAAAATTTTTTCAAAAATTTTATTTCTATAAAAAGTTTTGTCAAAATTTTATTTCTATAAAAAATTTTGTCAAAATTTCATTTTTATAGAAAATTTTGTCAAAATTTTATTATTATAGAAAATTTTGTCCATATTTTATTTTTATAGAAAATTTTGTCAAAATTTTATTTTTATAGAAAATTTTGTCAAAATTTTATTTTTATAGAAAATTTTTTCAAAAATTTTATTTCTATAAAAAGTTTTGTCAAAATTTTATTTCTATAAAAAATTTTGTCAAAATTTCATTTTTATAGAAAATTTTGTCAAAATTTTATTATTATAGAAAATTTTGTCCATATTTTATTTTTATAGAAAATTTTGTCAAAATTTTATTTTTATAGAAAATTTTGTCAAAATTTTATTTTTATAGAAAATTTTGTCAACATTTTATTTTTATAGAAAATTTTGTTCAATTTTTTTTATAGAAAATTTTGTCCAATTTTTTTTATAGAAAATTTTGTGAACATTTTTTTTTATAGAAAATTTCGTTAAAATTTTATTTTTATAGAAAATTTTGTCAAAATTTTATTTCTATAGAAAATTTTGTCAAAATTTTATTTCTATAGAAGATTTTGTCAAAATTTTATTTTTATAGAAAATTTTGTTAAAATTTTATTTTTGTAGAAAAGTGGGTATAAATTTCATGCTATTCCCCCAATTCCTTTCATTTAAGCCCCACTTTGACTTGGTCGGTAAATATGCCCGATTAAGGGGTGTTTTGGGGAGTGGGGTGGTCCCCCAATCACTAAGTCCTGAAAATATATCGGCAACGTGCTCTTTTCTCATATATTTGAACCCCATATTGCCATTGGCCTCAAAATTGGATATCGAATTCATTTTCTAATCTCAAATACCATTCACTTAAATCCCCTATTGAAAAAGCCAGCAAATATGTCTGGTTTGGGGTATGGGCCCTAAAAACTATGAATATCGAGCTCCACTGTCTTGAAGACCCGAAATGTCTTGGTGAGCAAATACGTCCTTCTTGGGGGCTTGTTATGGTGGTGGGATGTCCCCTAGACAGTTGGTATGGAACATCGACGTCAGATTCATGGTCTACTCCCAAATGTCCTTCATTTGAGCTCCATTTTTCCATAGTCGGTAAACATGACCCAAGCGGGTCAGGGTGTTTTGAGAGATGGGGCGGCCACTCTGTGACTTGTCCTTGAAAATACATATCAGATTCGTGTTCTACTCTAAAATACCCCTAATTTGAACCTCATATTGCAATGGTCAACAAATACTTCCTATTTGGGTGGTATTATGGGGGTGGGGTGACCCCATAGACACTTTTCCCGAATATTGATATCAGATTTGTCCTTTACCCCCAAAGACCTTTCATTTGAGCCTCATATTGCTATGGTCTGAAATTTTACCCTTTGGGGGTTGTTTTTGGGGAGAAGCGGCCCCCCCAAACACTTGGTCCCATATTTGGATATCAGATTCGAATTCCACACTCAAATACCTTTTATTTAAGCCCCATATTCCCATGGTCACTAAATAAGTCCTGTTTGGGGGTGTTTTGGAGAAGGGGTGGACCCCCAGAAACTTGGTCCCACATTTGGATATCAGATTAGTATTTTACTCGCCACTACCTTTCATTTGAGTCCCATATTGCCGTGGTAGGTAAATATGTCCGATTTGGGGGGGTTTTGGGGGTAATGGTGGTCCCCCCAACACTTAGTCGAACATTTGGGTATCAGATTCGTATTCTACTTTTAAATACCTTTCATTTGAGTCCCATATTGTCGTGATTGGTATATATATATATATTTTGTAGGTTTTGGGGTGGGGCGTTCTTCCTAGGTACCCCATCCGAAATTTGGTTACCAAATTTTTGTTTTTGGGTTACTATAAGAGAGTTTACAAAATTTCTAAATCGCACCGCCCATCTCCGAAATTTGGAGTTTCTGAAAATAAGGGTAAGGGGGAGGGTCCGCTCCCCTTTTGGATATCAAAAAATGTAGCACCCTATTTTCACCACGGGATCATTATGCACCATCTGTGAAAATTTCAAGAAAATAGGTTCAGCCGTTTTCGAGTCTATACGGAACAGACAAACAAACTCACAAAAACACTTTGATTTATATATAAGACTAGCTGTACCCGACCCGCTCTGCTGTGCCTTCATTAGCACCACGCAAAAATGAGTTTCTTACTACCATATGTATGTCCCCAGTACAATTTGTTTATCTACTACCGAATACCTTTTATTAAATCCCCATATAGCCAGGATTGACAAATACTCACATTTTGGGAGGTGTTTTGAGGGGTAGGCAACATCCTTTCACTAAAACCTCTTTTTTAATACCATATTTGTAATATACTACCGACAACCTTTTATTTGAGTCCCATATTGTCATGATGGTCAAATAGGTCCACTTGGGACCATGGGATGGTCTAATATGTCCACTTTGATATGGTCCCAATCGGTCCACTTTTGAGCGGAACTTTTGGTGATTTTTTGGGCTTGAGGCGGTGCCCTAGGTACTTGAACCAAATTTTATATATCATTTTCGTACTCTTCCTGCGAATATCTTTCATTAGACTCCCATATTGTCCCGATCGGTCCACTTTTTGTTTTGGGCGATACTCTTGGGGCGACACCTTAGGTCCTTGGATCAAATTTATGACACCATATTCGTATTCTGCACCCGAAAACCTTTCATTTGAGTCCCATATTGTCCTGATCGGTCCACTTTTGATTTTGGACACTACCTTGGGGGCGACTTTGATTTTGAGCCTGAGGCGGCTCCCTAGATACTTGAGTCCAATTTAAAATATCATATTCGTACTCTTCTCCCGAATACTTTCATTGGATTGTCCCGAGTGCTCCACCTTAGGTCCTTGGATCCATTTGTTGACACCACATTCGTATTCAACTGCCGAAAACTTTTCATTTGAGTCAAATATTGTCTAGGGCGGCTGCTTGGATACAATTTAAAATATCATATTCCCATTCTACTCTCAAATACCTTTCATTGGAGTCTCATATTGTCCCAATCGGTCCACTTTTTATTTTGGGCTGTACTCTTGGGGCGACGCCTTAGGTCCTTGGATCAAATTTTTGACACCATATTCGTATTCTGCTCCCGAAAACTTTTCATTTGAGTCCACCATTGTACCGAACGGTCCACTTTTGATTTTGGGCCCGAGGCGGCTCCCTAGATACTTGGATCCAATTTAAAATATCATATTCAGACTCTACTCCCGAATGCCTTTCATTGGAGTCTTATATTGTTCCGATCGGTCCACTTTTTATTTTGGGCGGTACTCTTGGGACGACGTCTTAGGTCCTTGGATCCAATTTTTGACACCTTTTTCGTATTCTACTCCCGAAAACCTTTCATTTTTGGCGGTACTTCTGGGGCCTTTTTAGGCTTGGGACGGCTCCCTAGCTACTTGGACCAAATTTTAAATGTCATATTCATACTGTACTCCCAAATATCTTTCTTTTGAGTCCCATATTGTCCCTAACGTTCCACTTCTGATTTTGCGCGCTATTTTTGGGGTGGTTATGAACCTGGAGTGGCCTCCTAGGTTGGACCCAATTTTTAATACCATATTCGTATTTAAATCCCAAATACCTCTCATTTGATTCCCATATTTTCCCAATCGGTATACATGTCCCCCTGGAGGGTTTTGGGGGTAGGGGAGGCCCCTCAGACACCAAGGAATACATGTTTAGTCAGATTTGGACTCTACTTTTAAATACCTTTCATTTGATAAATATATTGCCCAAAGCGGTAAAAATGTCCTGTTGGGTGGTGTTTTTGGGGTTATGGGACTCCTCCCACACTTAAAATGACATTTGTATGCCAAGTTCACAATTTACTTTTAAATACCTTTCATTTGATACCCATATTGTCCCAATCGGTAAACATGTCCTTTCGGGTGGGTTTTGGCGTCCCCCTAAGCTGTTTCACCCTAATATTTTATACCAATTTCGTGTTTTGGGAATACTATAATAGGCAATACAAAATCTCGCTTAAATCGGTGCACCCATCTCCGAGACATGGCATTTTTGAAAATGGTAGTAAGGGGGAGGTACCGTCCCCCCCAACACCATCCCGGCTTCGGATAACCAAAAATTTTACCATCTGTGAAAATTTCATGATAATCGAAATATACATCTTGAGCCACTAGAGGGCGCAATTCTTATCCGATTTGGCTGAAATATTGCATGAGGACCTTTCCCATGACCTCCAACAGATGTACCGAATATGGTTCTAATCGGTCTAAAACCTGATATGGCTCCCATAGAAACGTTATTCTTATCCCATTTTTCTGAAATTTTGCACGATGATTATGCCTAGGTTCTCCAATAGGTATACCAAGTATGGTTTCAATCGGTTCAGAGTTTGATATAGCTCCCATATACACCGATCTGCCGAATATACATCTTGAACCACTAGAGGGCGAAATTCTTATCCGATTTTGCTGAAATATTGCACGAGGGCCTTTCCTAGGACCTCCAACATATGTACCGAATATGGTTCCAATCGGTCCGAAACCGGATATAGCTCCCATAGAAACCGATCTCCCGAATATACTTCTTGAGCCACTAGAGGGCGTAATTCTTATCCGATTTTGCTGAAATATTGCATGAGGACCTTTTCTATGACCTCCAACAGATGTACCAAGAATGGTTTCAATCGGTTCTAAACCTGATATAGCTACCATAGAAACCGATTTCCCGAATATACTTCTTGAGCCACTAGAGGGCGTATTTCTTATCTGATTTTGCTGAAAATTTGCACGATGATTATGTCTATGTCCTATAGGAGTTCTTAGGTCTAATAAGTATGGTTTCAATCGGTTCAGAGCCTGATATAGCTCCCATATACACCGATCTGCCGAATATACATCTTGAGCTCCGATTTGGCTAGAATTCTGCTTTCATATAGACCGATCCGCCGATTTAAGGTCTTAGGCCCATAAAAGCTACATTTATTATCCGATTTTGCTGAAATTTGGGACAGTGAGTAGTGTTCGGCCCTTCGACATCTTTTTGCAACTTGGCCCAAATCGGTTCAGATTTGGACTGCCATATAGACTGAACTCTTGATTTAAGGTTTTGGGGCCATAAAAGGCGCATTTATTGTCCGATTTCGCCGAAATTTGGAACAGTGAGTAGTGTTGGGTTCTTCGACATTCTTTTTCAATCTGGCTCAGATCGGTCAAGATTTGGATATAGCTGCCATATAGACCGATCTCTCGATTTAAGGTTTTGAGACCATAAAAGACGCATTTATTGTCCGATTTCGTCGAAATTTGGGACAGTGAGTTGTGTTAGGCCCTTCAACATTCTTCTTCAATTTGGCCCAGATCGGTTCAGATTGGGATATAGCTGCCATATACACCGATCTCTCGATTTAAGGTTTTGGGCTCATAAAAGGCGCATTTATTGTCCGATGTCGCCGAAATTTGGGACAGTGAGTTGTGTTTGGTTCTTCGACATTCTTTTTCAATTTGGCCCAGATCGGTCTAGATTTGGATATAGCTGCCATATAGACCGATCTCTCGATTTAAAGTTTTGGGCCCATAAAAGGCGCATTTATTGTCAGATGTCGCCGAAATTTGGGACAGTGAGTTGAGTTAGGCCCTTCGACATTCTTCTTCAACTTGGCCCAGATCGGTCCAGATTTGGATATAGCTGCCATATAGACCGATCTCTCGATTTAAGGTTTTGAGACCATAAAAGACGCATTTATTGTCCGATGTCGCCGAAATTTGAGACAGTGAGTTGGAGGCCGCCATGGCGCAGAGGTTAGTATGTCCGCCTATGACGCTGTACGCCTGGGTTCGAATCCTGGCGAGACCATCAGAAAAATTTTCAGCGGTGGTTTTCCCCTCCTAATGCTGCATTTATTTTTCTCCCGAATCATTTCTTTAAATTTAAGTTACTTAGTGCTCTCCAGAATGGGTCCGTTTTAAGCTTCTCATTCTTCTTCAGGCCGCCGTAATGACAGCCTGTCACTCATTTAATATTGGCCATAAATAAGTGAATATCTACGTGAATTGTTGAGGGTAGAAATATAATCAAAATGATTAAATCGTTCAGTCTTAAACAATAACAACAACAACAACAACAACAATATGAAAATAAATAAACTGAAATGTTAAATAAATAACCCCAAGTTGACCATAAAACTGGTTGGAGTAACCTGAATCAAAGAAACAAACGAACGAACGAACAAACATTGCAACTCAAAGAAAACTTTGGCCAACGAGAAAAACGTGAAAATATTTTTTTTTTATTTTTCAACTCAAACAACACATAAAAGGAAAAGGAATTACAAGATTACAACAACAACAACGAAAAGGCAAAAGTATTATTGTTATTTTTTTTTCTTCTATCAAATCATACAAAAATGTGTGATCTCATAGCAAGCCAAGAGGCGAGGAGTCGCAAGCCTGGCAAGCAACTAAACCAATCCACTTGCACTTTCAAAGTAAAGTGCCCCAACGAGAAGCTGAGTTGCAAACCGAGGTGCAATAGCCGCATTGTACGAGCATGCTGTTCGAGCCACTCACATTGGAGAAGGAGGTGCTGTTGATGGTGCTGTCGTCGTATTGGAAGAAGTTGTTTGAAAAACTTATCAACTTGAGAGCAAGTTGCTCGCTTTCAGTCGTGCCTTTGGTTTAGGTTACTGCTCCCGATATAAGATATGGCCATTGTAATGCAAGTCAATTGCACTGCTTGAAAGATAGAAAAAAGTAACCGGTTCGGCTTTTAATTCACTTTACGGAAAGCAAAAGCAAAGCAAATAACCTTGTGACCACTCTATGCGAAATTAAATGAGGTCATATTCAATTGTCAGAGGATGCAAGATAAATCTTTGTTAACTGCAAATAAGCGGAAGTATTTGCTTTCCTAGATTTATAATAAAAAAAAACAAGAAAAAGAGTGCTAAGTTCGGCCGGGCCGAATCTTATATACCCTCCACCATGGATCTTTTCTTACGCAAACAAAGAATATTTATTAAGAACTGTTGTGCAATTGGAGCTTTATCAAGTTATAGTCCGATTCGAACCATTAATGAATGCTGAACAAAATTTCAGCCAAATCGGATGAGAATTGCGCCCTCTAGAGGCTCAAGATCCCAGATCGGTTTATATGGCAGCTCATATATCAGGTTATGTACCGATTTGCACCATACTTAGCTCAGTTGTTGAAGGTCACAACAAAACACCTTATGCCAAATTTCAGCCAAATCGGATAATAGTTGCGCCCCTTAGTGGCTCAAGAAGTCAAGACCCCAGATCGATTTATACGGCAGCTATATCAGGTTATGAACCGATTTGTGCCATACTTAACACAGTTATTGGAAGCCATAACAAACCACGTCATGCAATACTTCAGCCAAATCGCATGAGAATGGCGCCCTTTAGAGGGTCAAGAAGTCAAGACCCCAGATCGGTTTAAATGGCAGCTATATCAGGTTATGGACCGATTTTTGCCAAACTTAACACAGTTATTGGAAGTCATAACAAAACACCTTATACCAAATTTAGGCAAAATCGGATAATAATTGCGCCCTCTAGTGGCTCAAGAAGTCAAGATCCAAGATCGGTTTATATAGCAGCTATATCAGGTCATTGATCGATTTGAACTATTCTTTATACAGTTGTTGGAAGTGACACCAAAACACTACGTGCAAAATTTCAGTTAAATCGGATGAGAATTGCGCCCTCTAGTGGCTCAAGAAGTCAAGACCCCAGATCGATTTTTATGGCAGCTATATCAGGTAATGGACCGATTTGTGCCATACTAAATACAGTTATTGGAGGTCATAACAAAACACCCCAAATTTCAGCGAAATCGGATAATAATTGCGCCCTCTTGTGGCTCAAGAAGTCAAGATCCAAGATCGGTTTATATGGCAGCTATATCAGGTAATGGATCGATTTGAACCATTTTTAATACAGCTGTTGGAAGTGACACCGGAACACTACGTGCAAAATTTCAGTTAAATCGGTCGAGAATTGCCCCCTCTAGAGGCTCAAGAAGTCAAGACCCAAGATCGGTTTACATGACAGCTATATCAGGTTATGGACCGATTTCAACCATACAGTTGCTGGAAGTCATAATTATACATCTCATGCTAAATTTCAGCCAAATCCGATAAGAATTGTGCCCTCTAGCGGTTCAAGAATTCAAGACCCCAGATCGGTTTATATGGCAGCTATATCAAAACGTGGACCGATATAGCCCATTTATAATCCCAAACGACCTACACTAATAAAAAGTATTTGTGCAAAATTTCAATCGGCTAGCTTTACTCCTTCGAAAGTTAGCCTGCTTTCGACAGACATACAGACGGACGGACATGGCTAGTTCGACTTAAGATGTCATGACGGTCAAGAATATATATACTTTATGGGGTCTTAGATGAATATTTCGAGGATTTACAAACAGCATGACGAAATTATAAAAATTTCGAACGAATCGCATTACCAATCTCCGAGATCTGGTGTTTTTGAAAATTGGAGTAATGAGAAGAGCTTTTTAGGGGAGGGATGGCACCTCACACGTTTTGACTCAAATATGGATATCAAATTCGTGCTGCACTCCCAAATCCATTAAATGTGAGCCCCATATTGCCATGGTCGGAAAATATGAACTGTTTGGCGGGTATTTTGGCGCTGTGGCGGCCCACCGGCACTTTGCGCTGAAAAAAGATATCAAATTCTTTCTTTACTCCCAAATACCATTGATATGAGCTTCTTATTGGCTCTCAAATACCTTCCATTTGAGTCCCATATTGTCATAATGGGTCAATCAACATATTTGACTTATTTTTGGTAGGAAGAGTGCCGCCTAGACTTGAACACAAATTTTAATATCATATTCGTAATCTACTCCCAAATACCTTTCATTTGAGTCCCATATAGACATGGTCGGCTAATATGCCCATTTGGGGGTGCTTGATGGTGGTCCCATTACTTGAAAGTCCCATTACTTGGACCTAATTTTTTATGCCATATTTGTAATCTACTATCGAATACTTTTCATTTGAGACCCATATCGACATGAAAGTCGAATATTTCAGTTTAGAGGAGTTTTTGGGTTGGGGAGGCCCGCTGAGTACTTGGACCCAAATTTTGATATGATATTTGTTTTTTAGTCTCCAATACCTTTCATTTGATACCCATATTGTGTCTATCGGTCCATTTTGCTTTTGGATGGCGTTGTTGGGGTAAGGGGGAGGGACCGCCCCCCAACCGGTATCCAAAAATTATATATCCTACGATTCCTTCCAGAAAAACTTACACAATCTGTGACAATATTAAGAAAATCGGTTCAGCCGTTTTTGATTCTACGGAACAAACAAAAAAAAACCGAGTCCCATATAGTTATGATGGGTTATATGCCCATTTAAGGCGTTTTGGGGGTAGGGTTGGGTGGCCCGATGGGTACTTAGACCCAAATTTTAATATCATATTCGTATACTATTTTCTAATACCTTTCATTTGATACCCATATTGTCCCAATCCGTCCACTTTTGATTTTGGGTAAAGGGGGAGGGTCCGCCCCCTTCCAAAATCAACAAGTTATAAAGTCTATTTCTCCTTCCCGACCATATTCGCAATTTACTCCCGAATACCTTTCATTTGAGGCCCACATTGACATGAACGTCCAATATGTCTGTTTGGGGATATTTTGGGGTTGGGGCGGCTGGATGGGTACTTAGACCCAAATTTGAGTACAATATTCGTGTTCTATTTTCCAATACCTTTCATTTGATAGCCATATTGTCCCGATCAGTCCACTTTTGATATTGGGTGGTGTTTTTGGGTAAGGAGGGAGGGTCTGTCCCCCTTGCGATACCGAAAAATTGTACAGCCTATTTCTCCTTTCTGACCATATTCGTAATCTACCCCCGAATACCTTTCATTTGAGTCCCATATTGTCATGATCGTCCAAAAAAACTATTTTAGGCGGTTTTGGGGTTGGGCGCCCCCCCAGGTACATGAACCCAATTTTTAATATAAAATTCGTATTCTACTCCTGAATACCTTTCATTTGAGTTCCATATTGTTCCGATCGGTCCACTTTTATTTTTGGGTAATACTTTTGGGGTACGGGGGAAGGTCCGCCCCCCTTCCGATATCAGAAAATTATATAGCCTATGTTTCCTTCCAGGAAAGAACCTACACAATCAAACACAAATTAATATTTATATAGAAGATAATCTCATAGGGATGGGTATGGGGAGGCCACCGTAGCGCAGAGGTTGGCATCCAACAGTTGTGCCAAGTGTGGTTCAAATCGGTCCATAACCTGATATAGCTGTCATATAACCGGGACTTGACTTCTTGAGCTTCTAGAGGGCGCAATTCTTATCCGATTTGAATTTTTTTTTTTTTTTTGCACGAAGTATTTTGTTATGATATCCCACAACTGTGCCAAGTATGGTTCAAATCGGTCCATGACCCGATATAGCTGTCATATAAACCGATCTGGGGACTTGACTTCTTGAGCTTCTAGAGGGCGCAATTCTTATCCGATTTGGCTGAAATTTTGCACGAAGTATTTTGTTGTGATATCCAACCACCGTGCCAAGTATGGTTCAAATCGGTCTATAACCTTATATAGCTGCCATATAAACCGATCTTGGGTCTTGACTTCTTGAGCCTCTAGAGGGCGCAATTCTTATCCGATTCTAATGCATTCTTGCACGAAGTATTTTGTTGTGATATCCAACCACCGTGCCAAGTATGGTTCAAATCGGTCCATAACCTGACATAGCTGTCATATAAACCGATCTGGGAACTTGACATCTTGAGCCTCTAGAGGACGCAATTCTTATCCGATTGAAATGGAATTTTGCACGAAGTATTTTGTTATGATATCCAACAACTGTGGCAAGTATGATTCAAATCGGTTAATAACCTGATATAGCTGTCATATAAACCGATCTTGGGTCTTGACTTCTTGAGCCTCTAGAGGGCGCAATTCTTATCCGATTTGACTGAAATTTTGCATGACGTATTTTATTCTTACTTTCAACAACTGTGTCAAATAAGGTTCAAATCGGTTCATAACCAGATATAGCTGCCATATAAACCGATCTGGGATTTTGACTTCTTGAGCCTCTAGAGGTCGCAATTATTATCCGATTTGCCTGAAATTTTGTACGACGGATCCTCTGATGACCATCAACATACGTGTCAAGTAAGGTCTGAATCGGTTTATAGCCTGATACAGCTCCCATATAAATCGATCTCTCTAATTTACTTCTTGAGCCCCCAAAAGGGCGCAATTCTTATTCGAATTGGCTGACATTTTACACAGGTCTCCAACATATAATTTAATTGTGGTCCAAACCGGACTATATCTTGATGTCGCTCTAATAGCAGAGCATATCTTTCCTTGTATCCTTTTTTGCCTAAGAAGAGATGCCGGGAAAAGAACTCGACAAATGCTATCCATGGTGGAGGGTATATAAGATTCGACCCGGCAGAACTTAGCACGCTTTTACTTGTTGTTGCATTACTTTTCTTTATTTGTTGGACTTATTTACGGTAATGACGAAAGACCTCTAGTTTTATGATTTTTTATTATATACGCTGACATTTTTCAATTCTCCTTCTTTTTTGTTTTTTGTGCTTTTGACTTGAAACATTTTGAACGTGCCTACAACAGAAATATGTAATACCACAATGCGAAAACAATGCTGGCCAAAGCAAGATCATTGATTAGAGTGGTTACGTGGGTTGTTAAAACAAGCTTCTACCAAGCTAAGCTAAACTCTCCTATGCGTGGTGCTCCAACCACATTTAATTGGAACGTTGATTTCTTCAACAATTGGTTTCAATTCTATGGTATGTGGTAGTGGCATGAGAGTCATAAGCATAGCAACATGTTGCTTGACAAATGTTGCCAGTAAACCAGTTTTGGTACATGTTGCGATGGTAAGCCAAGGTAGGAACACTGAGAGAAAATTTTTTTTAAGCATAAATTCTTAAAATAATAAAAGCGAAAATAAAGACCATACCCTTTGGTACCAAAGGGTATTGAAAAGCATAATTTTTGCCTTCACATCATCCTTTAGCCTAAGACGAATTCCCGAAGGGCCTTTGAATTTTTCAAAAATGTAACAAAAATTAAATTTTTTTTCAGTGTATAAAGAGTTTCCACATTCTTGGCCTTTCGTAATGGTTTCTTAAAAATGGAATCCAATCAATTTAATGGTTAGCCCCAAAGTAAGAGTGAATGTGGGAGAATTTTAATTTTCATTTACATTTAATGCTGCTGTGGGTATTGATTTTTAATTCCAACCATTTTTCATTCAGCGAAGATGGCAAGGAATATCCCATCAGTTGTGCATGTGGTGGCATATTTCATTGGCGTAGATTTTTCAAAACTGGATTCTGATACTATGGGAAATGTTGGCATTTATTCAGGGTTAAATGATTGCCATGACGTTTAACTTGTGGCAGTTTTTAATCGAGATAATTGCAATTTGGATTTCTTTTCTCCATTCGGAGGAGTTAGGGTAGCTGTGGTGCAGTACAGTAGAGGTGTTGAACTTTGCGAGAGACATAATTGAATAATTAATGATTGAATGGCAAAGAGAGCAGCTGCTGCAATAAACACTGTTCATTGTTCAATGTCGGCCAACAATAGCAACGAGACCACCAACATTAATTGCAGCCACAATATATTGACCATGATTTCAATGCATGAGATTTGAGTTTCTCTGTATGGTCATTAATTTCTTATCGGGTTTTTTGTTGACGTTTTAGTGTTATTGCCATTTATTACACTCAATATTTGTATTTTGGCATGGCTTTAAAGTAATGACAAAGAACTCTTAGAAGAACCAGCAAACGGTTTGATGATGGAACTGAAGAATAAGAAACCACATTCCTAAGAATATTTCAAGTTGTCTGCCTAGAATTCAAATTCAAATTTTGCCCATGTACATTCCACTAAGGAACAGGGGCCAAACTGCCTAGAATATTGTCTACAAAAAATATTGTAAAGCCGCTAGAAGGGAGAGACGTTAAAATGTTTACTTATGCTTTCGATGTGCGTTTAACGGTTAGGGGGGACATTCATAGCACTCCAAGAAACAAAATCTCTCCAGAAGCTCTTTCCTTGAAGAGTCTTTTCCAAAGAGGCCGCCATCTGACCAGAGTCCAAAATGAATGTCTTGTTGAATAGAAAATTGAAATGAAAACCAAACTTTCTACAAAGGGTGAGAAAGTCAACTCTTGCCCTCTATACCCTCGAGACGACTAATAACAATGGTGTGAGGTCTACATCACATGTCATTGACTATATGGTATTGTGGACTGGTGGACAGGACTACCATAATCCGCCTATTGTTCAACTATTCAGTAATTCCACCTAATTCAGTTATTGAAAAATTCTAAGAAAACAACTAAAATAGATGGCTTAACCATTCTTTCTGAATTTTGGAGATAGAAGTGTCTTCAAGAAACAAAAAATAACATCTGCCTGATTTTCTTCACAAAAATCCCCAAAATACCCATTTTGGGCAAAGAGAATTTCCACATCGGCATTATTTAGTAAATTTGCTGGGGAAGCAACAAATACGGTAGGTGCGAACAAATTTTTAAATGATCCGATTTGGACCAAATTCGACACGGATATTGAAAGGCCTTGTAAGTACAAGTCATTGTTCAACTTTGTACAACAAAATATTGGTCTTTGTGGTACCCATATCCAAATAAAGACCGATCTTGACCATATACGACACGGATGTCGAAAAATCTAACATAAGTTACTGTCCCAAATTTTGGCGAAATCGGATAATAAATGTGCCTTTTATGGGCCCAAAACCTTAAATCGGGAGATCGGTCTATATGGCAGCTATATCGAAGTCTGGACCGATCTGGGCCGAATTGAAAACGACTGTTGAAGGGCCTAACACAACTCACTGTCCCAAATTTCGGCGTCATCGGACAATAAATGCGACTTTTATGGGCTCAAAACCTAAAATCGAGAGATCGGTGTATATGGCAGCTATATTCAAATCTGGACCGATCTGGGCCAATTTGGAAAGGGCTTTCGAAGGGCCTAACACAACTCACTGACCCAAATTTCGGCGAAATCAGATAATAAATGCGCCTTTTATGGCCCCAAGACCTTAAATCAGGAGATCGGTCTATATGGCAGCTATATTCAAATCTGGACCGATCTGAGCCAAATCGAAAAACGAAGTTGAAGGGCCTAACACAGCTTACAATCCAAAATTTCGGCGAAATCGGACAATAAATGCGCCTTTTATGGCCCCAAGACCTTAAATCAGGAGATCGGTCTATATGGCAGCTATATTCAAATCTGGACTGATCTGTGCCATATCCCAAGAAGATGTCAACTGGCTTAACACAACTCATTGTCCCAAATTTCGGCGTCATCGGACAATAAATGCGACTTTTATGGGCTCAAAACCTAAAATCGAGAGATCGGTGTATATGGCAGCTATATCCAAATCTGGACCGATCTGGGCCAATTTGGAAAGGGCTGTCGAAGGGCCTAACACAACTCATTGACCCAAATTTCGGCGAAATCAGATAATAAATGCGCCGTTTATGGGCCCAACACCTTAAATCGAGAGATCGGTCTATATGGCAGCTATATCCAAATCTGGACCGATCTGTGCCATATCCCAAGAAGATGTCAACTGGCTTAACACAACTCATTGTCCCAAATTTCGGCGTCATCGGACAATAAATGCGACTTTTATGGGCTCAAAACCTAAAATCGAGAGATCGGTGTATATGGAAGCTATATCCAAATCTGGACCGATCTGGGCCAATTTGGAAAGGGCTGTCGAAGGGCCTAACACAACTCATTGACCCAAATTTCGGCGAAATCAGACAATAAATGCGCCGTTTATGGGCCCAACACCTTAAATCGAGAGATCGGTGTATATGGCAGCTATATCCAAATCTGGACTGACCTGAGCCAAGTCGAAAAACGATGTTGAAGGGCCTAACACAACTCACAGTCCAAAATTTCGGCGAAATCGGACAATAAATGCGCCTTTTATGGCCCCAAGACCTTAAATCAGGAGATCGGTCTATATGGCAGCTATATCCAAATCTGGACCGATCTGAGCCAAATTGAAAACGAATGTTGAAGGGCCTAACACAACTCACTGTCCCAAATTTCGGCGTCATCGGATAATAAATGCGCCTTCTATGGGCCCAAAACCTAAAATCGAGAGATCGGTGTATTTGGCAGCTATATCCAAATCTGGACCGATCGGTGCCATATCCCAGGAAGATGTCGACTGACCTAATACAACTCACTGTCCCAAATTTCGGCGTCATCGGATAATAAATGCGCCTTCTATGGGCCCAAAACCTAAAATCGAGAGATCGGTGTATATGGCAGCTATATCCAAATCTGGACCGATCTGAGCCAAATTGAAAACGAATGTTGAAGGGCCTAACACAACTCTCTGTCCCAAATATCAGCAAAATCGTATAATAAATGTGGCTTTTATAGATCCAAAAACTCATACCGAGAGATCCGTCTATATGGCAGCTATATCCAAATCTGGACCGATCTGAGCCAAATTAAAGAAGGATGTCGACTGGCCTAACACAAGTCACTGTCCCAAATTTCGGCGAAATCGGATAATAAAAGGGCCTTTTATGGCCCCACGACTATAAATCGAGAGATCGGTCTATATGGCAGCTATATCCAAATCTGGACCGATCTGTGCCATATCCCAAGAAGATGTCAACTGGGCTAACACAACTCACTCTCCCAAATTTTTGCAAAATCGGATAATAAATGTGCCTCTTATGGGCTCAAAACCTAAAATCGAGAGATCGGTGTATTTGGCAGCTATATCCAAATCTGGACCGATCGGTGCCATATCCCAGGAAGATGTCGACTGACCTAATACAACTCACTGTCCCAAATTTCGGCGAAATCGGACAATAAAAGCGCTTTTTTATGGGCCTAAGACTTTAAATCGAGAGATCGGTCTATATGGCAGCTATATCCAAATCTGAACCGATCTAGGCCAAAATGAAGAAGGATGTCGAGGGACCTAACATAACTCCCTGTTCCAAATTTCTCTGACATCGGACAATAAATGCGCCTTTTATGGGCCCAAAACCTTAAATCGAGAGATCGGTCTATATGGCAGCTATATCCAAATCTGGACCGATCTAGGCCAAATTGACGAAGTATGTCGAAGGGCCTTACATAACTCACTGTCCCAAATTTCAGCAAAATCGGATAATAAATGTGGCTTTTATGGGCCTAAAACCCTAAATCGGCGGATCGGTCTATATGGGGGCTACATCAAGATATATTCCGATATAGCCCATCTTCGAACTTGACCTGCTTATGGACAAGAAAAAGAATCTGTGCAAAGTTTCAGCACAATATCTCCATTTTTAAAGACTGTAGCGTGATTTCAACAGACAGGCGGACGGACCTGACTAGATCGCCTTAGATTTTTACGCTGGTCAAGAATATATAACCTTACTAGCCGAACCCGGCCCGCTGTGCCGTCTCTAACTCTTTAATATTATTTTAGGGTGGGGTCACTTCGCCCTGAATGCGGATATCGAATTCGTGCCATTGTAGCCTATGACGCTGAACGCGTTCGAGTCATATGTGTAATCTTCTCTATACTACCTTTCATTTGAGTTCCTTTAGCCATCGTCGGCTTATATGCCCATTTGGGGGTGGACGACCACTCATTACTTGGACCTAATGTTTTATGCCATATTTGTAATCTACTGTCTAATACTTTTCATTTGAGTCCCATATTGACATGAACTTTGCATATATCTGGTAAGAGGAGTTTTGGGGTTAGAGAGGGTACTTGGACTCAGTGGGCCTCCCCATATTCGTTTTCTGGTCTCCAACACCTTTCCTTTGGTACCCTTATTTTACCCATCGGACCACTTTCGGATATGGGTGGCGTTTTTGGGATAAGGGGGAGGGTCCGCCTCAACCAGATATCCAAAAATTATATAGCCTTTGTTTCCTTCCAGACAAATGTACACAATCTATGAAAATTTTAAGAAAATCGGTTCAGCCAAGTATCATATGGGTCATAATGGGTCTAAAGGTGTTTTTGTGGAGTGGCGTGATCCCCTATACTTCGATCTGATTTTGTATGCCAGATTTGAAATCTACTCCCGAATACCTTTCATTTGAGCCCCATATTGAAGTGAACGTCCAATATGTCTGTTTGGGGGAGTTTTGGGGTTGAGACGGCCCAATAGGTACTTAGACTAAAATTTTAATACCATATTCGTATTCTATTCTCCAATACCTTTCATTTGATACCTATATTGTCCCAATCGGTCCACTCTTGATTTTGGGTTGTGTTTTGGCATAAGGGGGATGGTCCGTCCCCCTTTCGATACAGAAAAATTATAAAGCCTATGTTTCCTTCCACATCAACCTACACAATATGGCAAAATTTTGAGAAAATCGGTTCTGCCGTTTTTCAGTCTATAGGGAACAACTAAACCGAGTTCCATATATCCGTGATTGGTTAATGTGCCCATTTTGGGCGTTTCTGTGGGGGTGGGGTGACCCCCTATACTTGGACATGAATTTGTATGCCAGATTCGTTAACTACTCTTGCATACTTTTCATTTGATACCCATATTGTCCTTATTGGTCCACTTTTGGTTTTGGGTGGTATTTTTGGGGTAACGGTGGAGGGTCCGCCCCCTTTTGTTATCAATAAATTATAAAGCATATTTCTTCTTCCTGACCATATTTGTAATTTACTCCTGAATACCTTTCATTTGAGTCCCATATTGTCATGATTGTCAAATAGACCTATTTTAAAAGGGTTTGGGGCTGGGGCGGCCCCCCAGGTACTTGTACCCAACTTTTACTATGAAATTCGTACTCTACTCTTGAATACCTCTCCTTTGAATCCCAGATTGTACCGATCGGTCCACATTTATTTTTGGGTAGTACTTTTAGGGTTAGGGGGAGGGTCCGCCCCCCTCCCGATATCAATAAATTATAAGGCCTATTCCTACTTGTTGACCATATTTGTAATCTACTCCCGAATACCTTTCATTTGAGTCCCACATAGTCCTGATCGTCAAATAATCCTATTTTAAGGGGTTTTGGGGCTGGGGCGGCCCCCCAGGTACATGGACCCAACTTTTATGATTAAATTCGTACTCTACTCTTGAATACCTCTCATTTGAATCCCAGATTGTCCCTATTGCTCTACTTTTATTTTTGGGTAGTACTTTTGGGGTTAGGGGGAGGGTCCGCCCCCTTCCGATATCAATAAATTTTAAAGTCTATTCCTATTTCCACACCATATTCGTAATCTACTCCCGAACACCTTTCATTTGAGTCCCACATAGTCCTGATCGTCAAATAATCCTATTTTAAGGGGTTTTGGGGCTGGGGCGGCCCCCCAGGTACATGGACCCAACTTTTATGATTAAATTCGTACTCTACTCTTGAATACCTCTCATTTGAATCCCAGATTGTCCCGATTGGTCCACTTTTATTTTTGGGTAGTACTTTTGAGGTGAGGGGGAGGGTCCGCCCCCCTCCCGATATCAATAAATTTTAAAGTCTATTCCTATTTCCAGACCATATTCGTAATCTACTCCCGAACACCTTTCATTTGAGTCCCACATAGTCCTGATCGTCAAATAATCCTATTTTAAGGGGTTTTGGGACTGGGGCGGCCCCCTAGGTACTTGGACTCTACTTTTATTATGAAATTCGTACTCTACTCTTGAAAACCTTTCATTTGAATCCCATATTGTCCCGATCGGCCCACTTTTATTTTTTGGTAGTACTCTTGGGGTTAGGGGGAGAGTCCGCCCCCCTCCCGATATCAGCCTGTTTCTTTCCAATGTAATCGGTTCAGTCGTTTTTGAGTCTATACGGAACAATACCCCCATCCTTCGGTGGTGGGTATAAAAATGTATGACTTTTTACTATGTTGCCTTTCTTTGTTGTTTGCTGGGTTATCGATTGATCATTGACATGTGCCGTCGCATTACTTTAAAGTCATTATGTTGGAACTGAGTTCTTGTTGAACTGCCAAGTAATTAAAAGCAAAACGATGTAGTTTTGCCAAAACAAAATGTACTTAACAAACTTGACATCTGTTGTTACGCATTTCAAGTTGGTGATTTTTGTCCAATGAAGGAATCTGCACTTAAAAGTAGTTTACAAAGACAGTAAATGTGAAGTAGAGCTGTACCACCAGCATCAAACTGGAAAAGGTTATTGAGGTGACCCAAAAATTTGCAAATAATCACAAATAGTAGCTAATTAAGCCATTAACGCCTGACCCTCGATTCCCTTGTCCGATTTTGATGAAATTTAATATGCTCATTATTAAAAGCAATTCAATAACGGGGTAATCATACCCACCACCGAAGGATGGGGGTATATTCATTTTGTCATTCCGTTTGCAACACATCGAAATATCCATTTCCGACCCTATAAAGTATTTTTGATCAGCGTAAAAATCTAAGACGATGTAGACATGTCCGTCCGCTGTTGAAATCACGCTACAGTCTTTAAAAATAGAGATATTGAGCTGAAATTTTGCACAGGTTCTTTTTTTTTTGTCCATAAGCAGGCTAAATGCGAAGATGGGCTATATCGGACTATATCTTGATATAGCCCCCATATAGACCGATCCGCCGATTTAGGGTCTTAGGCCAATAAAAGCCACATTTATTTTACGATTTTGCTGAAATGTAAGACAGTGAGTTATGTTAGGCCCTTCGATATCCTTCGTCAATTTGGCTCAGATCGGTCCAGATTTGGATATCGCTGTCGTAGGGTCCGCTGATTTAGGGTCTTAGGCCCATAAAAGCCAAATTTATTATCCAATCTTGCTGAAATTTGGAACAGTGAGTTGTGTTAGGCTCTTCGACATCCTACTTCAATTTGGACTAGATCGGACCAGATTTGGATATAGCTGCCATATAGACCGACCCGCCGATTTAGAGCCTTAGGCCCATAAAAGCCAAATTTTGCTGAAATTTGGGACAGTGAGTTATGTTAGGCCCTCCGACATCCTTCTTCAATTTGGTTTAGATCGATACTGATTTGGATATAGCTGACATATAAACCGATCTTGGGTCTTGACTTCTTGAGCCTATAGAGGACACAATTATCGTCCGATTTGACTGAAATTTTGCATGAGGTGTTTTGCCATCACTTCCAACAACTGCGCTAAGTATGGTTCAAATCGGTCCAAGTTTCTATATAGTTGCAATATAAACCGATTTTGGGTCTTGACTTCTTGAGCCTCTAGAGGGCGAAATTGGGTCTTGACTTCTTGAGCCTCTAGAGGGCGAAATTCTAGTCCGATTTGACTGAAATTTTGCACGTAGTGTTTTGGTGTCACTTTCAACAACTGCGATCAGTATATTTCAAATCGGTCCATGTTTTTATATAGCTGCCATATAAACCGATCCGGGGTCTTGACTTCTTGAGCCTCTAGAGGGCGCAATTCTCGACCGATTTGACTGAAATTTTGCATGAGGTGTTTTGGTGTCACTTTCAACAACTGCGATCAGTATATTTCAAATCGGTCCATGTTTTTATATAGCTGCCATATAAACCGATCTTGGGTCTTGACTTCTTGAGCCTCTAGAGGGCGCAATTTTCGACCGATTTGACTGAAATTTTGCACGTAGTGTTTTGGTGTCACTTTCAACAACTGCGATCAGTATAGTTCAAATCGGTCCATGCTTTTATATAGCTGCCATATAAACGGATCTTGGGTCTTGACTTCTTGAGCCTCTAGAGGGCGCAATTTTCGAACGATTTGATTGAAATTTTGCTCGTGGTGTTTTGGTAGCACTTCCAACAACTGCGCCGAGTATGATTCAAATCGGTCTATGTTTTGATATAGCTGCCATATAAACCGATCAGGGGTCTTGACTTCTTAAGCCTCTAGAGGGCGCAATTCTCATTCAATTTGGCTGAAATTTTGCATGAGGTGTTTTGTTATCACTTCCAACAACTGTGCTAAGTATGGCGCAAATCGGTCTATGATTTGATATAGGTTCCATAAAAACCGATCTTGGGTCTTGACTTCTTGAGCCTCTAGAGGGCGCAATTCTCATCCGATTCGGCAGAAATTTTGTACAACGGCTTCTCTCATGACCTTCAGCATACGTGTCGAATATGGTCTGAAACAATCAATGGCTTGATACAGCTCCCATATAAACCGATCTCCCGAAATTGCTTCTTGAACCCCTTGAGGGAGCAATTCTTATCCGAATGAACTGAAATATTACACAATGACTTCTACAACGTTCAGCATTCATTTATGGTCCGAATCGGACTCTATCTTGATATAGCTCCAATAGCATAACAGTTATTATTCTTTGTTTGCCTAAAAAGAGATAGCGCCCCTAGAACTCGACAAATGCGATTCATGATGGAGGGTTTTCAGATTCGGCATGGCCGAACTTAGCACCCCTTTGCTTGGTTTTTTTTTTTGTCATTTTTATCCCACTGTGGGACAGTGGTGTAGGGTATCAAACAACTTACCATATTTTTTTCTTATAGTAAATTAGCAAATTATTTACTTTAAAGACATTTACCTGAAACATAAAATTAAGGAAAATAATTTAGTATTGATTATTATACTCAGGAAAAATTTTTTAAAATTCTTTTCAACAAACATTTAACATATATTTTATCCAATAATGACTCACGAAGCTCAAGGGAATTAAAATGAAAAATAGGTATGTGATGCTGGTGGAATATATTGGGTTGCCCAAAAAGTAATTGCGGATTTATTAAAAGAAAGTAAATGCATGTTTAATAAAACTTAGAATGAACTTTAATCAAATATACTTTTTTTACACTTTCTTTCTAAAGCAAGCTAAAAGTCACAGCTGATAACTGACAGAAGAAAGAATGCAATTACAGAGTCACAAGCTGTGAAAAAATTTGTCAACGCCCACTATATGAAAAATCCGCAATTACTGTTTGGTCAACTCAATATAATAAGAATTAGGACACTCTCATGCCTGGTGGTGAATATAAAACAAATCCGTCTTTCTTCACATTACCTTAAGCAACATTTTGGCCTTGTATTGAGGATATACAGAAATGCCTTTTCCTAATTCCTTTGGCTTTCACAAGAAAATCAATTGATAGCCTAAAGCATTTCTCTTGTCACAAAATTCTCAGAAAACTTCAAAAATACCTATAATTCCCAGAAAGAAGAAACACACCTTAAAAGCCGTGAAGAAAACACAGCTAATTTAAATTCAAATATTTGGTCCTTAACAAAAAACCAAAGAAAAAGTTGATGCTACATTTATGTGGAAACACTTAAAGAGGCATATCAATTTCACACCAGCCTCTTAACTACTCTGCTGCTCATACTTAGGATCATGTTAACATTCTTTGGCCTGCGGTGGAAAAAAAAATTAAAAAGAAACACAAACACACACACACACACACACACACACACAAAAGACTGACTAAGACAATGTATGGCAAAGAGGAAGAGCTTTTTCGCAGCTGTTTAAAATGTATGCGGAACAATTAACTCAAGACTATGTGCGCAAGAAAAAGGACACTCACTTGGGTCCTTACATAAAGAGCAAGCCAACCCATCAATTTAGCATTTAAGAGAAATAAGGGTGAGATGATAACATGCTGCCAGAGCAAAATTCCTCACCCAGCCTACACATAAATATACCCCCACCCCACACCCAGCCATGACAAGGATATTCATCACTTTGGCAAAAGATCTTAACACACTTTCTGTGCTGGCATGACAAGAAACAAATAAGATTTCCACTTAGTTTGTTTTTTTCTACTCTTTTTAAGCTTTTATTTTTTTTTTTTGTTTTTCGTCTTCTTCATCCCTCCTTAATTTCGCTTATTAGCATGAATGGAAAAGATTTAGAAAACTTTGTGGTGGGGGGGGGGGGGGGACGAAAAAAGAAACGCGCCAAAAAAATACTTATGAATATTTTATATATGACATCACAACAAGTGCACCGCCACATGCAAATAGGTTAAGTGTTGGTAAAATAAAGAGCAAGAAAGCAGGGGGCAGGGGAAGCAGGGTTATTGAAAGAAAAAATGTATCAAAATCAAAAGCAAACACACTCAAATCCCCCACCACTCACAGGCGCTACATACTCCAGCAGACAAAGCTATACAGCTCTCATCTCAACCTACTCCAATACATACATGCCCGCTCTACACACTACTCATATCCGCTTCCTATTTGCAAATAGGCGACTGAGAAAATTATGGCGAGGGCGATGACATTAAGAATATTTATATCCTTCAGCCAAAAGCCAAGATAATTAATCACAGCCGCATGAACACAACCGCAAATGCTGAACGCACCGAACCGAAACGAACCAAACTCAAGTGAATGCAGCTAAACCAAAGGACCAACTCAAATGGAAGGACACAAATAAAAGAAGTATTTTCTTAAAAAAAAACAAAAAATTAGAAAGAAAACAAAAAACAAACAAAATAAGACTTGAAGAATTTTTAGTAGGCCAAAGAACGATCTTTTAATGCCCTACAACATGGGGGGTCTGAATGCGAAAGATGAGATTCTTCTAGGAGCAAGTTCGGCTTGGCGGACTCTTATATACCCTCCACCATGAATCGCATTTGTTGAGCTCTTGCCACGGTATCTGTTTTTAGGCAAACAACAGATAAAAGAAAATAATTGCTATGCTATTGGAACAATATCAAGTTATGGTTCATTTCGGACCATAATTGAACTGAATATTGGAGATCATAGTACGAATTGCGCATTTTAGGGTCTGAAGAAGTAAACTAGGGAGATCGGTTTATAGGGGAGCTGCTAATCGGCTATAAACCGATTCAGACCATAATTGACATGTATGTTGAAGGTCATGGGGGAAGCCGTTGTATAAAATTCCATCACAATCAGATAATTAGAGCGCCCTCTAGCGGCTCAAAAAGTCAAGATCGCAGATCGGTTTATATGGCAGCTATATCAGGTTATATACCGATTTCAAGCATGCTCAGCACAGTTGTTAGAAGTCATAACAAAAGACTTCGTGCAAAATTTCAGCCAAATCGAATAATAATTGCGCCCTCTAGAGGCTCAAGAAGTCAAGACCCCAGATCGGTTTATAGGGCAGCTATACTAGGATATGGACCGATTTGAACCATACTCATCACAGTTGTTGGAAGTCTTAACAAAACACCTCATGCAAAATTTCAGCCAAATCGGATAATAAGTGCGTCCTCTAGAGGCTCAAGAAGTCAAGACCCCAGATCGGTATATATGGCAGCTATACTAGGATGTGGACCGATTTGAACTATACGCAGCACAGTTGTTGGAAGTCTTAACAAAACACCTCATTTCAGCCAAATCGGATAATAATTGCGCCCTATAGAGGCTCAAGAAGTCAAGACCCAAAATCGGTTTATATGGCAGATATATCAAAACATGGATCGATTTGAAGTATTTTTAGCATAGTTGTTGAAAGTTATAACAAAACACATCATGCAAAATTTCAGATAAATCCGATAATAATTGCGCCCTCTAGCGGCTCAAGAAGTCAAGACCCCAGATCGGTTTATATGGCAGCTATACTAGGATATGGACCGATTTGAACCATACTCAGCACAGTTGTTGGAAGTCATAACAAAACACGTCATGCAAAATTTCAGCCAAATCGGATAATAAGTGCGTCCTCTAGTGGCTCAAGAAGTCAAGACCCCAGATCGGTTTATTTGGCAGCTGTACTAGGATATGGACCGATTTGGGCCATACTTAGCGCATCAGTTGAAAGTCATTAGAAAACACATCATGCAAAATTTCAGCCAAATCTGATAATTATTGCGCCCTGTAGAGGCCGAAGGAGTCAAGACCCCAGATCGGTTTATATGACAGTTACACTAGGATATGGACCGATTTGAACCATACTTAGCGCATCAGTTGAAAGTCATTACACCCTCATGCAAAATTTCAGCTAACTTGGATAATAATTGCGTCCTCTAGAGGCTCAAGAAGTCAAGACCCCAGATTGGTATATAAGCCAGGTATATCAGGTTAAGGACCGATTTCAACCATACTCAGTACAGTTGTTGGAAATTTCAGCCATATTGGATAATTATTGCGCCCTCTAGAGGCTCTAGATGTCAAGACCCAAAATCGGTTTATATGGCAGATATATCAGGTTATAGACCGATTTCAACCATACTCAGCACAGTTGTTGAAAGTTTTAACAAAACACATCATGCAAAACTTCAGATAAATCCGATAATAATTGCGCCCTCTAGCGGCTCAAGAAGTCAAGACCCCAGATCGGTTTATATGCTAGGTATATCAGGTTATAGACCGATTTCAACCATACTCAGCACAGTTGTTAGAAGTCACAATGAAACACGTCGTGCGAAATTTCAGCCATATTCGATAATTATTGCGCCTTCTAGAGGCTCAAGAAGTCAAGACCCCAGATTGGTATATATAGCAGCTATACTAGGATATGGACCGATTTGAACCATACTCAGCACAGTTGTTGGAAGTCTTAACAAAACACGTCATGCAAAATTTCAGCCATATTGGATAATTATTGCACCCTCTAGAGGCTCTAGATGTCAAGACCCAAAATCGGTTTATATGGCAGATATATCAAAACATGGATCGATTTGAAGTATTTTTAGCACAGTTGTTGGAAGTCATAACAAAACATCTCATGCAAAATTTCAGCTAAATCCGATAATAATTGCGCCCTCTAGTGGCTCAAGAAGTCAAGACTCCAAATCGGTATATATGACAGCTATACCAGGATATGGACTGGGACTATACTAGGATAAGGATTTGAACCATATTTAGCGCATCAGTAGAAATTCATTAGAAAACACATCATACAAAATTTCAGCCAAATCGGATAATTATTGCGCCCTGTAGAGGCTCAAGAAGTCAAGACCCCAGATCGGTTTATATGGCAGCTATATCAGGTTATAGACCGATTTCAACCATACTCAGCACAGTTGTTGGAAGTCATAACAAAACACGTCGTGCGAAATTTCAGCCGTATCGGATAATTATTGCGACCTCAAGAGGCTCAAGAAGTCAAGACCCAAGATCGGTTTATAGGGCAGCTATATCTGGTTATAGACCGATTTCAACCATACTTAGCAAATTTGTTGGAAACTATAACAGAACACCTCATGCAAAACTTCAGCCAAATCGAATAATAATTGCGCCCTCTAGTGGCTCAAGAAGTCAAGACCCAAGATCGGTTTATATAGCAGCTATATCAGGTTATAGATCGATTTCAAACATACTCAGCACAGTTGTTGGAAGTCATAACAAAACTCGTCATGCTGTATTTCAGCCAAATGGGACAGCAATTGCGCCCTCTAGCGGCTCAAGAAGTCAAGATCCCAGATCGGTTTATATGGCAGCTATATCAAAACGTGGACCGATATAGACCATTTCCAATCCCAACTGACCCACACTAATAAAACGTATTTGTGCAAAATTTCAAGCGCCTAGCGTTTCTCCTTCAAAAGTTAGCGTGCTGCTGACAGACAGCTGGCCGAACGGACAGACGGACGGACATGGCTAGATCGACTTAAAATATCATGACGATCAAGAATATATTTTATGGGGTCTTAGACGCATATTTCGAGGTGTTACAAATGGAATGACGAAATTAGTATACCCCCATCCTATGGCGGAGGGTATACAAATTTTCAGCGGTGGTTATACCCTCCTAATGCTGGCGTTATTTGTGAGGTACTATGCCATGTTAAAACTTCTCCCCAAGGAGGTGTCGCACTGCGGCACGCTGTTCGGTCTCGGCTATGAAAAGGAGGCTTAAAATTTGAATCGGACAGCACTGTGAGAAATGTGCCACGGTCCCTTAGTGGAAGGTTCATAGGCAAATTTGCATTTGCACACGCGGCATGAGTAGCTTACCATAGCGCTGAACCTGGAGTGATGGGTATAGAAGCAACAAGCACAAAATTATATAGCGAATACTATATATAGCCCAAGAAACTTTAAATCCCCCTTTCAATCAGCCACCATGAAAAAAAACACAAGTTGCCAGTTTAGAATAAAACTTTAAATATAAACTTCTCCACTAACACTCAACCTCATACCCTCTTTCCCATTTCCTCAGTTGCTGCTGCAGCAAAAAGTTGTAAAAATCGAAACATAAATGGCTCTTTAATGTTTATGCTGGTCTGTGCCAACGGGCTCTAATGAATGGTGGAAGCAAAAACCCAGAGAAATTAAATTAAAATCAAACACCTGAGTCTTGGCTTAATTCATTTTATAAATCATATCTTGGGTATATATAGTGAAAAGTTTGCAATGCCGCCACCTCCCACCCTCTTTTGCTGTCCTGTCTGTCTGTCTGTCTTTCGTACAAGTCGTCCTAAGACAAATGGAAATGCTTAGCATTCATTAGGGATAGGAAAAATATAAAATGTAAAGAACCCAAGTTTCATGAAAAATTAAAAAAAGTACAAAGGCATAAAGTTCGGCCGGGCCGAACTTTGGATACCCACCACCCCGGATATAAATGTAAACCCTCTTACGTCAGACCCTTTATCGGCAAATAGGTCTATATGGCAGCTATACCTATACAGGGTGGCTGATGAATATTGCTACAATGATGAATATTGCTACATTTTTTTTTCGGTGTATGGAATACATTTTTCTTTTATTCATGTTAAATTAAATTATTAAATTAATTATTAAATTATTATTAATTAAATTAATTAATTAATTAATTAAATTAATTATTAAATTATTATTATTAAATAGAAAAAAAGTTATTACATTTTTTTTTGGTAGCGGCTTTCATCAGCCACCCTGTATATAGTCCGATTTGATCCATATTTAGGTCAGATGTTAGGAGGCTTAAAATAACCCTCTGTTTAAAATTTCAGCGAAATCAGGTAATAAATAAAGCTTTTAATGGCTTCAGACCTTTTATCGGCAGATCGGTCTATATGACAGCTATATCTAAATATAGTCCGATCTGAACCATATTTGGGTCATATGTCGGGAGGCTTAAAACTACTCAATGTTTCAAATTTCAGCGAAATCGGTTAAAAAATAAACCTTTTATGGGCTTTAGATCCCTTATCTGGAGATCGGTCTATATAGCAGCTATACCTAAATATAGTCCGATTTGATTTATATTAAGGTCAGATATTAGGAGGCTTAAAATAACCCTTTGTTTCAAATTTCAGCGAAATCCGGTATTAAATAGAACTTTAATGGGCTTCAGACCCTTAATCGGGAAACCGGTCTATATGCCGGCTATATCTAAATATTGTCCGATTTGATCCATATTTAGGTCAGATATTAGGAGGCTTAAAATAACGCTCTGTTTCAAATTTCAGCGAAATCGGGTAATAAATAAAGCTTTTATGGGCATTACATCCTTAATCGGGAGATCGGTCTATATGACTGCTATATCTAAATATAGTCCGATATGAACCATATTTGGGTCAGATGTCGGGAGGCCAAAAACTACTCACTGTTTCAAATTTCAGCAAAATCGGATGAAAAATAACATATCTAATGCCCATAAATGTTCACTTACCCTTTTTCGGCAAATCGGTCTATATAGCAGCTATATCCAAATATGGTCTGATTTGACCCGTTCAAGAGCTTAACCAGCGTGCATCAAAAAGATGTATCCGTGCCAAATTTCAGCCCAAGATCTCAATTTTTGAAGGCTCTAGAGTGATAACAACAGTCGGATGGACAAACGGATAGACGCATAGACGGACAGACACATGGACATCGTTAAATCGTCTTAGAACTTTACGACGATCCGAAATATATATACTTTATAGGGTCGAAAATTGATATTTCGATGTGTTGCAAACGGAATGACTAAATGAATATACCCCCTGTCCTACGGTGGTGGGTATAATAAAGAGAATCTAATGATAAAATTTGAGTTTGTTTTTTAGGTAAAGTAGTAAAAGAGTGCTAAGTTCGGCCGGGCCGAATCTTATATACCCTCCACCATGGATCGCATTTGTCGAGTTCTTTTCCTGGCATCTCTTCTTAGGCAAAAAAGGATAAAAGAAAATATTTGCTTTGCTATTACAGCGATATCAAGATATGGTCCGGTTCGGACCACAATTAATTCAAATGTTGGAGACCTGTGTCAAATGTCAGCCAATTCGAATAAGAATTGCGCCCTTTGGGGGCTCAAGAAGTAAAATGGAGAGATCGATTTATATGGGAGCTGTATCAGGCTACATACCGATTCAGACTATAATAAAAACGTATGTTGATGGTCTTGAGAGGATCCATCGTACAAAATTTCAGATCGGATAAAAATTGCGACTTCTAGAGGCTCAAGAAGTCAAGACCCAAATCGGTTTATATGGCAGCTACATCAGGTTATGAATCGATTTGAACCTTATTTGGCACAGCTATTGAAAGTCATAACAAAATACTTCGTGCAAAATTTTATTCGAATTGGATAAGAATTGCGCCCTCTACAGGCTCAAGAAGTCAAGACCCAAGATCGGTTTATATAATAGCTATATCAGGTTATGAACCGATTTGAACCATACTTGGCACAGTTGTTGGTTATCATAACAAAATACTTCGTGCAAAATTTTATTCAAATTGAATAAGAATTGCGCCCTCTAGTGGCTCAAGAAGTCAAGTCCCCAGATCGGTTTAAATGACAGCTATATCAAGTTATTGACCGATTTAAACCTTATTTAGCACAGTTGTTAGAAGTCACAGCAAAACACGTCGAGCAAAATTTCATTCCAATCGGATACGAATTACGCCCTCTAGAGGCTCAAGAAGTCAAGACCCAAGATCGGTGTATATGGGAGCTATATCAGGTTATAAACCGATTTGAACCTAACTTAGCACAAAATACTTCGTGCAAAAATTCTTTCCAATCGGATAAGAATTACGCCCTCTAGAGGGTCAGGAAGTCAAGACCCAAGATCGGTTTATATGGCAGCCATATCAGGTTATGGACCGATTTCAATCATACTTGGCACAGTTGTGGGACATCATAACAAAACACGTCGGGCAAAATTTCATTCCAATCGGATATGAATTGCGCCCTCTAGTGGCTCAAGAAGTCAAGACCCAAGATCGGTTTATATGGCAGCCATATCAGGTTATAGACCGATTTCAACCTTATTTGACACAGTTGTTAGTTATCATAACAAAATACTTCGTGCAAAATTTTATTCAAATAGGATAAGAATTGCGTCCTCTAGTGGCTCAAGAAGTCAAGACCCAAGATCGGTTTATATGACAGCTATATCAGGTAATGGACCGATTTGAGCCATACATGGCACGGTGGTTGGATATCATAACAAAACACGTCGTGAAAAATTTCAGTCCAATCTGACACGAATTGCGCCCTCTAGAGGCTCAAGAAGCAAGACCCAAGATCGGTTTATGTGGCAGCCATATCAGGTTATGGACCGATTCCAACCATACTTGGCACAGTTGTTGGACATCATAACAAAACACGTCGTGGAAAATTTCAGTCCAATCTGACACGAATTGCGCCCTCTAGAGGCTCAAGAAGTCAAGACCCAAGGTCGGTTTATATGGCAGCCATATCAGGTTATGGACCCATTTCAACCATACTTGGCACAGTTGTTGGACATCATAACAAAACACGTCGTGCAAAATTTCATTCCAATCGGATAAGAATTGCGCCCTCTAGATGCTCATGCAGTCAAGACCCAAGATCGGTTTATATGACAGCTATATCAAAACTTGGACCGTTATGGCCCATTTACAATCCCAACCGAGCTACACAAATTAGAAGTAATTTTGGAACATTTCAAGCGGCTAGCTTTACTCCTTTGAAAGTTAGCGTGCTATCGACAACAGACGGACGGACGGACGGACAGAAGGACAGACGGACGGACAGAAGGACAGACGGACGGACAGAAGGACACACGGACGGGCGGACACACGGACGGACATGGCTAGTTTGACTTTAAATGTCATGACGATCAAGAATATCTATACTTTATGAAATTTTAGACGGATATTTCGAGGTGTTGCGAACAATATGACGAAATTAGTATACACCCATTCTATGGTGGAGGGTATCATAAAAGTTTCTTCTATAGAACTGCTTGTAGCGAATTAATGTTCGTCGACCCGGAAGAAATTTAAAGCGGTCTTAAGGGCTTTACAATGTAAGTACTTTGCATGTTGACATAGACTTTCAATTGATGAGAAAACGGAAGAGTGCACTGAATGTTGGGCCATTGAGGACATTTTATAGAAAGTCTGTCCTTACAGAAAATTTTATGAAAATTTTTATTTAAAGAAAATTATTTGAAATTTTGCCTTCACATTCAAATCACCAAGACAATATTTTTGCAATTAAATTGAAATTAATGTTACCCCCAAATCAAATCGAAATCTGTCATTGCCACTCCTAACCACAACTCATATTTTCAACATGTGTGTCAAAATGATACAAAATTTCTATCATTTTGAAAATTTAAAATTGATTGCAATAGAACCGCCTCATCCTCAATACACAGAGGAGCATTGCAAATGATTTTAATTAAAATGTAATTAAATTTCCCATTTCTTGTGCTGTTTTCCATTCTTGTTTTTTTTTTTTTGTTGTTTGCCATCACTGCAACTTGAGATGAGAGGAAAATGAAATTGAATTTGTGTGTGTGAGTGTGAGTGTGTGTGTGCACTCTTCAGTTTATTTTATTTATCTTGGCTTTCTGCTTAATGAGAACATTTTCCAAATTTCAAACGAAACGTAAACGAAAAGGGCAAGGCATTGTGCAGCAAACATTAGCAAATAGAAATCTTAGCAATTCAACTAAAGTAAAGGAGATAATGTTTGCAGGCCGTATAAGGACCAACAAACCTTAATGTTCTCTCACCTTGCTAAAGTCCATGTTTATTTGGGAATATTTTCATTTTATTATTATTGCAATTTTAATGTGGCAGCAAAGTTTTTATTTCTCTAAAAGGTGGTCAGTATTTAATGAGATAAGAGGAAGCTCAATGTTAAAAAATGCACAGTGAAAGCAAGTGTTGCTTAGAAATCGCTATGACTTATGAGGGGAGTTTCAAACGGGAAAAAGCGTGCTAAGTTCGGCTGGGCGGAATTTTGGGAACCCACCACCAAACTATGCCTAGATGAAGGGCTTTATTTTAATCTACATAACAAACTTCTGTCAAACCAGCAAAATCAAAACTTTTGGGAACCGAAAGAGGCAAAATCGAGAGATCGGTTTATATGGGAGCTATATCTGGTTATACACCGATTTGGACCGTACTTGGCACAGTTGTTGGAAGTCATAGCGGAACACTCCATGCCGAATTTCAGCCAAATCGGAAAAACAATGCGGCTTGTAAGGGCTCAAGAAGTCAAATCGGGAGATCGGTTTATATGGGAGCTATATCAGGTTATAGACCGATTTGGACCGTACTTGGCACAGTTATTGGAAGTCATATCAGAACACCACATGCCAAATTTCAGCCAAATCGGACGACAATTGCGATTTGTAAGGGCTCAAGAAGTCATATCGGGAAATCGGTTTATATGGGAGCTATATCAGGTTATAGACCGATTTGGACCGCACTTGGCTCAGTTGTTGAAAGTCATAACAAAACACCGCATGCCAAATTTCAACCAAATCGGACGACAATTGCGGTTTGTAAGGGCTCAAGAAGTCAAATCAGGAGATCGGTTTATATGGGAGCTATATCAGGTTATAGACCGATTTGGACCGTACTTGGCTCAGTTGTTGAAAGTATTAAAAAAACACCGCATGTCAAATTTCAACCAAATCGGACAAAAATTGCGGCTTATAAGGGCTCAAGAAGTATAATAGGGAGATCGGTTTATATGGGAGCTATATCAGGTTATAAACCGATTTGAACCGTACTTGGCACAGTTATTGGAAGTCATAACAAAACACCACATGCCAAATTTCAGCCAAATCGGACAAAAAATTGCGGCTTGTAAGGGCTCAAGAAGTATAATAGGGAGATCGGTTTATATGGGAGCTATATCAGGTTATAGACCGATTTGGACCGTACTTGGCTCAGTTGTTGAAAGTCATAACAAAACACCGCATGCCAAATTTCAGCCAAATCGGACAAAAATTGCGGCTTATAAGAGCTCAAGAAGTCATATCGGGAGATCGGTTTATATGGGAGCTATATCAGGTTATAGACCGATTTGGACCGTACTTGGCTCAGTTGTTGAAAGTCATAACAAAACACCGCATGCCAAATTTCAACCAAATCGGACAAAAATTGCGGCTTATAAGGGCTCAAGAAGTCATATCAGGAAATCGGTTTATATGGGAGCTATAATCAAATCTGAACCGATATGACCCATTTGTAATCCCCAATGACCTACATCAACATTAAGTATCTGTGCAAACTTTTCAAGCGGCTAGCTTTACGCGTTCGACCTCTATCGTAATTTCGACAGACGGACGGACGGACATGGCTTGAGCGACTCAGATCGTCGAGACATTGAAGAATTGAAATACTTTATGGGGTCTGAGACGAATATTTCGAGGTGTTGGGCCTAAAAATTGTTACCCAGAAAAAAAATTCCCTCACGAACTATTCCCCATTTCCCTCTAGAACGCATAGTTTAGAAGATACAGACATTTTAAAGTTTTCTAACTAAAGATTAGATTTTTCATCGATTTTCATTGAAATTTTTAATTTTTTCATAAAGTTTCGAATAATGACCCATTTTCTGCTAGGACGCATAATTCAGGAGATACTGCCATTTTAAAGTTTTCATAGTGAAAATTAGATTTTTCATGGATTTTCGATGAAATTTTGAACTTTTTGATGGAGTCACGAATTATGGTCCATTTCGGTTTAGGAGATACAGCCATTTTAAAGTTTTCTAAAGAAAAATTTGATTTTTAATGGATTTTCGATGAAATTTTTAAATTTTTGTTGGAGTCACAGATTATGTCCCATTTCTCTCAAGGACGCAGAGTTTGGAAGATACAGCCAGTTTAATCTTTCAAAGCGAAAATTCGATTTTGGATGGAATTTCGATGAAATTTCGAATGTTTTGATGGAGTCAGGTCTCAAGGCCCATTTCTCTTTAGGAAATTTATTTCAATGTGAAAAGATTACCACAATTTTCTATGTGCAAAAACTTGCTAAGTTAGAACAGGCCGTGTCTTGAGAATCCACCATCTAGGATTCTGTTAAAAATGCCGCAGAAGACTAATCAGGAGATCGGGATAAGTTGGAGTTATATCAGGTTAGGTATCTGTCCGTCCGACGTCCGTCAGTTGAAATCACGCCAAAATTGTGATATACAGCTTAAATTTTGCACAGATCCGTATTCCTCCAATACGCAGGTTAAGTTCTCGAACTGGTCAAATTGGGCCATAGTTGGATATAGCTATATATATATATAGTCCGATCTGCCGATATAGGGTCTTAAGCCCATAAAAAGCGCATATATTATACGATTTCGATGAAATTTGGAACAATGAGGTACTTTAGACCTCCCATAATCTGACCTAAATATGGTTAAGATCGAACCATATTTAGATATAGCTGCCATATAGACCGATCGGCCAATTGAGGGTCTGAAGCCGATAAAAGCCGTAAATACTACCCGATGTCGCTGAAATTATAAACATTCGACCATTATATGGTCTTGATCGGACTATATTTGAATATAGCTGCCTTATAGATCGATCGGCCGATTCAGGGTCTTAAGCGCATAACTGCTGCATTACTTTACCGATTTCGATGAAATAGAAAAATTTCCAAATGGGACCATTTTTTGATGTAGCTGCCATATAAACCGATTTGCCCATTATGGGTGTTAAGCCTCTAAAAGCCTTATTTATTGCCCAATTTCGCTGAAACTTAGAACAGTGAATTCGACTAGGACTCCCATTGTTTGAAACGGAAATGGACCACATTGGACCATATATCGATTGAGCTGTCATATAGACAAATATGCTGACGTTGGGTTTAAAATCCGTAGAAGGCGAATTTATTTTACGATTACGCTGAAATATAAGACAGTGAGTTTTTTTAGCCCCCCGTCATGCGACCAGAATATTGTTCGGATCGGACTATCTTATATATAAAATTCAACTTGTGTTTGTTTGTTTCGTATAGACTCAAAAGCGGCTGAACCGATTACCTTGAAATTTTCACAGATTGTGTAGGTTGGTCTGGAAGGAAACATAGGCTATATAATTTTTTGATATCGAGAGGGGGACGGACCCTCCCCCTAACCGCAAATGTACTACCCAAAAATAAAAGTGGACCGATGGGGACAATCTGGGATTCAAATGAAAAGTATTTAAGAGAGGAGTACGAATTTCATAATAAAAGTCGGGTCCAAGTACCTGGGGGGCCTCCCTAGCCCCAAAACCCCTTAAAATAGGTTCATTTGACGATCATGACAATATGGGACTCAAATGAAATGGTATTCGGGAGTAGATTACGAATATGGTCAGGAAGTAGGAATAGGCTTTATAATTTATTGATAACGAAAGGGGGAGTCACCCCACCTCCACAAAAACGCCCAAAATGGGCGCATTAGCCCTTCACGGATATATGGGACTCGGTTTATTTGTTCCTTATAGACGGAAAAGCGGCAGAACCGATTGTCTCGAAATGTTCGCATATTGTGTAGGTAGGAAACGTAGGCTATATAATTTTTCGGTATCGAAAGGGGGACGGGCCCTCCCCCTTATACCAAAAATACAACCCTAAATCAAGAGTGGACCGATTGGGACAATATAGGTATCAAATGAAAGGTATTGGAGAGTAGAATACGAATATGGTATTCAAATTTGAGTCAAGTACCCATCGGGCCGCCTCAACCCCAAAACTACCCCAAACAGACATATTGGATGCTCATTTCAATATGGGGCTTAAATGAAAGGTATTGGGGAGTAGATTTCGAATCTGGCATAAAAAATCAAAAATTGGTAGGCATATTAGCCGACCATGGCTATATGGTACTCAAATGAAAGGTATTAGGGAGAAGATTACAAATATGGCACTTTTCCGCCTTAAGATACGTCATGACAATATGGGACTCAAATTAAAGGTATTTGAGAGTTGAAAACAAATTTGATATCCAATTTTGGAACCAAACGTTTTGTGGTACACCCCAAAGTACCCCCTAAACTGAATTTCATTTTCGATTGTGGCAATATGAAGCTCTAATCAACGATATTTGGGGAAAACAGAACGAATTTGATATCTATTTTCAGTGCCGGTGATCGCCTCCCTCCAAGCGGTTCATATTTACCGACCATGCCAATATGGGGCTTAGATTAAAGGAATTTGAAAGTGCAGCACGAATTCGATATCCATATTTGAGTCGAAATGTCTGAGGTGCCATCCCTCCCCTAATGAGAACATTACCCTAAGGAAGAACATTACCACCAGGAAACGAGAAGGGGCGAATTTTCACACATCAACGAGTGCTTGCCGATTCAAGTTTAAACTCAATGATAAGGGACCTTTTTTTATAGCCGAGTCCGAACGGCGTGCCGCAGTGCAACATCTCTTGACGAAAATTTTTTAAATGACCATGCATGGCATTGTGCCTCGCAAATGTCGCCAACATTAAGAGGCGATAGATACCGCTTTGTCCGATGTTCTCGCCAGGATTCGAATGCGTTCAGCGTCATAGGCTACAATGGCACGAATGCGATATTCACATTCAGGGCGAAGTCTCGCCACCCTAAAAAGATATTAGAGAGTTAAAGAAGACGCAGCGGAGCGGGCCCGGTTCAGCCAGTATTGTATAGAACTGCCACATAGAGTCCCAATCCCATAAAAAACTGAAAAATCCGCAATTACTTTTTGGGCAACCCAATACAACTATGGATATGGTAGTGAAGTTGTAATAAAATAAGATGATGAAGAAATCCATGGTGGTGGGTATATACAAAGTAGGGCCTGACCGAACCTAATGCCTTTTTACTTGTTTAGTTTATCTTTAGTTAATACTTACATCCAAGAGTGCAACAGGGTTGGGTATTGGGTTGCCCAAAAAGTAATTGCGGATTTTTTAAAAGAAAGTAAATGCATTTTTAATAAAACTTAGAATGAACTTTAATCGAATATATATTTTTTACACTTTTTTTTTAAAGCAAGCTAAAATTAACAGCTGATAACTGACAGAAGAAAGAATCACAAGCTGTGAAAAAATTTGTCAACGCCGATTATATGAAAAATCCGCAATTACTTTTTGGGAAAACCAATAGTTCCCCCGTTTTGGGTTGTTTCCTGATGCAAACTTCCAAATGGCGATACACATGTCTTCTCTTTTCGCCTCTTCGCATACAATTTATCTTGGTTTTCTTATAATTATCGAAAGAAAAAAATGTTCCACACAATGGTATTTCAAAAATCTCCCAGGCATGGATAATTAAAGGTAAAAAGGAAGACAGTTTTTCAACACAGAAATACATTTCCATTCCATCATAAGTCACATGGTACACAAATAACGTATACGCACCGTAATACAATGCAAAATAATTGTTGTTCATCATACGCCACGTAGAACACCATGCAATATAATGAGATAATGATGGTGGGCAGGAAATTATTTTTTTTCTCTTTCTTCAATGTTTATTGAATTTTCTTCTCCATGCGTTGAGTAATTCGATAAAATACCAATTAAAATTTAATTAAACCCCCCCGCCCCCCAAAAAAAAGGTTTCCCAGTAACTTCAACCAGATTGTCCATGGCAGGTGTGGCGACACAAAGTCAGTCACTCACTCACTGAGTTAGTTAGTTAGGAATAGCAAGACTTGACATTTCTCAAAAGTGCACTCCACTCAGAAAGCGACAAAGACATGTGACATCTTGCAGATGTCAGCCATAACTTGATGCTGAACATTCTCGAGAAATGTTACACATTGTTTGACTTGTCGCCTCGCAATGTAATGTTCTTGTAATTGTTGGCGTGCTTTACTTTTTTCTTGCCAAGGCATCTTCATTAGATGCTGGGGCATACATGGGAAAAAAACCAAAAGTACAGTGACATGAGTAGAAGAAGAAAACTGCCGCAAAAGAAAACATTTTCTAGGAAAAAATGCAAACTTTCTTGCATACAACAAAGTGTGAAAATTCAGGATTTGATTCGAATTTTTTTTGCCAACATACTCTTGGTGGCACAATTATGTACATCTCTCCAAGTGATATGAGCAACAAAGACAAGAATTATTATCAGCAGCAGCTGGCATGAAAAAAAAATGGGGCTTTGAAACAAATCACATGCCGGCTTCACTTGCCTCTTTTTTTTCCTCTTCTTCCTGTCCATCTTCAACTGAGTGAGTGACTCTGTATTTGTCTGACTGACTTGACATACAAACACGAGCACAACGTAATAACTGTGCTACGTCTCAGTTAAAGTTCAGCAGTTAGTCACGCATAAACAGTTTTAGGTGATGGGCTTGCCGTGCTCGAGTTCAACTGGCGATGTCCTTTTCCATCACATGATTGTATGGTGACAGTGGCAACAACAAAAAACAGCAGCAACAACAGCAGTAAGTTAGACGGTTGCTACAATAATAACAACACTTTATGTAAATTTTAGTTTATGCTAATGTTCTGGTAGTGAACAGTTCTGCCTTTCTATCTCCGAGGACCCAGTTGCCTTTCTAGCTGAACATGTACTTGTACATGGAAAATGGTCGTGCTTGGCATGCATGTACTTTTCATGGATAGCAGCAAAGGTCCATTGTTCACATGACACACATAGTAGCAAGCTTGGCATGCACACATACTAGGACAACGACAACGACAACAGCAGCAACAAGCATAGCAGCGTGACACCCTTAATGACAATTGCCCTGTTAAAGTAATAGAGATGTAGCATGCATAAGCATTGAACCAAGTTAGCTTTTCAAGGTTCATAGTTGTTTTTTTATTTTGCTTTATATAGCCATTTAGTAAGAAAGAGAAGACCATATACAAAATTGACCTACTAACTGATAATACTGTAGAAAAATTAGGTGAGACTTTGTACGAGTTCAAGGGGAGATGTGTAATTTACAAAAAAACATGACGTTTTTAAGCTATCAAAATACCTCAATTTACAGAAGTGGAATTTAGTAAGCAAAAAAACAAATTAATTAAAATTATCCAGGCTCATGTGACATGTCTTTGTCTTCTGTTTCTAAGAAAAATAATTAGTAGCCCACCTGGACGTATACGTATTAGAAATTCCAAGTAGCCAAAATGAATCGAATACCCAGGTGAACGTATACTTTATTTGAATAGATGTTTGTGTTATTGCTTATACGTAATTCAATGGAAACAAGCAAAAACAAGTAAAAAGGCATGGAGTGCGGCCGTGTCGAATTTTGCGAACCCACCACCTCGTATATATATGTAAACCACCTTTCATCGAGATATCGGTCTACACGACAGCTATATCCAAATCTGGACCGATTTGGCCCAAGTTGCAGAAAACTGTCAAAGAGCCTAACACAACTTACTGTCCCAAGTTTCGGCGATATCGGACAATAAATGCGCCTTTTATGGCCCCAAGATCTTAAATCGAGAGATCGGTCCGTATGGCAGCTATATCCAAATGTGGACCGATATGAGCCACATTGAAGAAGAATGTCGAAGGGCCTAACACAACTCACTGTCCCAAATTTAGGCGAAATTGGACAATAAATGAGCGTTTTATGGGGCCAAGACTCTAAATCGAGATATCGGTCTACATGACAGCTATATCCAAATCTGGACCGATTTGCTCCAAGTTGCAGAAAACTGACGAAGAGCCTAACACAACTCACTGTCCCAAATTTCGGCGAAATCGGACAATAAATGCCCCCTGTATTGGCACAAAACCTTAATTCGTGAGATCGATCTATATGGCAGCTATATCCAAATCTGAACCGATCAGGGCCAAATTCAAGACGTATGTCAAGGGGCTTAACATAACTCACTACCCCAAATTTTGGCGACATCGGTCAATAAATGAGAGTTTTATGGGCCCAAAACCTTAAATCGAGAGATCGGTCTATATGGCAGCTATATCCAAATCTGAACCGATCAGGGCCAAATTGAAGAAGAATGTCGAAAGGGCTAACACAACTCGATGTACCAAATTTCAGCAAAATCGGACAATAAATGTGGCTTTTATGGGCCTAAGACCCTAAATCGGCGTATCGGTCTATAAGGGGACTACATCACGATATAGTCCAATATAGCCCATAACCCCATAGTGCTTATTGACATTTGTCTTAAACCTTTGGATGTCAAAGTGGGTGGGAAAAACATTAGCCAGAAGTCGATTCCACATTCGAACGGTTCGGGCGAAATAAGAATTCTCTCTGTAATGCATTGTGCGGTCCGCTGGCCAATCAATTACGAACGGGTGTGAGTTCCTGGAATGTCTAGTATGCCTGACATACATCCTTACATCAGGAATAAGAAGACAGAATATCAGATGAGCACACACCATGAAAGTACCGATAGAACAGCGCCAAACAACCCACATTGCGACGATGATCAAGGGAGGCAATAGAGTGGGATACCCCACTGTCCCCATTCAACGCCATCGCTCTCCTCTGTACACGGTCCAGTAGCTCCAGGAATGATTTTGAAGCTCCAGCCCATACATGTGAGTTGTACTCCATTTTCGGCCATATGAAAGTGGTGTAGACGTTAAGAAGCTCAGACGGAGTAAAGTAATTCTTACACCGTTAAAGGAAGCCTAAACACTTGAATGCTTCTTTCGAAACTTCGAATACATGTTTAGCCCAACGGACATTACCTTGCATTTTCATGCCCAGAACATCAAGAGCTTGTGATTGTTCAACATGTACACCGTTGATAGACAAAGATGATCGTAATGGGTCAGCGAATCGTTTGTGTGACAACAAGCAGCACTGAGTCTTCCGTGCATTAAAATCTACTCGATTCATTCGACCCCACTCAGAAATGGCCATCAAATCCTGGCAGAATGTATCGACCATAACCCGCCTCTCGAAAACTTTGCCTATGCTCGAATGAGTACGAATGACAGAGATTACTGTTATCCGCAAATGAGTAGATCGGATTCTATGTCTGACCCAACAGATTGTTGATGAAAATCAGAAAAAGATAAGGAGAAAGAACAGAGCCTTGGGGTACACCTGCGGTCAATTTGTGCTCATTGGATGAGAACCCATCTATAACGACTCGAATAGTGCGATCTCTGAGAAAGCTCGAAATAAATCGAACGAAGCCATTACCGACACCAAGCTTTGATAGTAGCGCAACGTGCCAGACCCATTACCGACATCAAGCTTTGATAGTAGGGCACTGTGCCAGACCCTATTAAATGCCTTGGAGATGTCCAGACCCACCATCTTACTTTCACCAAACTGGTGGATTGAGCGACTCCAACGTCCCGACAAAAGTGCCATGAGGACTCCCGTAGAGCGATCTCTGCGGTCGCTAAAAAGGCAATTAGACTCTAAATACCTCACAAGATGGTGATTAACCATGCTCTCCATGATCTTGGAGAGAGTGGATCATATCGAAATTGGCCGATAATTCGCAGGGTTGTTTGCGAATTCTCTTCTTGGGCATTGCGAATACCCATCTTGGGTATTGGCTGAACGTTCGCAACCAACGCCCCGGGAAGACTCCCCACGGTAGGCACAGTTGAAAAGGTTGCGCAATGGACGAGCGAGCGTCGTAGAACACCTGCGTAAGACAAGTGTTGATATGCCATCCGGGCCCGGGGATTTATTTACGTCTAGATCTTCAAGAGCCCACGAGTTCGAAAAAATATTTGGGGCATGACGCCAGATACATTTTCGATTGAGGGGAGTGGTTGATTGTCAGTGAACGTTTGATCATCCTTAACAAGAGTTGGAATAGATGAAAAACTACCCTTTACCTTTTTTACGAACGACCATAAGCTCTTACTTCCTCGGGTAGAAGCAAGAACCTTAGTAAGCAGACGCTGGTCGTAAAGATCAATTTTCATACGATGTGGCTGAAATTTGGAACAAAGTCTTATATTGCAATTTCCAGCACCCATGCCAAGTATAATCCGAATCGGTCTATAAATCGATATAGCCCACATATAGACCGATCCCCGGATTTGACTTAGGTTTCATCCGATTTGGCTGAAATTTGGAACAAAGACTTGAGTTATGACTTCCAACATCCATCACAAGTATGATCCGCATCGGTCTATAAACAGACATAGCCCCCATATAAACCGATACCCGGATTTGAATCTTCAGCCCTTAGAAGCCTCCACTTTCATCCGATTTGGCTGAAATTTGGAAAAAAGACTTACATGACGACTTCTAACATCCATGTCAAGTATATTACAAATTGGTCTATAAACAGATACAGCCCCTATATAGACCGATCCTCAAAATTGACCACTTAAAAGCCTCGATTTCCATCCGATTTGACTGAAATTTGGAACAGAGACTTGACTGAAATTTGGAACTTCCAACATCCACGTCAAGTATGATCCGGATTGGTCTATAAACAGATATAGCCCCCATATAGATCGATCCCCGGATTTGGCTTCTTAAACCCTTGCAAGCCTCAATTTTCATCCGATTTGGCTGACATTTGGAACAAAGACTTGAATTACGACTTCTCACATCCATGTCAAGTATATTACAAATGGGTCTATAAACAGATACAGCCCCCATATAAACCGATCCCCGGATTTGACTTCTTGAGCCCTGAAAAGCCGCAATTTTCATCCGATTTGGCTGAAATTTGGAGCAGGGACTTGAGATATAACATCCATGCCAAGTATGATCCAAATCGGTCAATAAACAGTTATAGCCCTCATATAAACCGATCCCTGCATTTGACTTCTTGATCTCTTAGAAGCCTCAATTTTCATCCGATTTGGCCCAACGTTTTATCCAAATAGGTCGGATGTTTTCGGGAGATCAGTTTATATGCGAGATGTATCAGGCTATAGATCGATTAAGACCAAACTGGACACGTATTTTGAAGGTCATGGGCAGTAATACAAAATTACAGCCAAAAAAAAAAGCAATTGCGCCCACTAGAAGCTTTAGAAATCAAGATCCCAGATTGGTTTATATGGCAGCTCTATCAGGTTATCGAATGATTTCAACCATACTTAGCACAGTTGTGGGAAGTCTTAACACAACACTTCGTGCCAGATTTCAGCCAAATGAGAGAATTGCGCCCTCTAGTGGCTCAAGAAGTCAAGACCCCAGATCGGTTTATATGGCAGCTATATCAGGTTATCGACTGATTTCAGCCATACTTAGCACAGCTGTTGGAAGTCATAACAAAACACTTTGTGCTAGATTTCAGCCAAATCTGATGAGAATTGCGCCCTCTATTGGCTCAAGAAGTCAAGATCCAAGATCGATATATATGGCAGCTACATCAGGTTATCGACCGATTTAAACCAAATTTGGCACAATTGTTGGAAGACATAACAAACAACTTTATGCAAAATTTCAGCCAAATCTGAGGAGAATTGCGCCCTCTATTGGCTCAAGAAGTCAAGATCTAAGATTGGGTATATATGGCAGCTATATCAGGTTATGGATCGATTTCAACCATACTTAGCACAGTTGTTGGAAGTGATAACAAAACACTTCATGCTAGATTTCAGCCAAATCTGATGAGAATTGCGTCCTCTAGTGGCCCAAGAAGTCAAGACCCAAGATCGGTTTATATGACAGCTATATCAGTTTATGGACCGCTTTGGACCATACTTGGCACAGTTGTTGGAAGCCATAGCAAAACACGTGGTGCAAAATTTCATTCCAATCGGATAAGAATTGCACCCTCTAGAGGCTCAAGAAGTCAAGACCCAAGATCGGTTTATATGGCAGCTATATCGGGTTATGGACCGATTTGAACCATACTTGGCACAGTTGTTGAAAGTCATAGCGAAACACGTCGTGCAAAATTTCATTCCAATCGGATAAGAATTGTGCCCTCTAGAGGCTCAAGAAGTCAAGACCCGAGATCGGTTTATATGGCAGCTATATCAAAACATGGACCGTTTTAAACCATACTTGGCTTAGTTGTTGGAAGTGCTACCAGAACAGTACATGCAAAATTTCAATAAAATCGGACGAGAATTGCACCCTCTAGAGGCTCAAGAAGTCAAGACCCAAAATCGGTTTATATGGCAGCTATATCAAAACATGGATCGATTTGGCCCATTTACAATACCAACCGACCTACACTACTAATAAGAAGTAGGTGTGCAAAATTTCAAGTAGCTAGCTTTACTCCTTCGAAAGTCAGCGTGCTTTCGACAGACAGACGGACATGGCTAGATCGACAGAAAATGGCACGATGATCAAGAATATGCATATTGGGTTGCCCAAAAAGTAATTGCGGATTTTTCATATAGTCGGCGTTGACAAATTTTTTCACAGCTTGTGACTCTGTAATTGCATTCTGTCTTCTGTCAGTTATCAGCTGTTACTTTTAGCTTGCTTTAGAAAAAAGTGTAAAAAAAGTATATTTGATTAAAGTTCATTCTAAGTTCTATTAAAAATGCATTTTCTTTCTTTTAAAAAATCCGCAATTACTTTTTGGGCAAACCAATACTTTATGGGGTCTCAGACGAATATTTCGAGTAGTTACAAACAGAATGACGAAATTAGTATACCCCCATCCTATGGTGGAGGGTATAAAAATTTTTTATAGGTTCATTTAACAGTTTAACATTTTTAATTTAATATCAGCAGACAGTGTTAACTGATATCAGCAGACTAATTTCTCTGAGTGTATGTCTAATTTGTTTACTATCCCACTTTGCATTGCCTTAATCACAAATTCAAAGATCTCTTATCTACCATTGCCATACAACAATAGCATTTTCTGGAATATACCACTGATGTCCTTTAAATCTCATGCATACATCAATGCTATGCCTAAATTTGTATTTATATATGTTTTTTTTTTTTTCAATTAAACTCAAAATATCCTTTCCAAGATGGCCTCCTTTAAATGCTAATTCTGGGTAAGAAACAAAAAAAAAACTAATCAATATCAATTCATTATGCCACAAATTCTATTAAATCCTCACAATATTCTGCCAAAGGACATACATGCAGCCACACAACCACCTACTCACAAACGTACGCCCATAAACACAATCATCCTCTCAGCATGGCCATACAATAAGTCAAGCGAATTGGATGGAATCAAATGCAGGATATTTGTTATACATATTTTCATAGCATGCATGTTCATGTTGCTGTTATTTCCGTTTCAACTCCAGCAGCAAAGACATTTAAACAATTTCCTTTTTCGTGTTATTCCTCATGTTTTCCACACATTGTGTTAACATCTCCAACATTTATTCGCACACACACACACTCACATAAACACACTTACAACGATTATATTTCTTAAGTTAAGCACCACACACAGTGAGGATATCGTTTCAGTGTTCCCCCAAGAAATAAAAACAAAAAGCCAAAAAAAAAAAAATACAAGAATGGGGAAAAAAAAACTACCAGATGAAGAAAACAAGCAAATGAAAGTTTCTCTTCGCTAACACCCCGCCACGGCACCCTGAACAATGATACGCAGAAATAAAATACCAACTTTTATGCTGCCACACTCATTGGGACCATAAACGCCCACCTAACCCATGCTCCAAAAAACAAAAAATGAGAGCAGAGCTGACGTTGCGTTGCGTTGCTGTGCTTTGCTTTGTATCGACTTGAGTTTGATGTGCAAGAATATGCGATGGGATATGGCAATGTTCGACACAAGTATGTAACACTCAAAATCATAATATCTTCCTCATACGGATACTTGCCATATGTTTTTGTTAAAGTTTGTTTTTATACCCTTCACCATAGAATGGGGGTATACTTACTTCGTCATTCTGTTTGTAACACCTCGTAATATGCATCTAAGACCCCATAAGGTAAATATATTCTTGATCGTCATGTCATTTTAAGTCGATTTAGCCATGTCCGTCCGTCTGTCCGTCTATCGGTCTGTCCGCCCGTCCGTCTGTCTGTCGAAAGCACGCTAACTTTCGAAGGAGTAAAGCTAGACGCATGAAATTTTGCAAAAATGCTTTTTATTAGTGTAGGTCGCTTGGTATTGTAAATGGGCTAAATCGGTCCATGTTTTGATATAGCTGCCATATAAACCGATTTTGGGTCTTGACTTCTTGAGCCTCTAGAGGGCGCAATTCTTACCCGATTTTACCGAAATTTTGCTCGCAGTGTTTTGTTAGCACTTCCAACAACAACGCTAAGTATGATTCAAATCGGTTCATAATCTGGTATAGCTGTCAAATAAACCGATCTTGGGTCTTAACTTCTTGAGCCTCTAGAAGGCGCAATTCTTATCCGATTTTACCGAAATTTTGCACGTTGTGTTCTGGTAGCACTTTCAACAACTATGCTAGGTATGGTTTAAATCGGTCCATGTTTTGATATAGCTGACATATAAACCGATCTTGGGTCTTGACTTCTTGAGCCTCTAGAGGGCGCAATTCTTATCCGATTGGAATGAAATTTTGCACGTAGTGTTCTGGTAGCACTTCCAACAACTTCGATAAGTATGGTTTTAGTCGGTCCATGTTTTGATATAGCTGCCATATAAACCGATCTTGGGTCTTGACTTTTTGAGCCTCTAGAGGGCGCAATTCTCGTCCGATTTTTTTGAAATTTTGCACGTAGTGTTTTGGTAGCACTTCCAACAACCGCGTTAAGTATGATTCAAATCGGTTTATAATCTGGTATAGCTGCCATATAAACCGATCTTGGGTCTTGACTTCTTGAGCCTCTAGAGGGCGCAATTCTTATCCGATTTTACTGAAATTTTGCAGGTAGAGTTCTGGTAGCACTTTCAACAACTATGCTAGGTATGGTTTAAATCGGTCCATGTTTTGATATAGCTGCCATATAAACCGATCTTGGGTATTGACTTCTTAAGCCTGTAGAGGGTGCAATTCTCATCCGATTTTACCGAAATTTTGCACGCAGTGTTTTGTTAGCACTTCCAACAACTGCGCTGAGTATCGTTTAAATCGGTACATGTTTTGATATAGCTGCATTATAAACCGATTTTGGGTCTTGACTTCTTGAGCCTCTAGAGGGCGCAATTCTCATCTGATTTGGCTGAAATTTTGCACGTAGTGTTTTGGTATCACTTCCAACAACTGCGCTAAGTATGATTCAAATCGGTCCATTTTTTGATATAGCTGCCATATAAACCGATCTTGGGTCTTGACTTCTTAAGCCTGTAGAGGACTCAATTCTTATCCGATGAGAATGAAATTTTGAACTTAGTGTTCTGGTAGCACTTTCAACAACTAAGCTGAGTATGGTTTAAATCGGTCCATGTTTTGATATAGCTGCCATATAAACCGATCTTGGGTCTTGACTTCTTGAGCCTCTAGAGGGCGCAATTCTTATCCGATTTGAATCAGTTTATGCACGAAGTATTTCGTTATGATATCCAACAACTGTGCTAAGTATGGTTCAAATCAATTCATAACCTGATATAGGTGTTATATAAACAGATCTGGGGACTTGACTTCTTGAACGTCTAGAGGGCGCTATTCCTATCCGATTTGGCTGAAATTTTGCATGGCGTATTTTATTCTTACTTTCAACAACTGTGTCAAATAAGGTTCAAATCGGTTCATAACCTGATATAGCTGCCATAGAAACCGATCTGGGATTTTGACTTCGTGAGTCTCGGGAGGTCGCAATCATTATCCGATTTGCCTAAAATTTTGTACGACTGATTCTCTCATGACCATCAACATACGTTTTTATTATGGTCTGAATCGGTCTATAGCCCGATACAGCTCCCATGTAAATCGATCTCTCTATTTTACTTCTTGAGCCCCCAAAGGGCGCAATTCTTATTCGAATTGGCTGACATTTTACACCGGACCATATCTTGATATCGCTCTAATAGCAGAGCAAATCTTTTCTTATATCCTTTTTTGTCTAAGAATATATGCCGGGAAAAGAACTCGACAAATGCGCTCAATGATGGAGGGTATATAAGATTCGGCCCGGCCGAACATAGCACGCTTTTACTTGTTTTTTTTTTTTTTTTTTTTGTTTGCTTTTTCTTTACTTTTCCTCTGAAACTACTTTGAAATTTTGTTAAGACAGCTTTAAGGAATCTTAAGTTTTATGAATTTCTTAAGGCAAGAAGCACAAGGTTTTACATATGAAGATTTTAGGGAATCCCTTGGATATGCAAGCAACGTATGATGTGAAACAGATTTAACTCGGAATATTGTAAGTAAATCAGAATTCCGAATTTTTTTTTATACCCACCACCGAAGCATAAGGGGAATATCCATTTTGTCATTCCGTTAGCCAAAATTGCAAATTTAGCCTATGAACATTCCACTAAGGAACAGGGGCAAACTTATCACATATCATATCCGATTCAAGTTTCAAGCTCAATGATAAGGGGCCTCCTTTTTATAGCCGAGTCCAAACGCAGTGCGACAGCTCTTTGGAGCGAAGTTTTATATGGCATAATACCTCACAAATGTTGACAGCATTAGGAGAGGAAAACCAACGTTTGAAATTTTTTTCTGATGGTCTCGCCAGCATTCGATCCCAGGCGTTCAGCGTCATAGGTGGACATGCTAACCTCTGCGCTACGGTGGCCTCCATTTCGTTAGCCATATATCGAAATATTGGTCCAAAACCCCATACAGTATATAAAGGGTAATTTTTTAGCTATTATCTTTTTGGCAAGACTAGTTTAAACAGCTCACGCATGTTGCGTGTTTGGTTTCACTCTCAAACATCTTCAGTATGGTCTATCTTACAATAAGCAAAGCTTGCAATTTATTGAATTTTATAATCAAAATGACTGCTCTGTTTAGAAAGCTCACCGCGCGCTTCTTCCATTTTTCAACGAATCTCATTTTTGACTCAATGGGTAGGTAAATAAGCAGAATCGATGATTTTGGATTAAAGATCCTGCAGAAGCATTGCAAGAGCTACCAATGCATTCAGAAAAAGTCACTGTTTGGTAAGGTTCATGGGCTGGTGGCATCATTGGACCGTACTTCTTCAAAAATGATGCAAATCGTAACGTTACTGTGAATGGTGAGCGCTACCTTGAGATGATATCTAACTTTTCTTTGCCCAAAATGCAAGACCATGACTTGCATGACATATGGCTTCAACATCACTGTGCCCCGTGCCTTACTGCACGCGTAACAATGGTCTTATTGAGAGGAGAGTTCGTTGCAGCTGCATCGTATGGAGCCTTCCACTATCCGCAACCTGTAGACGCGCCCGATAGCTCCCAGCTAAGCTTCTCGTGACAGTACCACACAAATTGAAGCTCAATGTTCCAGCCTGTGCGGTGCTCACAGCTATCCCGTGCCGGGCCGGGGGAACATGATGGCCATTGGTTATTGAAAGGCACCAATATCTCGCCTTTTCCTATCGAGCATCATAGGCACTCAGTATTTAAGCAGGAGGTGGTACCATCCGGCCTCTCACTGGACTCACCACTCGACACCGCTGATTGCCCGGGGCTGCAGTTGCAGCTACTCCGTATGGAGCATTCCACTATCCGCAAACCTGTAGACGCGCCCAATAGATCCCAGCTAAGCTTCTCGTCATAACGAAAAACACCACACAGACTGGAACTCAAAGTTTCGACCTTTGTCCTACACATAGTCATCCTGTGCCGGGACAGATTCAGATAATATGTTGTCTTGGCGGAGGATGAGGACCACTTTCCCTAGGGAATATTCTTGATCGTCTGAAACTGAATCTGAAACGATGGCCGTTCGTCTGTCTGTGGAAATCCATGGGCTCAAGAAGTGAAGTTGAGAGATCGGTTTATATAGGAGCTATATCAGGTTCTAGACCGATTTCAACCGTACTTACCACAGTTGTTGGAAGGCATAACAGAGACCTAAGAGCAAAATTTCAGCCAAATCGGACAAAAATTGTGGCTTCCATGGGTTCAAGAAGTCAAATCGGGAGATCAGTTCAAATAGGGGCTATATCAAAATTTGAACCGATATGGCCCATTTGCAATCCGCAACGACCTACATCGATATAAGGAATCTGTGCAAAATTTCTAGCACCTAGCTCTACGAGTTCGACTCCTATCGTGATTTCTACACAAGGACTGACGGACGGACATGGCTATTGACATTTGGATATAGTTGCCATATAGACCAATCTCTCGATTTAAGGTGCAGCGATTGTCCGACTTTGTTGAAATTTGATACGGTGAGTTGTGTTTCTTTCTTTCTTCAAATTGGCCCAGATCGGTTCAGATTTGCCATATAGTCCGATCTCTCCATTTGAAGTCTTGTGCCCATAAATGAAGCACTTATCGTCCGATTTCGACGAAATTTGGGACAGTGAGTTGCATAAGGCCCTTCGATATCGTTCTTCAATATGTTCCACATCGGTCCAAAATTGGATATAGCTGCCATAAAGTCCGATCTCTCGATTTGAAGTCTTTCGTCTTCTAATAGAAGGCGCATTTATTGTCAGATTTCATTGGAATTCGTGACAGTGAGTTATGTTAGGACACTCCGTTTGCTTTCTTCCATTTGGCCCAGATCGGTCCAGATTTAGATATAGCCGCCATACAGAGCGATCTCTCGATTCGAAGTCTTGTGCCAACAATCGTTAAAGGCGTATTTATTGTTTAAAGTTGATTTTAGCAATAGAAACAAAGCGCTTGTAATTTAGAATGAATAATTCCTATTAGTTTGACTAGGTAGGGAAAGTAAATGGGCTATATCGGTCCATGTTTTGATATAGCTGTCATATAAACCGATCCTGGATTTTCACTTCTTGAGCTTGCTGAAATTTGGTATGAAATGTCTCTCACTAACTGCGCCAAGTATGGTCCAAATCGGTTCAAAACCTGATATAGCTTCCATATAAACCGATCTCGGAATATGATTTCTTGAGCCTCTAGAGGGCGCAATTGTTATCTGATTTTGCTGAAATTTCCCATAATGTGTATTTTGTTCCAACTTCCAACAACTGTGCCAAGTATGGCCAATATTGGTTAAAAACCTGATATAGCTCCCATATAAACCGAACTCGAACCGATCTTGACTTCATAAGCCGCTAGAGGGCGCATTTATTATCCGATATTGCTGAAATTTCGCACTAAATGTTTTGGTTTAACCATCAACAACTGTGCCATGTATGGTCTAAATCGGTTCAAAGTATGATAGAGCTCTCATATAACGCGATCTTGGATATTGACTTTTTGAGCCGCTAGAGGGCGCAATTGTTAACCGATCTAGCTGAAATTTCCTACGAAGTGTTTTGTTCTAACTTCCAACAACTGTGCCAAGTATGGTCCAAATGGGTTCAAAACCTGATATAGCACCCATATAAAGCGAACTATATCAGGATTTGAACCTCCTTGAGCCTCTAGAGGGCGCAATTATTATCTGATTTGACTGAAAGTTTGCACCAAGTATTTGTGGCGTAACTTTCAACAACTGTGCCAAGTATGCTCTTAATCGGTTCAAAACCTGATACAGCTCCCACATAAACCAATATCGGATCTTGACTCTATAAGCCGCTAGAGGGCGCAATTATTACCAGTTTTGGCTGAAATTTTGCATGAGGTGGTTTATTTTGATTTCCAACAACAGTGCATTGTATGATCCAAATCTGTTCAAAACCTGACATAGCTACCATACAAACCGATCTCGAATGTTGACTTCATGGACCGCCAGAGGGCGCAATAATTATCCGATTTGGCTGAAATTTCCCATGAAGTATTTGTTCTAACTTCCAACAACTGTGCCAAATATGGTTCAATTCAGTTCAAAACCTGATATAGCTCTTATATTAAACGATCTCTGATCTTGAATTCTTGAGCCGTTTTGGTCGATTTAAACTTCTGAAAGTTGCATCAGAAGTTCCTGTGTAAACTGTATATCCCGGGGGATATCAAATCATTATTTCTCAGAAGTCAAGACTATGCCTGGGTGTTTAGAGAGCACTATGAGTTATTCAAATGTTCTGTTACTATGTTGTGGCTATTGCCAAAATTTCGAGCTGTTGTCGTCATTTAAAATTCATTGCATTTTGTAGATTCACTTTTTGTTTGAATTCAATTTTAATTAGAACTTACCATCAACTGAAGGCAGACTATACAAAGCAATCGTTGATATGTTTTTGAAATCATAGATTCTTACCTGAAATAAAAAAAAAAATTAAATTAAAACTCAATTTACCATTTTTATGAAATTTAATACATTTAAATCCGAGTGTTGCCCGAATTATGATTATTTTGTTATATTTGAGTGAATAATATGAGCTTTGGTATAAAAAGGATATGTAATTTGTGGTTCCCCGTTGAATTGCTATAATGTTTTATTTACTTTATTTAACCACATGTCCATAAAAGTTTATTCAACAACTCACTTTTTTCCCTCTATGTAGTAAAATATTTAAATTCCAATAGAACAATAAAATATTATTTAATTAACAATGTGTTGACCTTGAACCTTTTTGTAAATGATGAAATGAAATAATGAAAACATTTGCATACACTAACATAAGTGTCCTGGCTCACTCTCCCTGTCAGGAATCCAAAAAAAAAAAAAAAATCTGATATATATTTTCCCGCAGACACATTAATTAAAAATAATTGTTAAAACATGACCCATTATAGCCCTCTGTGGAAATGAGTCTCACACACACACATTCACGCATTATGCTACATACAATCACACATCACATATATGATAATTTATTAACTAGCTTCCACAAAGGCATAAATTATTCATACAATTAATGGCAATTCAACCAAAATATAATTGTTTCTAAATGAACAACGAGCTGTTTTTTTTTTTTTGCTCTTCATTTTGCATCCCATGTATGTGATGTATATAGGTGGCCAAATATGTATTTGTAGTTGTGTATACACATGTGGTGTTGCCGGTGCTCTGGGTGATGGAGATGCTCATCTTTGTGTGTGTGTGTGCCATAATAAATTTTAAAGAGTAATTAATATTAAATTTGCCATTTAATTTTTTATTCATGTATGTCGTCGATAATAACTCGTTGTAATTAAAATTAAATTTAATTATTTTTGTTTTCTTATTTCATTTAACACAACTCAAAATAGGCTCATTATGCCACCAGATTCTTTTTAGGCAATTCATTATTCAGTGAATGTGAATGTAGGAAGAGAAAACTGTTATGGACATAAAAATTTTCTTCATATAAGAGAAAAGCAAATTTATATGGGCCGAAGACCCATACAAACGACGGATCGGTCTATATGGCAGCTATATCTAAATCTGGATCGATCTGGGCCAAGTTATAGAAAGATGTCAAAGGGCCTAACAAAACGAACTTTACCAAATTTCAGCAAAATCGGATAATAAATGCGCCTTTGATGGGCCCAAAACCTTAAATCGATAGATCGGTCTATATGGCAGCTATATCCAAATCTGGATCGATCTGGGCCAAATTGAAGAAGGATGTCGTAGGGCATAACACAACTCACTGTCCCAAATTTCAGCAAAATCGGATAATAAATGCGCCTTTTGTGGGTCCATGACTTTAAATCGAGAGATCGGTCTATATGGCAGCAATATCCAAATCTGAACAGATCTGAGCCAAATTGAAGAAGGATGTCAAAGGGCCTAACATAACTCACTGTCCCAAATTTCAGCAAAATTGGATAATATATGTGGCTTTTATGGGTCTAAGACCCTAAATCGGAGGATCGGTCTATAAGGCAGCTATATCCAAATCTGGACCGATCTGGGTCAAATTGAAGAAGGATGTCAAAAGGCCTAACACAACTCACTGTCTCAAATTTTGGCAAAATCGGATTATAAATGCGCCTTTTATAGGCCCAAGACTTTAAATCTAGAGATCGGTCTATATGGCAGCTATATCCAAATCTGAACAGATCTGAGCCAAATTGAAGAAGGATGTCAAAGGGCCTAACACAACTCACACAATGCGCCTTTTATGGGCACAAAACCTTAAATCGAGAGATCGGTCTATATGACAGCTATATGCAAATCTGGACCGATCTGGGCCAAATTGAAGAGGGATGTCGAGTGGTCTAATACAACTCACTGTCCCAAATTTCAGCAAAATCGGATAATAAATGCGCCTTTTATGGGCCCATGACTTTAAATCGAGAGATCGGTCTATACGTCAGCTATATCCAAATCTGAACCGATCTGGGCCATGGGACAAGAACTCGACCAATGCTATGGTGAAGGGTATATAAGATTCGGCCCGGCCGAACTTAGCACGCTTTTACCTGTTACAAACTTTTTTTCGATTCTCTCCCACTATGCGTCGTTTCGGAACGGGTTATCGCCAACCGATCGCCATAATATTTCGTATTTTGACTATTGGCTTCTAAAAGGGAAAAATTGGAGGTACCTTAAAAAAAAAAAAAACTTTTTTTTAGAGCACTCTATTGAGTAAGAGTATACTTCGTCAAAGTATATTCCTAACTCTGTACAGGTGCTTATGTGTGCCGCTGTTAAAGTTGAGATGATAAAATAATAAAATTTAATTTTTAATTGTCACAGAGATTGTTGCAAACGCCATTGGGTTTTGTCATAAATTTTCATTTCAATAAAAACCAACAGCCGATACTTCATCACTGAGATGCCTTTGGTTAGCAAGCACTTCTCAACGTACCCATGCTCACCGAAATACACTCGTCAACACAACAACCAACCCCCTACAATTTTCATGGCACCTCATCAGTTTGAATACAAAAAAAAATTGCACATTCTTATGGAGAGGAAGAATAACTGACATTCACCCACATACAGCCAAACAAAAGAATGTAGGTATGATGAAACAAAATAAACATATGACACGTACAAACTCTGACACACAGTCATACGTTCAGTTACTTACTCGCATATTTAGAGCGTGGAACGTGTGCACCTACATTTCCCAGCAGTCCAAATGTCTGTCATGACATTGTCTTCAAAGACTTCTTTAAGGCAATTTGAATTTCGTCAACGATATGGCTTGACTGCTAATGTGTCTAACGGAGATTGTCTGTCATAAAATTGGATTGACGACAAATTCCCTAACCGTGTCCATGAAGAAGTCAGCACCATTCTTTTTAATGAGAAATTAAAAAATTTTATTATACCCACCACCGTAGGATAGGGGGTATATTCAGTTAGTCATTCCTTTTGCAACACATCGAAATATCAATTTCCGACTCTACAAGGTATATATATTTCGGATCGTCGTAAAATTCTAAGACGATTTAACAATGTCCGTGTGTCTGTCCGTCTGTACGTCCGTCTGCCCGTCCGTCTGTCAGTCCGCCTGTCAGTCCGCCCGTCCGTCTGTTGTAATCCCTCTAGAGCCTTAAAAAATTGAGATATTGGGCTGAAATTTGGTACAGATACCTCCTTTGGAGGCACGCTGGTTAAGTTCTTGGACGGGCCAAATCGGACCATATTTGGATATAGCTGCTATATAGGCCGATCTCCCGATAAAGGGTCTAATGACCATAAAAACTTTATTTTTCATCCGATTTTGCTCAAATCTAAAACAGTCCGTAGTTTAAGGCTTCCCGACAACTGACCCAAATGTGGTTCAGATCGAACCATATAGGCCGATCTCCCGATAAAGGGTCTGAAGCCCATAAAAGCTTTATTTTTAACCGATTTCGCTGAAATTCAAAACAATGTGTTATTTTGAGCCTCCCGACATATGACCTACATATGGATAAGATCGGTCCATGTTTAGATATAGCTGTCATATAGACCGATCTCCCGATAAAGGGTCTGAAGACCATAAAAGCTTTATTTTTTATCCGATTTCGCTGAAATTTGCAACAGTGGGTTATTTTGATCCTTCCGACATCTGACCCATATATGGTTCTTATCGGACTATATGTAGATATAGCTCCCATATAGACCGATCTGCCGATAAAGGGTCTGAAAGCCATAAAAGCTTTATTTTTTATCCGATTTCGCTGAAATTTGGAATAGAGCGCCTTTTTAAGCCTCCCGACATCTGACCCAAGTATGATTCAGATCTGACTATATCGAAATATAGCTGCCATATAGACCGATCTCCCGATAAAGGGTCTGAAGCCCATAAAAGCTTTATGTATTACCCGATTTCGCTGAAATTTTAAACAGTGGGTTATTTTAAGCCTCCCGATATCTGACCTTAATATGGTTCAGATCGGTCCATATTTAGATATAACTGCCATATAGACCGATCTCCCGATAAAGGGTCTGAAGGACATAAAAGCTTTATTTATTACCCGATTTCGCTGAAATTTGCAACAGTGAGTAGTCTTGGGAATCCCAACATCTGACCAAAATATGGTTCAGATCGGACTATATTTAGATATAGCTGCCATATAGACCGATCTGCCAATAAAGTGTCTGAAGCCCATAAAAGCTTTATTGATTACCCGATTTCGCTGAAATTTGCAACAGTGTGCCTTTTTAAGCCTCCCGACATCTGACCCAAGTATAATTCGGATCGGACTATATCTATATATAGCTTCCATATAGACCTATCTCCCAATAAAGGGTCCAATGCCCATAAAAGCTTTATTTTTTAACCGATTTCGCTGAAATTTGAAACAATGATTAACTTAACGCCACACAACATAGGACCCAAATATGGTTCAGATCGGACTATATTTAGATATAGCTGCCATATAGACCGATCTACCGATAAAGGGTCTGAAGTCCATAAAAGTTTTATTTATTATTCGATTTTGCAGAAATTTGCAACAGTGGGTTATTTAAAGCCTCCCGACATCTGACCCAAATAAGGTTCAGATCGGACTATATGTAGACATATCTCCCATATAGACCGATCTCCCGATAAAAGGTCTAAAGCCCATAAAAGCTTTATTTTTTAACCGATTTCGCTGAAATTTGCAACAGTGAGTTTTTTTTAAGCCTTCTGACATTTGACCTAAATATGGATTAGATCGGTCCATATTTAGATATAGCTGCCATATAGACCGATCTCCCGATAAAGGGTCTGAAGCCCATAAAAGCTTTATTTATTACCCGATTTCGTTGAAATTTGCAACAGTGGGTTATTTTAGGCCACCCGCCATCCAACCCAAATATGGTAAAGATCGGACTTTATTTAGATATAGCTGTCATATAGACCGATTAAGGGTCTGAGGCTCATAAAAGCTTTATTTATTACCCGATTTTTTCGAAATTTGATATACAAAATTCAACAGTGACTAAGACCACTCAATATCCTTGCCGAATTTGGGTGCGTAACTTATCCAATTTTCACCAGATTGTGGCGAAAGGGGGTTTACATATACACCCGCGATGGTGGGTATCCAAAATTCAGCCCGGCCGAACTTAATGCCCTTTTACTTGTTTATTTTGTTTTGTTTGTTGAGACTTAACACTTGAATTGTCATGAGAAATGATTATGTTTGGTGACAATGTCACTTAAAATATCATGCATGATTTTCTGGACAAATGTCATCAACGACATCAACGACGACATCAGCTATATGTCTGCAACAATTGAACATGGTCTGGCACACTTCTTTTAACACATTGAGTGCCACGTCGCACGTTTTCGTACGACACGAAGTCACAGATAAAGGGACACTGAGTGAAATTTTTTGAGATTTTTAAATGAAGAACACTTTACTGAACACTTTACTTTACTTTACGTGTCGTACGACACGAAGTCACAGATAAAGGGACACTGAGTGAAATTTTTTGAGATTTTTAAATGAAGAACACTTTACTGAAGATTTTTGCAAAACCACGCATGGGTCTAGGTTGATTTTTTGAGGTTTTATAAAGTGAAAAATGTTGAAATGTATTTTTTTTCCAAAAATATGTCTGGCCTCTTGGGAAGGTCTTTGTCAAACCCGCTTCGCACTCAATGTGTTAAGACGTCTTGACAACGCGGCCTGCTGGGTTTCTTACTTTGCCATCTCTGTTGGTATAAAAATTCGTTTACTTGTGTTTGTGTATGTTTTCTCTTGTTATTTTTCATTTGTATGGGTGTGGTTATGAGCATGGAAGTTTAAGTAACTTAAACAAGGACACTTTGTGTGAATCTTCGTTTTCTCTATATATGCACAAGTAAATGTGTTTTTGCTTGCTTTTCGAGGGCAAGTTTGGATGTTGTGTTTTTTCTTGTTTTGTATTTACCTGCAGGCAAGAAAAAAGCTGGATTAAGCCCATCACAGGTGTTGCCGAAAGGCATGTATTTTATTTGTGCTCCCCTTTATATGTTTATACACGTGTAGTCGACAAACCACAAGTGTAAACTTAATAATTTCATCTATACCAGCTCGCAGAGTGTGTGTAGTATGTTGTCAATATTAATCTCATCCTCTTGAAACACACTCTCTCCCCCCCCCCCCCCCCCCCCCCCCAAAACGCATTCTTTTCATGTTAAATTTCATTTTATTTGATTAAAAATTGTGAGCTCTTTAAGCTATTGTTAAGTATTTGGACCAGATGAAATATTTATTTAAGTTTTTGGATACTGGGGGTAAGCATTATTTCTGGCTCTGAAACAAACTGGCATATACACGAGATGTTGAGGGATAGAATGTTTGTTCCACTAGCCGAATTCAGAATAGCGTTCCCAGCGCCTCGATCTTCTGCGCTCATTCTAAAATCTCTGACACTAAGTTTCGAGGTGTCTTCCACCACTTTATCTTTCCATCGGGCTTTTGGTCTTCTCGGTTTGCATGTACCACCGTGTTTGCCTTCAAAAGGCTTCTTTGCTGGAGCTTCTTCATCCATTCTGACAACATGACGTAGCCAACGCAGCCGTTATACTTTGATGTGTGTAAATATTCTATCGTCGCCTATAGCTCATGGAGCTCGTGGTTCATACGTCGCCTATATTCTCGATTAACGCAAACTGGTCCACATATATTTTGCGAAGAATCTTTCTCTCAAACACTCCAAGTACAACCTAGCCTGCTTTCACAAGTTCCCATGCTTCAGAATCATATAACAGCACGGGTAGTATCAGTGTCTTGCAGAGAGTAATCTTCGTCTGTCGAGAGGTGGCCTTGTTTCTAAACTGCCACCTCTCGACAGACGAAGATTACTCTCTGCAAGACACTGATACTACCCGTGCTGTTATATGGTTCTGAGGCATAGGTACTTGTGAAAGCAGATGAGGCAGTACTTGGAGTGTTTGAGAGAAAGATTTTTCGTAAAATATATGGACCAGTTTGCGTTAACGGAGAATATAGGCGACGTATGAACCACGAGCTGTATGACGACAATAGCATAGTTACACGCATCACAATACAACGACTGCGTTGGCTAGGTCATGTTGTCAGAATGGATGATGAGGCAGTACTTGGAGTATTTGAGAGAAAGTAGCTTCTGTTTGTCAGTATTATTCTTCGCTTTATCTCAAAACTGGTGTCATTCGTTTCGGTTACCGCGGTGCCGAGGTAGATAAATATACTGACTGCTCACAAAGTTGTGGTTCCCAACTTTCTCCATTTTCTTTATCTGCTCGATTGTGCAAGGCTTTATGAGAGTTGAAACCATCCATTTCGTCTTATCTCCATTTAGTGCCAGACCCATTTTCACTGACTCTCTTTCGATTCTTTCAAAGGCTGCTGTAACTACTTGCGGTGACCGACCTATGATATCGATGTCGTTGGCATAGGCGAGTAGCATGTGTGATTAGAGTGCCATATCTATTCACATCTGCATCTGGTATAATCTTCTCCAGCAGGATATTAAAGAGATCACACGATAGGCTTTCTCCTTGTATGTAACCTAGTTTGGTATTAAATGGTTCGGAGAAAGAATCTCTTTCTTATTCTTACTGAAGAACGCCTCCCAGCAAGTGTTATCCTGCAGTCTTATTAATTGCGTAGGGATATCAATTCCAGACATGGCTTGATATACCTTTGATCGTACAGGGGTATCGAAAGCGGCTTTGTAGTCAACAAAGAGATGGCAGGTGTTTATTTGTCCTTCTCGGGTCTTTTCCAGGATTTGGCGCAGTGTGAATATCTGGTCTAGGGTGGATTTACCAGGTCTAAAGCCGCATTGATAGGGCCCAATTATCTCATTGACTTTAGGTTTTAATCTTTCACACAGTACACTCGAGAGTATCTTGTATGCGATGAAGGAGTATCGAAAGCGGCTTTGTAGTCAACAAAGAGATGGCAGGTGTTTATTTGTTCTTCTCGGGTCTTTTCCAGGATTTGGCGCAGTGTGAATATCTGGTCTAGGGTGGATTTACCAGGTCTAAAGCCGCATTGATAGGGCCCAATTATCTCATTGACTTAAGGTTTTAATCTTTCACACAGTACGCTCGAGAGCATCTTGTATGCAATGGGGTGGAGACTTATTCTCTGTGGTTGGCACATTCTGTCCTGACTCCTTTCTTGTGTACGAGACATAGTATACTGAGGTTCCAATCATCGAGTATGCGTTCTTCTAGACAGATTGCGCAGATAAGCTGATGCATACGCCTTATCAGCGTGTCGCCTCCGGTCCTAAATAGTTCAGGGGGTAACCCGTCGGCTCCAGCTGCCTTGTTATTCTTTACTCGGGTCACTGCTACTTGGACCTCATTCTGCCTAGAAGGTAAACATTCTTTACCATCGTCAGGAATTGGTTCTGCGGTATCCTCTTCGCCGCCATCGTCGGACACCATATCCTCAGCATGTTACGTGTGTCAGTTACCAGATGTCCTTCTTTGTCTCTGCAGCAGGATGTGCCTGCACCAAAGTCATCGGTTTGAAGTTTTTCTTCTTTGGTAGAATTTCCGGACTTCACTCTGACTCCTGTACATCTCAATTCGCTCACACTCTAGTCTTTTCATTTCCATTTTCTTTCTGCGTAATAGACTTTTCTCCTCTCTTCTTTTCTCCCCATACCTCTCCTTCATCTGGCGCGTTGCTACTGATTGATGCTCTATATGACGCATTCTTGGCTTCAGTAGCATCTCGACACTCTTGGTCGTACCTTGGGTTTCTTTGGGAAGGCTGCCAGTACCCAAGTACGGATTTCGCGGCATTTACCCTGGAGTGAGCAATGCTTTGCCACTGCGCCATTACATCATTGGAACAAGGAGTGCTTTCATAAAGCAGTTTGATCAGTCGAGTGGAGTATGCCATTGCCATCTGTTGTGTTTGCAGTTTTTCAATATCCAGCTTCCGTGCAGTGTCAGATGGTACTCTCCTCGCCATGTTCCAACGGGTGCGAACCTTTGCTGCAACAAGGTAATGATCCCAATCTATATTCGCTTCACGGATCGATGGTACATCCTACACGCTGGATGAATGCCTTCCATCTGTCGCAACGTAATTTCTCGTGTTTTGATCGGCTGACAGCCATGTGGCTTTGTGAATATTTTTATGCTGAAATCTGGTGCTACCAACTACCATGTTTTTTGCCGTGGCGAAATCTATCAGCCTCCATCGATTACTGGACGTTTTCTCGTGAAGGCTAAACTTTCCTACTGTTGGACCAAAAATGTCTACCTTCCCTATCTTCGCATTAAAATCTCCCAGAACGATTTTAATATCATGCGCGGGGCAGCGGTCATATTCTCTCTCTAGACGCTCGTAGAAAATATCCTTAGTCTGCTTGTCCTTGTCTTCCGTCGAGGCATGGGCATAAATAAAGCTGATGTTGAAGAATTTGTCTTTTATGCGGATTATGGCTAGCTAGCTAGTGTTTCAGTCTCCGACTAACCATAAATCCACAGCAAAATTCATGCCTCATGTTATGGCAGCTATAGCATAGTTCGTCACCGTTTGGTGTTGTAGTGACGCCATTCCCAGTCCATCGCACCTCCTGTAAGGCGGTAATATCGGTCTTATACTTCTCTAATACATCTGCCAGCGCGTATATTGCACCTTCTCTATAAAGAGTGCGGACATTTCAGGTGCAGATCCGCAAATCATGATCCTTTTTTGGTTTGCGTGGGTCGTCAATGTTGGGGGGGTCCGTTTTTACTATTCCTTTGTTTCTCATAGTAGGTCTCATAGTTTTCCCGGGGCGGGTTACTGGCCCAGCGCCCCAACCGCATGGGTTTTGTGGGATTGCCCATGTATCCCTCGTTGTGGCGAGCCCCTTGCTCCAAGATCCGACGATCGCCTCCAGCCGCCTCTAACCTGGGAACAGACGCTGTTGTTGCCCATTGATTATTTGAAGGCGCCAATAACTCGCCTTATCATTTCGAGTATCATTGGCACTCAGTATTTAATTAAGAGCCAGTGACACCTGGTTCCTCACTGAGACTCTCCTCTCGAAAATCGCTGATTGGCCGCGGCCGCATTTGCAGCTACTCCGCATAAAAACGGAGCTTTCCACCATTCGCAGCCTGTTGACGCGCGCCCGGTAGCTTTCAGCTAAGCTTCCCGTGATAACGATGGACACCACACAAGTCGGAGCTCAAAGTTCCAGCCTGTGTGGTGCTCATAGCTATCCCGTGTAGGCCGATTATCATAACGACGCACAGTGGGCCAAATGGCAAAAAAATTGGAAATAAGTCTACAACTTTTTATCTGTTGATTTTAGCCATACAAAATGTTCTAGACATTTGTAGAGGAGGACATAGGCTTTCAGAAAAGTGCTGTTGTTGGTCCATATCTTTAATACAGGGTGAGCTACAGGGTGTCAAAGTTGACCACTTTTGACTTCTCCAAGCTTCTGGGGGCCATAACTTTTGATCTACTCAACCGATTTACATGATTTAGGACTCTAGAGAAAGAGCTTGACAAGATCAAAAAACTTATGCATAAAGTACCATGCCATCGTGTACTGTTAAGGAGTTATGAATTGTTTAATTTTAAAATATGAAAATTTGGCCTTGGTTTTTTTCAGTGTTTTTTAAATAACTCCGTCAATTTTAAAGCTATAAACTTCATACTTCACACAAATTATGCCAGCATATGTGTGCATAAAATACAAAAGGAATCACGTGAATATCTTTGGCGGTTTAAAAATGGCATCGTTTTCAATATGAAAAATATTTTTTTTGTCAAAAAATTGCAAAATTTTTCAAAAAAGATACTCCCATTTCCTTTAAGTTTTCGCAAACTTTGGCCATCAAAGCATTATCATTTCTTTCCATTTTCACAAAGTCGAGGTATTAAGAAAAGTTTTAAGTGCTAATTTGGCTAATTTCGATATCAAACAACACCGTTATCTTAAGACCAAAATGGCCAATTTTTTTACTAAACTTCAAAAGTTTCTCACTGGAAAAAAAGTTCCACGGGGATTTTTTCGCTTTTTTTGAACTTAAATGAAAGCTTAAAATGTTCCCAACATTTTAAGGTATGTCTCGCCATATCCTAGCCATAAATGAGATCGTAGCGATCAAAATACTGAAAAAAGTCAATTTTCAAGTAGTGCTATATTCATTGCTAAAAAACAAGTATTACGTCACATTTTATTGCAAAGATGTTAAATAAACTTTTATTTGGTAACACTTCTTCTACAAAACACAAAAAGAATCATGGAAATATCTCTATTCTATTCCATTTTATGGAACCGGCAATAAAAAAGTCAATTTTTCAAAAAAGTCGAATTTCCCAAATTTTGTTTTTGTTGTCCTAATTGCACATGACACACTATAGCCATATTTACGCAACATACCTTATCGTAAAGGAAATTTTCATACCTTTCCAACGATGTATAAAACATTTCTCAACTCGGATTCTATCTACTCTAAAATTCATTTACACTTCATTAAACTCTATATAAAAATGTCTATTTGTGAAATGGAACCTTATATGGGGCCTACACTAAAACATTGATAGATTTGCCCAGGGTTTACAATACAAATGTGTTAGAATAAAAAAAGGTCTCCTGCCAAAGTTTAAAAAAATTGGAATAAAAATATGTGTTTTAGAGCGAAAACACTTCGCATCGGCGTGCGTTTATATGTATATTAGCTACTCCCAAAATAAAAAAGCATTTTAGTTTTGTATTATTTGATTTTATTCTCTACCAAATAATCTAAGGTATCAAAATTTAAAAGCTCTTTAATTTGAATGGCATCGGGATCGTCCTTATCTATATCGTCACATATTTTTGGTAGCCATTTAGTTCTGATGCTGTATAGTACCGGATCAGACGATAACAATAAATATTGAAGTAAATCATAATTTTGGTTAAATTTGGTGCTCTTTCGGGTATTGAAAAGCCGGAACTGTTTAACATCTCTATTACGGGATTCCTGAGCTTCTTCTGTAAGTTCTCCTAACGGAAGTATGTTGTATTCCACAATTTCCTTGCCATGATGTAAGACTTTATGTACTGTCGGTGTTAAAGCTTTCCACGAATATAAATCAGATAAAATGTTTTTTGTGTCATTACTATAAGCTTCAAATTTGGTTGAATTTATCATCTTTTTGCTATTGATTACAGCCAAAATCACTTTGAATCGTCTTAGCAAGTGTTCATCAAGACCGGTTATTTTAGATGTCGATACGGGGTCCTCAAAAAACCGCCTTGCCGAGTTGCCATCATTTGTGCTTCCGTATCCGTAAAGAGGTTTATCTATTATAAGTCCCTTTTGTTTAAACTCCAACTGGATTCGATTCTTCTCTTCCTGCCTCATTTTGTGAAGATCTTGGTTGTTTCTAGCAGAGACATCGCGGTTTCCAGGGCTAGTCCGATATTTAAGGTCATACGATAAATGCAAACAATACTCCATGAATCGAATTCTACAGTGCAGGGGCGAAATACCGAAATTGAGCGCATTTTCGTTTACTAAATTTTCATCAGACTTGTCCTCGAATTGCCCATTCTTCTTGCCACAAATATTGCATCTCCAATTGGACATAACGCCAGTTAATGCGTTTGCCACCTTTCCATCGATCATAGTGAGTTGTAGTTGAAACGAAACTTTTATATTTCTTCCCAATTGGTTTATAACAATCATGGGTAATGCAGCAATTTCTTCCTTTATTTCGTTCACCAAAGATCGTGTTGTGTTCCGGTCTTCCTTTGTATACTCAAACCGAATTGGGCGACATAAATATTTTGACCCAGGTGTTCTATTTATCCATATATCTTGAAATGCATTTTCTTTCGATGATGAAGATTGGTCCTTGTACAATCTCATTCTCAATGGTACTAATGATGCCATGAAAATTGATGCGAAGTTGGTATCTATTTCTGTTTGTTGCTTATATTCGGAAAATCCAGATGATCCATCACAACCCCATTTGCTGATCAAAACCACTTCGGAATTATTACATGTGTTCAACTGTTCTTCAGTAAAATTAGAAATAATTCTAACAGCTGTATTTTCAACAAGATCAGCAAGTTTCACTCTTGCTTTTAATTCGTCCACGTATATATTTGATGGCACCATTTTCGTCCTGGTGTTGTACAATTTATGTTTTGAGGGTAAACAACCCCATCCTTTTTCACGAAGAGCCTTCCTCATTGTTGAGTATTTGTTTCTTGAGAGGCCTAGGTTCAAAATCAGGGCCAGTGCATCTTCCTCCGTGAATTCTGTAGTCGATTTTGGAGTTGGAATACTTTCTACCATTCTCTTTACCCTTTTCGGAGATGCTAATGGTAAAACATCGACAATTCGTCCAACATTTTTTGGTTGTGTTTTTAACAATGCTGTTTTGAACGTATCTTTTATTAAATTTGGCGGATGTGCCGCCAATAGTTCCTCTTGTTTTTTCTTTTTGGTTTTCTCCGTAACTTCGTCGTATGCTTTGCTAGGCCGGCCGGGAATCAGCGGTTTAATTTCAATAAGTAGATCCGATTTCAGCCACTTCTCATACATTTTGAAAAACTTGATTTTTGCGAATGAACATTCTGGCAACCTTCTCTCAAATGATTTGTAGAATTTTTCAAGTTTGTCTAAAGCGTCTTTATTTAGCCTTATTCCATATATGTGGTCCAAAGTGTAAACAAGTTCCTTAAATGACTCCGTGTATGATTTGGAATCATTTTTGATGTCCCATACAATTTTCGAAAGAGTGGAATACTTCAGTATGACTTCCATAACTTATAAATGTCCTTTACGCCTCTACAAAATATAATGAAGAAAATTTGGATTTTGTTCAAATATTTATGCAATATATTCACAATTAATGACCCATTTCAGGTATCAGACGCAATCGTAAAAAGGGGTCCAAAGTGCCTCTTTTTACTTACTCTTCTATAATTATTTACCTGGACTCGAATTTGGTTAAAAAAAATGACAATGAATTTTTTATGGGTAGGTTTTTTCACATTCATTGATACGGTGGATTTCCTGGGAATTCGACATAGCGAAACAGGTAACATTTGTCTGCATCAAATCTTAACACAAATATATATATATATGCAGGTATATTTCTAGGTTACTTTTTATTCAAAAATCATCAGCTTACATTAAAAATAGATGTAGGTACTATACAAACGCACGCCGATGCGAAGTGTTTTCGCTCTAAAACACATATTTTTATTCCAATTTTTTTAAACTTTGGCAGGAGACCTTTTTTTATTCTAACACATTTGTATTGTAAACCCTGGGCAAATCTATCAATGTTTTAGTGTAGGCCCCATATAAGGTTCCATTTCACAAATAGACATTTTTATATAGAGTTTAATGAAGTGTAAATGAATTTTAGAGTAGATAGAATCCGAGTTGAGAAATGTTTTATACATCGTTGGAAAGGTATGAAAATTTCCTTTACGATAAGGTATGTTGCGTAAATATGGCTATAGTGTGTCATGTGCAATTAGGACAACAAAAACAAAATTTGGGAAATTCGACTTTTTTGAAAAATTGACTTTTTTATTGCCGGTTCCATAAAATGGAATAGAATAGAGATATTTCCATGATTCTTTTTGTGTTTTGTAGAAGAAGTGTTACCAAATAAAAGTTTATTTAACATCTTTGCAATAAAATGTGACGTAATACTTGTTTTTTAGCAATGAATATAGCACTACTTGAAAATTGACTTTTTTCAGTATTTTGATCGCTACGATCTCATTTATGGCTAGGATATGGCGAGACATACCTTAAAATGTTGGGAACATTTTAAGCTTTCATTTAAGTTCAAAAAAAGCGAAAAAATCCCCGTGGAACTTTTTTTCCAGTGAGAAACTTTTGAAGTTTAGTAAAAAAATTGGCCATTTTGGTCTTAAGATAACGGTGTTGTTTGATATCGAAATTAGCCAAATTAGCACTTAAAACTTTTCTTAATACCTCGACTTTGTGAAAATGGAAAGAAATGATAATGCTTTGATGGCCAAAGTTTGCGAAAACTTAAAGGAAATGGGAGTATCTTTTTTGAAAAATTTTGCAATTTTTTGACAAAAAAAATATTTTTCATATTGAAAACGATGCCATTTTTAAACCGCCAAAGATATTCACGTGATTCCTTTTGTATTTTATGCACACATATGCTGGCATAATTTGTGTGAAGTATGAAGTTTATAGCTTTAAAATTGACGGAGTTATTTAAAAAACACTGAAAAAAACCAAGGCCAAATTTTCATATTTTAAAATTAAACAATTCATAACTCCTTAACAGTACACGATGGCATGGTACTTTATGCATAAGTTTTTTAGATCTTGTCAAGCTCTTTCTCTAGAGTCCTAAATCATGTAAATCGGTTGAGTAGATCAAAAGTTATGGCCCCCAGAAGCTTGGAGAAGTCAAAAGTGGTCAACTTTGACACCCTGTAGCTCACCCTGTATTAAAGATATGGACCAACAACAGCACTTTTCTGAAAGCCTATGTCCTCCTCTACAAATGTCTAGAACATTTTGTATGGCTAAAATCAACAGATAAAAAGTTGTAGACTTATTTCCAATTTTTTTGCCATTTGGCCCACTGTGCGACGCTTAACATTAAAATCTTCTCAGACAGGCAGACAGATATTAAATCCCTGGAGAATGTATTTCTGAATTCAAAACCGCCCTTGACTGTCGCATATTCTCAACCATGGCTGAACAGATCATACTTCAATTGTCCTGGATGCCGTGGCACAGAGATATCCCAGGGAATTGTAGGGCAGACAAGCTTGCGAGATTAGGAACTTCTTAACACATTAAAGGTAAACTGGAATCTGTGGGTATGCCTATAACGACTTAGCCAAATCGGCTAATAATTGCGCCCTCTAGCTGCCATATGAACCAATCTTGGATTCTTACTCCATTAGCCTCAAGAGGGCGCAGTTATTATCCAACTTGGCTGAAATTTTGTACGAAGTGTTTTCTTATGGCTGGAAAAGTAGCTGTCACATAGACCGATCTCCCGGTGTAGGTTATCAAGCCCATAAGTGGGCTTGAAATTTGAAAATTTGTATTGTCCCCCTGGACAAATTACAAAGTGTAAATCTACACCATCTGTATATCGTGCTTTAAGAATGTTTTGAGTCCAATGCTCTCTGGTTAGAGGAAACTCTCTTTGCTCAAGCAGCGACTAAGGACACTGTTATCCCTGAATGGTAATGAGGATTTTACGTGACCTCAGCCTGTTCCCTGGTAACAGCTTGATTGGAAACACAATACTCCCAGTAATAACAGAATGTATACTTCTAAACGGATGGCTTCAAATTGGTAAACCAAACAAGCTTAAGGCTATCTTCTACTGACTGAGAGGGTTGCCTGTTCACTGTAATGAAATATGATTTATTTTGGGTCTCAGGCACTTCGATTCAAACAACCTTATTTTTGTTGCAGGTCTTTTGAAATTTAATAAGTAAATGTGTGCCTCGAAATGAACTCAGATACCTATAATTTTTAATTCCTTTTCAATGTCTGTTACAAGCTACTTTTCTCTCTCTCTGATGTGGGTTTGTTTGCCAGCCATAAACATATGCACAGACACATACAAAAAAAAAAAACTCATTGGCGATTTTCGCATTAAGCATTCCCTTTAATTAGTTCGGGGTCACGCAATGGTCCACCAAATGAAATAATAAAGCCACAGAAAATCAAGAGATTTATTTTCGTGTCATTATGGAATGGTTAAAATGCCATTAAAGGTATTAACGATGTTAATTATTCATTCATTGGTTTCATTATAGGCACGCGGTCTAACCAAAGCGCTTGCTTGCAAGGACAATAATGTTGTTAAGAGGATTTATTTCCATTTACAAGGAAAATCTCAGTCAATAGAATTTTAAATTGCTGATATATGCCAGAATAAAAGGACTATGGAAAGTAATAGCCATGAATAAATTTAAATTAAAAAATAAAATAAAAAAAAAAAATAAATTAATTCATAAATACAAATAAAAATTAAAGGGTTGCGCTTTGTGGGTTTGTTCCGAGTAGACTGAAAAACGGTAGAACCGATTTTCATTAAATTTTCTGGTAGAATTTGGCCATTAGGTAAAAAAAGTTACTTTTTTTGTGATATCCGAGGGGGGGCGGACCCTCCCCCTAACCCAAATTCTCAAAAACGCCCGATCTCGAAGATAGATGCACCAATTTAAGAGAAATTTTGTATGCCCCCCTTATAACAGCCCAAAACCTCAAAATTGGTATAAAACTTTGGGGTCAAATAACAGAGGGGGACGCCCTACCCCATAACCCAGCCAGACGGGCATGTTTACCAAATGGGACAATATGGGTATTAAATGAAAGGTATTTAAGTGTAGAGTACGAAGTTGATAAAACAATTTAACCGCAAGTATCGGGGGTACAGCCCCACTCCCAAAAACCGCCCAAAAATGGCATGTTTACCGACGGGGCAATATGGGTATCAAATGAAAGATAATTAGAAGTTGAATACAAAACTTATGGGGTTAGGTCCCAGGAGGGCCTGACCCCAAAATCTTTCTTTTTTTGATATCCGAGGGGGGGGCAGACCCTTCCCTTAACCAAAGTTTTCAAAAACGCAAGATCTCGGAGATAGATGCATTGATTTAAGGGAAATTTTGTATGCCCCCCCTATGGTAGCCCAAAACCTCAAAATTGTTACAAAACTTTGGTGTCAAATAACAGGGGGGACGCCCTACCCCATAACCCACCCAGACGGGCATGTTTACCAAATGGGACAATATGGGTATTGAATGAAAGGTATTTAAGTGTCGAATACGAAGTTGATAAAACAATTTAACCCCAAGTGTCGGGGGTGCAGCTCCACCCCCAAAAACCGCCCAAAAATGGCATGTTTACCTATAGGGCAATATGGGTATCAAATGAAAGATAATTAGAAGTTGAATACGAAATTTATAGAAAAATTTGGGGTCAGTAAGATTTCACTTGTCTTTGTGCTTAACAACCTACTCTAATTGGGTAGGTACTTAAAACAGTATGATTCATTTAATGAAGGCCTCTGATAAAGATTCATTGTAAATCAGATATGACAATACGGGTAGTCGGTCAAATGCTGTTTAGCAACATCAAACAGATTACCATATTTCTAAGAGTCCTTTGAAAAAAAAGGCCTATAGCCGGACAATATCCTGCAATGGAATCTCAATAATAGATGACAAAAAAACATTTTTAGTCTATAAATTAGAAGAAGACAGGCTATCTGGCGCCCTAGCTGGCCAATATTTTCACAGCGTGCCTAGGACTTTCATATACTCCGAAAGCCTGGCAGGAGGCAAGTTATGCAAGACCAAAGGCCTATAGACCCATAAGCCTTACATCCTTTCTACTCAAAACCATGGAACGTATTGTGGACACCATGATAAAGCGTAGGACATCCATCGAACTGCTCAAATACTACAAAGAGCATGCCTATGTCAAGGGAAGTTTAGTGGAGTCTGCCCTGCACGAGGTTGTGCATAAAATAGAAGAATCCTTCTATACCAAGACATACACATTGGCGGTTTGCAAAGGGGGCATTTTATTGCCACTCCTTTGGTTGACCACCATAAATAAACTATTACGAATGCTGACTGAGGTGGGATTTGAACCCGTCTGCTACGATGTTATACTTCTAAGGGGTAAGGATGCTTACGAGCTATGCAGACGGGCCGAAAGGGTCTTGCATATGGCTTATGACTGGGTAAGACCCAGAGGCCTCAACGTTAACCCAGAGAAGACTGATATATGCCTGTTGACGAGGAAGACGAAGATGGGTTAATTTAACGATATCTGAGGAATCGGGCCGTAGGCTCGAAATGGGGCCTGAATCCGAGAATAGACAGCACCACGTTTCCTCAATGAAACGATTTCGATGTCTGACAAGGTCAAATACTTAGGCGTGGTCTTGGACAGGAAACTAAATTGGAAGTGTCACACTCAGAAGCGTACTGAGAAGTCTCACTATGTGGCTTGAAATGGGGCCTAAATCCGAGGATAGTCCACTGGCTCTACAGGAGCGTGATTAGAACAAGATAATGACCATACAACAGTTTCAGCGGACATGTTATCTTCGTATATGCGGAGCGATGAGGACCACGCCCACAGAGGCAATGGAGACTATTCTAGATATCCGACCCATTGGCCACAGATTAAGTGTGAGGCAGCCACTGCGGCTATGAGACTTAAGGCGATGGAAGAATGGATTGAGGATAGGAGCACCTCATACCATCGCGGTATAATCGAGGTGACGTTAAGAAACCTGGAAGAAAGGGACGAGGTTTCCGTTCGCATACCTGCTGCCAGTGGCACAGCCTTGGACCCTAGTATTGCCATCTAGAAGATCATGTTATACGGATGGATCAAAGCTAGAGGACAGAGTGAGCCTGGGGGTCTACATTGAGAACCCAGGGACTCAGATCTGTTTTAGACTGCCTGACCATAATACGGTCCTGCAGGCAGAGATCCGGGCGATCACGGAATGCATGAGGTGGTGTGGTACTAACGCGGGGACGTCTAGTGTGAATATCTTTACGGACAGTAAAATGGCCACAAGGGCAATAAGAACCACGAGGGTATGGCCGCGAACAGTCTTGGAGTGTAAGAAGGAGATTAACGCCTTCTCTGAGGATGGCAAAATCCGCATCGTTTAGGTGCCGGGCCATAACGGAGTAAGGGGGAATGAAGGGGCAGACAAATTAGCAGTGAAGGCCAGAGGACCGCCATCAATAAACTTGGTTAACCCAAAGCCTTTTGGGATGACGCAGTTCGTGGGCGACGAATGCGCTTGTAACACTCTGGAACAGCGTAACAGTCGGTAGGATGGCGAAAATCCTATGGGGTAATCCGTATAGTGAGAGGACGATGCTATTACTGAAAGAAATATATCAATGAGTGCAGTCCGATTTAAGTTTAAGCTCAATGATAAGGAGCCTCCTCTTTATAGTCGAGTCCGAACGGCGTCTTCTTTGGAGAGAAGTTTAACATGGCATAGTACCTCACAAATGTTAAATTGGACATATTTACCGACCATGGCAATACGGGACTCAAATAGAAGGTATTTGGGAGTTGAGCACGAAATTGATTTTCACTTTCGGGACCAAGTTTCTGGGGGTTATCCCCTTCCCCAAAACACCCCACAAACAGAACTTATTTACTGACCATGGTAATACGGGGCTAAAATAAAAGGTATTTGAGAGTGGAAAACACCTCTGATATTTGAATATGGATGGATAAGGTATTTGAGAGTGGAAAACGCATCTGATATTTGAATATGGACCGAAGTGTGCGGGGGGGGGGGGGGGGATACCATCCCCAAAACACCCCTAAATTGGACATATTTATCGACCATGGCAATACGGGACTCAAATAAAAGGTATTTGGGAGTAGAGCACGAAATTGATTTTCACTTTCGGGACCAAGTTTCTGGGGGTCCTTCCCTTCCCCAAAACGCCCCCCAAACAGGACCATGGCAATATGGGGCTCAAATAAAAGGTATTTGAGAGTAGAGCACGAATTTGTTATCCAAATGTGGAATCAACTGTGTGGGGAGGTCGCCCATTCAAAAAGAGGACAAATTTCCCGACCGTGGCAATATGTGACTCAAATGAAAGGTATTTGGGAGGAGAGCACGATATTGATACCAACATTCGGAAGCACGTTTCTGAGGTCCACATAAATACATAGACCCAACAACCACCACCCTGAGGCCCTACCCACTCCCAAAATCCCCATGATAATATCTGTTGATGTTATAAAGTCTTTTAGGAATGGAGTATATCTAACATCCAAACTTAAATGACCCTTAACCCACGGAGCGAATTCATGGACCTATATGGGATAAGGCGCAGCGGAGCGGGCCCTGCTCAGCTAGTGTTCTATAAAAATTAAGTTTTGACAAAATTTTCTCTATAAATAAAATTTTGTTTCTCCTTAAAACCTTCTTCAACGCATAGATTTTGTTTGTTTGTGGTTTTCATGGTTTGAACCTCTAGCTGGCATTAAATGTTGAAAATTTATCATGTCTGCAATGTCATAGACACCTACGTGCTACAAATAACCATGTCACTTTGATAAAGACATGATGGCTTTTTTTTGTTATCCTAGCAAAGGAAGGTAACAAATGTTGTGTGTGTGTGTGTGCGTGTGTGTGTGTGCGTGTGTGTGTGTGCGTGTGTGTGTGTGCGTGTGTGTGTGTGTGTATTTGTACATGCAAACATCAAGTCAATCATACACCAAAAGGAAATGAAGGCAAACAACGAACGTTGAGTTGTGTCGGAAGCCATGGGGAAAAGGTCAACTGCCATGTGTTGCCTCAGCTGAAGGACTAAAAAAGGAAACCCCAAAACTTGTTGATTTGGAAGACAGGACTTTAACCCAACATTTCAAGTGAAACTAATTATTCCAAATCTTTTCGGTCTTCTATGAATCAAAATTTAATTAATGACATTCAGAGAATATGAAACGTGGTTTTGAGATTGTGGTGTGAACTAAGGTCCCTAAGGACTTTGATAACAGCTCTAAGATGTGGCTCTTGGGTTGCCAACCAAACAAAGGGGGCAAATTTTCTTCATTTAAATTCAAATGAGTTTAAAAAAAAATGCCATTTTTCAAAATTTATCTCAACACGTGCAAGATTTTTCTTTCTGCAATGGCTTAGCAGTCTTCGACAGATAGTGTCAGAAACCTTTTGTTCATTTTCGACCTCATCATTTACCTGCTGCTCCCTGCTGCCATTGCTGTTGGTGTAAGTAATTGGATTCATTTGAAGAAATGTCTGCAACACATTTTTATAATAAACGACAATCGCATCCTGTGAGCGAGAAGGGAAAACTCAAAAAACAAAAAAAAAAACATTTATCAAGTTCAGCATCCTTGTCACAACATTTGCTGTCTGTAAGAGCAACAGCGGCAGCAGCCTTGTAAGAAACCACAAAAACTTTTCGGCCGGATTACAAGGCAATTAGTAGCAGACCCCAAAATGGATGAATGGAATGAGACGAGAAATTCAGGGAGCAAAATTTGCGACCAGACAATAGCAAGAAATCCTTAATTGTATTACATTGCAGCAGCCTACACAACACAACTACACACATAAAAACGCAGATCCCTTTTAAAGCAAGTGCAAGCTAGCAACAACGTTTAAAAGTTGAAGGATATTTGGATGTTTTGCAAAAAAATGAAGATGGTTGTTGGCATTCATTGTCAAAACGAAGTTGAGGGACACAAAAGATTTGATTCTTTTTTTTTTAACATGTAACCCAGCAGCAAAATGGTGTAGAAACTTTGCAGACGGTTATTGTCTATGGTAAGAAGAAGAAAATCATCCCTTCCCAAAGAAAAAACCTTCCCACATATGGCTGCGAATGAAAAAAGATATAAAAACTTAATCAAAAGCGAATTACGGAAACGAAAAGAGGATATTATAGATACCCCTCCCTAGTAAAAGGGTAAACAAAGTTCCTTCTTCTAAAAAAGCGCAATAAAAAAATCTCTTCCCTCAGAAAATGGTTAAAAAAAGTTCCTTCCACCTAATAAAAAGATAAAAAAAGTAACCATCTTCCAATAAAAGGGTAACAAAAATACCTTTCCCTAAGCGCAACATTAATAAAAGTAACCCTCCCCAACGAGAAGGGTAAAAAAGTACCATTCCCCAGAGAAAGAGAAATAAGGTACCTTCCCCCATGGAAAGAAAAATAAAAGAACCTTTTCCCTACAGACAGGGGGATAAAAGTATCCTTTTCTAGGGAGAGAAAAAAAGTAGTACCCTTTCCTATGGCAAAGGTAAAAAGTATCCTTTCCTATTAGAAAGGGTAAAAAAAAGTACCCTCACCCATAGCGATGAGTACTCTTCTCATTGGAAGAGATAATAAAAGTATTATTTCCTATAGGAAATTCTAATAAAAGCACCTTTCCTATGGGAAAGGGTAATAAAAGTAGCTTCTCTATGGGAAAGGGTCATAGAAGCGACCTTCCCATAGGTACGGGTAATAAAAGTGCCATTCACTATGGGAAAGTGTAATAAAGGTACCCCTCTCCAGGAGAAAGGCTAATAAGAGTTCACCTCCCCAAAGAAAAGGGCTCTAAAAGTACCCTTTCCCCAAGGAAACAGTAAAAAAGTACCCCTATCCAACCGCGATCATGGGAAAGAGCAATAAAAGTACCCTTTCCGAGGGGAATGGGTACAAAAAGTACCCTTCCGTATGGAAAAGGCTAATAAAAGATTTCTTTCCCCAGGGAAATAAAAGTAGCATTCCTCAAGGGAAATGGTAACAAAAGTACTTTTCGACATGGAAAATGGTAATAAAATTACCCTTTCCCATGGTTCCCTCTCCTTCCTTTTGGCTAAGGGTAATAAATGTACCATTCCCTACCTTTTAGGAATGGGTGACAAAAGCACCTTTACGTGTGGGGAAGAGTAAATAAGGTATCCTTCCCCATAGGAAAGAGTAATAATAGTACCCTTCCCCATAGGATAGGGTAATATATGTACCCTTCCCCATGGAAAAAGGTAATAAAAGCACCCTTCCCCATGGGAAAGAGTACTAAAAGTTGCCTTCTCCAAGAAAAAGGATAATAAAAGTAACCTTCCCCAAGAGAAAGGGTAACAAAAGAACCCTTCCCCAAGGAAAAGGGTAATAAATGTACCCTTTCCCCAGGAAAAGGGTAATAAAGGTACCCTTTCTCGATGGAAAGGGTAATAAGTGTGCACTTTCCCTAGGGAAAGTGTAAAAAGTGTACGCTTTCCTTAAGGAAAGGGTAATAAAAGTACCCTTTTCTCTAGATAAAAGGTAATAAGGGTGCCCTTTTCCCCAGGGAATAGGTTACAAAAGTACCATTCCCTTAGCGAAATGTAATAAAACTACCTTGGGAAAGGGTTGTAAAAGTACCCTTCTTCACTCGAAAGTGTACTTTTAATAGCCCTGCGAAAGGGTATCAAAAGTTACTTTCCTATCTCAAAGGATAGTAAAATACCCTTCCCTATGGAAAAATGTAAGTCCCTTACCAATGGGAAGGGATAAAAATATCACCCTTCCCCTAGCAAAATTGGTAAAAAAAAGTACCTTTCCCATAGGGAATGGTAATAAAAGTAGCATGGGAAAGGGTAATAAAAGAACCCTTTCCTTTGGAAAGGGAAAGGGTAATAAAAGTACCCTTTCCCAAGGGAAAGGGTAATAAAAGTATCCTTTCCCAAAGGAAAGGGTAATAAAAGAATTCTTCTCCATGGGAAAGGGTACAAACAGTATCCTTCCCCATGAGAAAGGATAATAAAAGTTCCCTTCCCCGAGGGAAAAGGTAACAAAAATACCCTTCCCCATGCGAAAGGGTGGCCAACGTAAGTATTTCTCATAGGGTATCTAAATAACCTTTACTATGGGAAAAAGAACAAAAGTACCCTTCCCTATGGAAAAGGGTAATTATGTACCCTTCCCCAAGGGAAAGGGTAATAAAAGTACCCCTTTCTATGGGAAAGGGTAATAAAAGTACCCTTCCCCATTGGAAAGGGTAATAAAAGTACCCTTCCCCAATGGGGAAGGGTACTTTTATCTACCTACTTCTTTCATCTACCCTTTTCCTATGGAAAAGGGTAGATAGAGTACCCTTACCCATGCGAAAGGGTATTCAAAGTACCTGTCCCTATGAGAAAGGGTATCTAAAGTAACCTTTACTATGGGAAAAAATAATAAAAGTACCCTTCCGTATGGATAAGGGTAATTATATACACTTACCCAAGGGAAAGAGTAACAAAAGTACCCTTCCCTATGGGAAAGGGTAATATATGTACCGATTCCCAAGGAAAAGGTTACTCAAAGTACCCTCCCCCATTTTCCTTTCCATGGCAAATGGTAATAAAAGTACCCTTCCTTATGGGATAGGGTAATAAGGGTGCCGTTCCCTATGGGAATGGGTAGCAAAAGTACCCCTTTCCATAGAAGTTGGTAATAAAAGTTACCTTTGCCATTGGAAAGGGTAATAAAGGTACCCTTTCCCAATGGAGAGGGTACCTTTATTTCCCTTTTCCTATGGAAAAGGGTATTGAAAGAACCCCTTCCTATGGAAAAGGGTAATAAAAGTACCCTTACCCTTGAGAAAGGGTAATAAAAGTACCCTTTCCTATGGAAAAGGGTATTAAAAGTACCCTTTCCCATGGGAAAGTGTAATAAAAGTATCCTTACCCATGGGAAAAGGTAACAAAAGTACCTTTCCCCATGGAAAAGAGTTATAAAAGTACACTTCACCATTGAAGCGCGTTATAAAAGTACACTTCACAATGGGAATAAAATCATCCTTCATTGTCCAAGGTTATAGCAGTATCTTTCCTCAATGAAAACAGCATAACAGCACCTTTCCTCGAACGAATGGGAAATGAAACATGTCCCTTCCCAGGACATAGGGTTATAAAAGAACATTACCCAAGAGAAAGATTCAATAATGTACCCTTCCCCCAACTAGTATGATTGTCAATGCTTTGTAAACAAAGAAATCCCATTAGCCTTTTAGTGAATTCTCAGTCAGCAGGCTCCTACCACATATCTTTGTGAAAAATTTCCATTATACCCTAAAGGATATTTGTAAGATTTATCAAAGTCCTTTTTTGCTTTGCTAAAGCATTTTTAGTTCAATTAAACCATGCAGAGAACTATGGCAAACAGTTAAAATCTCTGGGCCACATAATCACCGGAACCAGTTGGTGAGTACCATGAAATGCTGCATCTAAGCCCAATTGAATGCAAATCTACAAAGCAAACTACCATTTTGGAAAATATCAAATCTTTACCCAGCATGCCCAGGGGATATACCACTACGAAATGCTTAAGGATTCAACACGAACTTGGTTCTATAGGGAGCTATGGTAACCATTGTGTAGCAGGGATCACCAGGTGAGCATCGCAAAAAAAAAACACTGCTGTGAAAAACTGAATGCATGTAAGGGGGGTTTATTGTTGATTAAAACTCTCGAGGAATATCAAGTTTGCCTGTCATGACTACGGACTGTTTCAACATTCCTGTGGGCAGATTTGCACAATACTTCATAACCGAACATGTCATTGCATCAGTTGGATAGCAATGATTGTATCGAAACAAACAGAGAGTAGGAAAATGCACAAAATAGGCAATATGGAATGCCGGTGGCATATGAACTAACAGAATAAGAAAAGTGCCTTGAAAAACAATTCAACATTACAACGACTTTTTTTTAAAAGAAAATAGGCTTTATTGCTGGGGGCGTATAACTTTGTTTTCTTTATTTGTATATGATTTTACCAAATTGTTTCGATTAAAGCAAATTTGCTAAAAACTCATAACATAAGTACGTACTGCGAGATAAGTCAAGGGTTTTATTAAAAATCAAGTAAAAGCGTGCAAAGTTCGGCCTATAACATAACATAAGTCATAACAAAACACCTTATGCAAAATTTCAGCCAAATAGGATGAGAATTGTGCCCCCTAGAGGCTCAAGAAGTCAAGACCCCAGATCGGTTAATATGGCAGCTATATCAGGTTATGGACCGATTTGAACCATACTTAGCACAGATGTTGAAAGTCATAACAAAACACCTCATGCCAAATTTCAGCCAAATCGGATAAGAATTGCGTACTCTAGACGCCCAAGAAGTCAAGACCCCAGATCGGTTTACATGGCAGCCATATCAGGTTATGGACCGATTTGAACCATACTCAGCACAGTTGTTGGAAGTCATAACAGAACACCTCATGCTAAATTTCAGCCAAATCGGATAGGAATTACGCACTCTAGACGCTATAGACGCTCAAGAAGTCAAGACCACAGATCAGTTTATATATATATATATCAGGTTATAGACCGATTTGAACTATTCTTAGCACAGTTGTTGGAAGTCATAACAAAACACCTTATGCTAAATTTCAGTCAAATCGGATAATAATTGTGCCCTCTAGCAGCTCAAGAAGTCAAGACCCCAGATCGGTTTATATGGCAGCTATATCAGATTATGGACCGATTTGAATTATTCTTAGCCCAGTTGTTGGAAGTCATAATAAAACACCTCATGCTAAATTTCAGCGAAATCGGATAATAATTGCGTCCTCTAGGTGCTCAAGAAGTCAAGACCCCAGAACGGTTTACATGGCAACTATATCATGTTATGGACCGATTTGAACCATACTCAGCACAGTTGTTGGAAGTCATAACAAAACACCTTATGCTAAATTTCAGCCAAATGGGATAGGAATAGCGACCTCTAGTGGCTCAAGAAGTCAAGACCCAAGATCGATTTATATGGCAGCTATATCGGGTTATGGACCGATTTGAACTATGTTTAGCACAGTTGTTGAAAGTCTTAACAAAACACCTCATGCTGAATTTCAGCCAAATCGGATAATAATTGTGCCCTCTAGCGGCTCAAGAAGTCAAGATCCCAGATCGGTTTATATGGCAGCTATATCAGGTAATGGACCGATTTCAACCATACTCAGCACAGCTGTTGGAAGTCATAACAAAACATCTCATGCTAAATTTCAGCCAAATCGGATAAGAATTGTACCCTCTAGCGGTTCAAGAATGTTCCCCAGATCGGTTTATATGGCAGCCTTATCAAAACGTGGACCGATATAGCCCATTTACATTCCCAGTCGACCTACACTAATATGAAGTATTTGTGGAAAATTTCAAGCGGCTAGCCTTACTCCTTCGAAAGTAAGCATGCTTTTGACAGACAGACGGACGGACAGAAGGACGGACGGACGGACGGACGGACGGACGGACATGGCTAGTTCGACTGACGAAATTAGTATACCCCCATACTATGATGGAGGTTATAATAAAATTCATGGAAACCATTTCAAGTGCAACCCCTTTGAAAGAGAATAAAAACAATTTTGAAATTGTGTTTGCTTGACACTTAAATTCTTAACTTCGACAATGTTTCTGACAAGAGCCACATTGAAAATATTTACAATAAACCACACACTGATGAAAATTGATTCTAAGAATTTGTTGTGCAACCCACAAAAAACCAATATAACCTCCACAGTTGAGCATCAAACCACAAACAGAATCAAATAAAACCTTTCTCTAATTTTTATGATATGCAAAAACCCATATTTTTTGGTGACCCATCCCCACCCCCAGCCTATCAAGTATCGTTCACTTTCACTGATGCCACTCAATGTCTGTACTCTTAGCCATCCAACAACGGCAACGGCATGTCCTGTAAACACAAAGTTTTCCCTGTAACGTATTGGAAAATGTTTTTTTTTCATCTTTGTCTACCTCCCCCCCTCAATCCACACTTTTGCTTGCTTGGCAGGGAGGCAGGCATATGTTGCCATTCGTTTATGATGTGCCTAAATAGGTGTTTAGCGCAGTTAGAGGAGTTAGAGGGGGAAGTAGAAAATTTGACCCAAAACCCTTCAATCCTTTTGTGCAAGAACAACAACAAACAAATAATACCAACAACAAATAACTTTTTTTTTCTCGGTAAGAAAAGAATTTATGTTCACCATTAAAGAGTTGCAAAATATGAGCCCCCCTTGTGTTTTTCACATTATGGGGGGTTTTATGTAAATATACCAACCAACCGACAGTGCTGCGGTAGGGGCAGGAGGTGTAGGTGAAAGAAGTAAGATATATGGGCGGACCTTTTAAAAGTCAATGTCAAAAATTTGCAAAGATTAAATCGGATGGGGAGGGGGTGCAACAATAAAGTGGCTAAGAAAAATGGCTGAAACAATGAATTGCAAAATAATTGAAGGTTATGACTTTAAGCAGTTAATGTATGTTTGTTTAGAAATCATACATAGCTTGGGGGGAGGCCCCATACCAAAACCCCCTCCGAACAGACATGTGTACCGATCGGGACAATATGGGTATCATATGAAAGGTATTTACGAGTAGAGTACGAATTTGGTATACAAATTTCGCCCTAAGTGTTCGGGGGGGTCCCCCACCCCCAAAAAACCCCCAAGAGGTCTCTTTCTCGGAGATGCGTGCACCGATTTAAGCGAAATTTTGCGGTCAAATAACTTGGGGGAGGCCCCATCCCAAAACCCACCCGAACAGACATGTGTACCGATCGGGACAATATGGGTATCATATGAAAGGTATTTACGAGTAGAGTACGAATTTGGTATACAAATTTCGCCCTAAGTGTTCGGAGGGAGTCCCCCACCCCCAAAAAACGCCCAACGGGACTTTTTCTCGGAGATGCGTGCATCGATTTAAGCGAAATTTTGCGGTCAAATAACTTGGGGGGAGGCCCTATCCCAAAACCCACCCGCACAGACATGTGTACCGATCGGGACAATATGGGTATCAAATGAAAGGTATTTACGAGTATAGTACGAATTTGGTATACAAATTTCGCCCTAAGTGTTCGGGGGGGAGTCCCCCAACCCCAAAAAACCCCCAACGGGACTCTTTCACCGCTTTGGGCAATATGGGTTTGAAATGAAAGGTATTTAAAAGTAGAAATACAAATTTAAAATAAAAGTTTATCTTTTGGTCTCTGAGGCGCCCACCTCTACTCACAACCGCCATAAGACGCCCCACCCCCCCAAAAACCCCTCAACAGGGCATATTTACCGATTGGGACTATATGGGCATCAAATGAAAGGTGTTTGGAAATTGAGCACACATTTGTTATACGATTTTTCACCAAAGTGTCGAAGGGGCCTCTTTAAGCCCAAAAACCCCCAAAACAGGCATGAATTTCCAACGTCACGCAAAGGATATAAAATGAAAATTATTTGAGAGTTGAATACGAATCCGATATACACATTTGGGACCGAGTCTGGAACCGGGCCACCCATTAAATACCCTTCAATAGGACGTGAGGTTCGGGGGGATTTTAACGAAAAGTTTATGATATTAGAGTTCGAACCCTTTGTTAATATAAGGATTCAAGAATCTAGGTAACGTCCTGCCGGAAATGTAGATCTCGGCTTTAAAGAGTCACAAGCTGTGAAAAAATTTATCAACGCCGACTATATGAAAAATCCGCAATTACTTTTTGGGCAACCCAATATAATGACAATATTAGGCTCAAATAAAAGTTATTTGAGACTAGAGCACGAATCAGATACCGGGGGGTTGACCTCACCCTCAAAAACACCCATATACTGGACGTATTCACCGACCAAAGCAATATAAGGCTCAAATCTAAGAAATTTCGGAGTAGAGCACCCAATGTGATATCCACATTGAGGCGAAATATCTGAAAGGCCGTACCAGCACCACCAAACATAACTTTTCTCCTAATCGTGCCAATATACGGCTCAGATAAAATAAGCGAGTGAAAGAAGGCGCAGCGGAGCGGGCCCTGTCCAGCTAGTCAAGGAAACAATTGTAGCTTCTAAGAGCTTAAGATGTCAAATCGGGAGGCCGGTCTTTGTGGGAGCTACATCAGTTTATCTTTTCAATTCGTGTTTGTTTGTTCCGCATAGACTCCAAAACGGCTGAACCGATTACCTTGAAATTTCATTATAAAAGTTGGGTTCAAGTACGTGGGGGGGCCGCCCCAGTCCCCAAAACTCCTTAGAGCAGGTTTATTTGACGATCATGACAATATGGGACTCAAATGAAAGGTATTCGGGAGTAGATTACGGATATGGTCAGGAAGTAGGAATAGGCTTTATTATTTATTGATAACGGAAGGGGGACGGACCCTCCCCCTTATGCCAAAAATACAACCCAAAATCCAAAGTGGACCGATCGGGACAATACAGGTATCAAATAAAAGGTATTGAAGAGTAGAATACGAATATGGAATTAAAATTTGAGTCTAAGTACTCATCGGGCCGCCCCAACCCCAAAACTTCACATATTGGACGTTCATTTCAATATGGGTCTCAAATGAAAGGTATTCGTGAGTAGATTTCGAATCTGGCCTACAAAATCAGATCGAAGTATGGGGGGCCACGCCACCCCATTAGACCCATTATGACTATATGATGCAAATGCAAATTTTGCCCATGAACATTCCACTAAGGAACAGGGGCAAACTTCTCACATATCAATGAATGCAGATATCACTCATGCAGATATCACTCATCACGATTCAATCATAAGGGGCCTCCTTTTATAGCCGAGTCCGCACGGGGTGCCGCAGTGCAACACCTCTTTGGAGAGAAGTTTTACATGGCATAGTACCTCACAAATGTTGCCAGCATTAGGAGGGGAAAACCACCACTGAAAATTTTTTCTGATGGTCTCGCCAGAATTCGAAACCCAGGAGTTCAGCGTCATAGGCGGACATGCTAACCTCTACGCTACGGTGGCCTCCAACGAACGAATCGGAACTATATGATACTTGGCTACAATGATTTTCTTAAAATTTTCATAGATTGTGTACGTTTGTCTGGAAGGAAACATAGGCAAGTCTAGATGCCGATTTTCCTCCTTATGTTACGACAAATGGGTTATTTGACCCATTATTACGATAAGGGACTCAAATGAGAGGTATTTGAGAATATAAAACAATTTTTATATCCAATTTTGGAGCCAAGAGTTTTGGGGTACGCCCTTAAGCACCCCCTGAACTGAACTTCATTTCCGTTCGGAATAAAGAACGAATTTGATATCCATTTTTTGTGCAAAGGGCCGATGGACGCCTCAGCACCGGCCATGGCAATATGAGGCTCAAATTAAAGGGATTTGGAAGTGCAGCATGAATTTGATATCCATATTTGAGTCGAAATGTCTGAGGTGTCATAAAAATCCAAGGCGATCTAGCCATGTCCGCCCGTCTGTCTGTTGAAATCACGCTGCAGTCATTATAAATAGAGATACTGAGCTGAAACTTTGCACAGATCCTTTTTTTTCCGTAAGCAGGTTAGGTTTGAAGATGGACTATATCGGACTATATCTTGATGTAGCCCCCATATAGACCGATACGCCGATTTAGGGTCTTACGCCCATAAAAACCACATTTGTTATCTAAATTTGCTGAAATTTGAGACAGTGAGTTGCGTTGAGCCCTTTGACATTCTTCTTCAATTTGGCTCAGATCGGTCCAGATTTGGATATAGCTGCCATATAGGCCGATCTCTCGATTTAAGGTTTTGGGGCCATAAAACTCGCATTTATTGTCCGATTTCGCAAAAATTTGAGACAGTGAGTTGTGTTAAGCTTTTCGACATCCTTCTCCAATTTGGCCCAGATCAGTCCAGATTTCAATATAGCTGCCATATAGACCGAACTCTCGGTTTTAGGTTTTGGGGCCATAAAAGGCTCACTTACTGTCCGATGTCTCCGAAATTTGGGACAGTGAGTTGTGTTGAGCCCTTCGACATTCTTCTTCAATTTGGCTCAGATCGGTCCAGATTTGCATATAGCTGCCATATAGGCCGATCTCTCGATTTAAGATTTTGGGCCATAAAAGGCTCACTTACTGTCCGATGTCGCCGAAATTTGGGACAGTGAGTCAAATTGGGTCCATCGACATACTTCTGAAAAATGGAACAGATCGGTCCTGATTTGGATATAGCTGCCATATAGGCCGATCTCTCGATTTAAGGTTTGAGGCCATAAAAGGCTCACTTACTGTCCGAGTTCGCCAAAATTTGGCACAGTGAGTTGTGTTAGGCTCTTTGACATTTTTCTTCGACTTGGGCCCAATTCGGTCCAGATTTGGATATAGCTGCCATATAGACCGATATCTGGATTTAAAGTTTTGACCCCATTAAAGGCGCATTTATAATCCGATTTCACAGAAATTTGACACAGTGACCTATGATAGGCTTTTCGACATCCCTGTCGTATATGGTTCAAATCGGTTTATTTTTAGATATAGCTACTAGACAAATATTTTGTTGTGCACAATTGAACAATGACTTGAAGTTATTCCTAATTGGTTCAAATCCGAACATATTTCGATATAGCAGCTATGGGGCTTAAGGTATGCATTTTCACCAGATTTTGAGGAATGGTGGTTTACATATATGCTCGAGATGGTGGGTATCCAAAGTTCGGCCCGGACAAACTTAGCGCCTTTTTACTTGTTTTATTTTTCAACAATCGGTACAATTGAGTTCTCTAGGGTTTTCATAGGTCGTCTAAAAGTTTTAGCAACATTTATAGAGAAAATTTTTTTTTTTTAATTTTTTACTAACCATTCAAACCAGTAACCACCAGAACTCTTAACGCATAGTTGTTATACCCTGTACCACAGTAGTGGTACAGTAAAGTAGGGAATTTGTTTGTAACATCTAGAAGGAAGAGAGATATACCCATTGATAAGAATACCGATCGACTCAGAATTGCTTCACGATTCGATTTAGCTATGTCCGTCTGTCTGTCTGTCCGTCAGTCCATGTTAATTTGTGTACAAAGTACAGATCGCAATTTTCATCCCTTCGTCTTCAAATTGGGCACAAGCATTTTCTTGACCCTAGAGACGAAGTCTATTGAAATTGGAAAAAAAAATCGGTTCAGATTTGGATATAGCTCCCATATATATGTTCATCCGATTTGGACTAAAATTGCAATTATCTCGTCGTATGTAAACCGATTCTCCCGTAATTTGGCACCAGTGATTCTTTTATATGTCTTGACATTATTGGTGAATTTCATAAAAATCGCCTCAGATTTGGATATAGCTCCCATATATATGTTCGTCCGATTTGGACTTAAACTGCAATTATATCGTCATTTGTGAACCGATTCTCATGAAATTTTGCACTAGTGATTCTCTTACGAGTCTCGTTATTTATGGTGAATTTCATAGAAATCGGCTCAGATTTAGATATAGCTCCCATATATATGTTAGTCCGATTTTGACTAAAATTGCAGTTATGTCGTCATTTGTACAGCGATTCTCACGAAATTTTGCACAAGTGATTCTTTTATACGTCTTGACATTATTGGTGAATTTCATAGAAATCGGCTCAGATTTAGATATAACTCCCTTATATATAGTCGTCCGATTCGGACTAAACTTGCAATTATATCGTCATTTGTAAACTGAATCTCATGAAATTTTGCACGAGGGATTCCCTTATCAGTCTCGATATTATCGGTAAATTTCAAAGAAATCGGCTCGGATTTAGATATAGCTCCCATATATATGTTCGCCCGATTTGGACTAAAATTGCATTTATATCCTCATTTGTAAACCAATTCCCACGAAATTTCGCTCGAGAGGTTCCCTTATGAGTCTCGTTGATTTTGATAAATTTCATAGAAATCGGCTTAGATTTGGATATAGCTCCCATATATATGTTCGCCCGATTTGGACTAAAATTGCAATTATACCGTCATTTGTAAGCCGATTCTCACGAAATTTGGCTCAAGAGATTCCCTTATGAGTCTCGTTATTTTTGTTGAATTTCATAGAAATCGGCTCAGATTTAGATATAGCTCCCACATATATGTTCGTCCGATTTGGACTAAATTTGCAATTATATCGTCATTTCTTCACCGATTCTCACGAAATTTAGCAAGAGGGATTCCCTTATGAGTCTCGTTGAATTTGATAAATTTCATAGAAATCGGCTCAGATTTGGATATAACTCCCACAAATATGTTCGTCCGATTTTCACTAAAATTGCAATTATATCGTCATTTGTAAACCGATTTTCACGAAATTTTGCACGAGGGGTTCCCTCATGAGTCTCGTTGTTTGTGGTGAATTTCATAGAAATCGGCTCAGATTTAGTTTTAGCAAATTTTAAATTCAACGACTCAGCTTACATATCCAAAGTGGTTTTTTCTTTCGAAAGGATTACAAATTGTGTTATTATTTCGCAAGCAACTTCAAAAACTGCTTTTTCACAATGGAACATTTTTTTAAATTTTTTTTACTAAAACACATACTAACTACTCTGACTACTTATTTTTCACCAAATGTTATCCCTTTTTATACAAAATTGTTTTATTGTTATAAAATCACCTTAAATCACCTTTTATGTTGTTTTTTTTTTACACCAATAGATATGTATGTGTTGTAGATGTGTGTGGTTTTTCTTTATATAATTTTATATTTTTTTTTAGATTTTAGTTTTATTTTTTTCTATAATTTTTTTTTTTTAATATTTTTAAGCAAAAATTTAATTTTTCACATAGAAAATATGAAATATTGCTTTAAAAAAACATTTTTTTTTTTTTTGATATTTTTTTGTATAGTTTTTGTAAATAACTCGCTTGGTATACTGCAGCTTAAGAGGGGGTAAGAAATTTTTCCACAATAATTTTTTTATGGCACTTTTTCTCTATTCTTTTTTAATAATTTTTCTAAATTTTGTATTTTTCAATTTTCTAAACACTTTTTTTTTAAATTATCTTATATCACTTTTGCAAAAATTTCTAAAAACTTTTATGTTTCGATTTCCAATTTTTTGGTTATTCTTTGAGAAAAAAAATTTGTTTTTTATTCAAAATCTATGCACAACAAGTTGCCTTTGGGCTTTGCTCATTATTGCATCGAGTATAGCTTGGGTCGAGCCCACAATTATTTTTTTGTTTTCTTCTTCTTATAATTTTGATGTTTTGCAAAAGAAAAATACACACAAAAAGAAAACTTTAAGTTTTGAATCACAAGAAACGCGTACCTGTTTTGTTGCGTGAGTGTTGTGACACCTGCAAACTCCGAATTACAACTGATGTTGGTAGTGTTGGCATTGGCAGTATTGGTGGTGGTCGCCGCCATTGTAGACGCTGACGCAACAACAGCAGTGTCAGCAACAGCTTCAGCTGGGCCACAGGCAACAACATCATTATCATCTAAGCCCTCGTTGGTGAGGCCTTGCTCTGCTTGCTGGGCAGCAGCAGCAGCTGCAGTCGACATTGATGTTGGAGTTAATGTGGAAGTCTCAGTCTCTGCTTCTGCCTCTGCCTCAGCCTCTTCAGTGGCTTTACTTTCATAGTCAATGTTCTCTTTACTAGGTCGCCGACTGCAATGGTCAGCATCATTTACTGCAGCATCCCCATGTTGCTGTGTTTCAACAGCATCCACTTTGTGTGTTGCGCCAACATTTTTCTTTGTGCCCACATTCTCCTCAACTTGTTGATTATCCACTTCAGACTCATTGGTTTCGGCCTCATGCTGCAAAGCTGTAATGGCCTGAGAAATCTCTTTGATTTCTTGCAAAATATCCAAATTTTCCTCAATTTCCTGGCATTGCTTATCTTGGCGATAGGCTTTGTAAATATTCTCTGCCTCTGCTTGCTCGGCTTCTTCTTTGGCCTCATGTTTGTGTTTCTTTTCCTTGGCAACTTTTCGGCGTTCCTCTTTGTGCGTTGTACGTTCCTTGAGACTCTCGCCGCCAACATTTGTGGATTTCATTTCATCTGAGCAGGTTCCCTCTTTTCGTATAATGGCCTCCTTGGTCGTTGTTGTTGTTGTCTTATTCGAACCAGCTCCCTTCTCACGCGTGGTGGTCGTTGTTATGGTGGTGGTGGTCATGTTGTTGCTCTCCGTAACCGTTGTCTCGTTGCTGTAAATGATTTTTGTTTTTATTTCGGCTTTTGTTTTGGTCGCTCTTTCTTTGCTGTTACTACTACTACTGTTGCTGGTTTTACGTTTGCTAACACGTGCTGGCGGCTGGCCAGCCAGGCCAATGTGTAAAGTGGGCGGCTTGAGGCTGGTAATGGGTGCCGACGACGTTGCCGTCAATGTGGTCGCCGACGATGATGGTGAGGCGACAGCGACTGCGGCTGCTGCTGCTGCTGCCGCAAAGTAATCTTTGTTTTTGCCAACATGTTGCTGCTGCTGTTCCCACTCCAGCTGGCAGCATGTATCACAACTCAGATTGGATAGAGTGACCGGCGAGGGAGTTTTATGTTGCTGGGCTGTTTGTGAGCCCCCTGAGCCAGCAACACCACCAACACCACCACCCCCACTGGGCGAACGCCTTTGCTGGCGATGATGCTTTTTGCCAGAGGTCTTTTGACTACCCCCCTCCTCATGTCTTTTGAGGCTGTTGCGTCGCTCTCGCCTCTCTTCGCTGCGTTCGCCACTATGATGAGAGGATGATGTTGTCTGTGTTTGTTGGGCCTCATGTTTGTGGTGCTGTTTGCGGCGCTCTTCTTTGTCCTTGCGTTTGTCGCCACTGTTGTCTGGCAGCCCAGTATTTGGCTCTTGCTTATCCTCCTCCTGCATTTGGATTTCCTGATTTTTCCTCTCACCGCCGCCACCGCCATAATTGTGTTGGTGTTTGCTAACCTTGAGTTTTGAACTCGTTGTCAGGGCCGTTGACAACGATGGAAATTTAGCATCAGTTGCCCATTCGTCTTTCTCGTTTGGTGGGCCTAACGTAATCATATCCTTTTCCTGTGTTATAGCCTTGGCACTGGGACTATTGGGAGTGGAGGCATTGGAGCTGTTTGACTGTTTGAATTTATTATTGGGACTGGAATGTTGTTGTTGTTGTTGCTGTTGTTCACCTAGCTTGACGGCCGTTGTGGACCTGGTGGAGGCCCTGTTGGCTTCGTTTTCATTTGTGGCAGCCATTTGTTGCTCTTGTTTTGCTTCATTTACATGCAAATTGGTGTTGGTGTTGCTGCCATGTTCTAGGCTTAGAACTTCTGAGGGCGAATGATAATGATGCTGCTGCTGCGGCTGCTGCTGTTGATTGGTGTTGGCTTTGGTCTGCAGCAGCTGTTGCTCATTTGAGGCATGTCCTTCAACTTCAAGGTTTTGTTGCTGCTGCTATTTCAACATATGGCCAAAAAGTAAAGTAAAAAAGAGAAAATTTGTACATTAAAGGGGATTAAAGGAAAAAGAAAACAAAACGAAAACAAAACCGAGATCAATGTTAAAAAAGCAAATGTTCAAGGATTTTTTAAGGAAAGTCCTGCGAGACAGACCTAAAGGTGGACAAAGTAGAGGTTAGTATATTTTTTTTTTCTAGAGAAACAGAGAACCTAACAAACCTTTTGGTAACAGCAAAAATTTAACAAACTTGGCAAAATTTCAATTTAATTTTCCAACCTCCCCCGCAACGTTGTAAAATTTTGGCCATTTTGCCACTGACCATGGGCTCAGAGCCTTGTAACTCAACACCACCACTTCAATGCCACGAATTGTTGCAATGGAAATTATACAAATAACAAATTTCCAGACATGCAGTCGCTATTTTTCAAACTCCCCTGGCCCTGGGGCCAGACAGACAGACCGACAGACAGACATATAAAATTATAGGATTTCAATTGAAGCTTAAGTCGATGAGATTATAGAGGTCACATTTTAAGGGATTTTTTTTTTTGGAGACTGATGTTTGTATAACGTTGTTCATTAAGAATTTCTAGTGAAATGTTGACATTTTGCAATTAAAATTGTAATAAAAACTTTTAAGGCAGACGGTTGAATTTCAAACAGATAGCCAACAAGTGGTGGTTGTTGTAGAAAAATAGAAAATTACATTGAAGGCCAAAAGGCTTAGGCTAAACAGACTTTTGGTGAAATTAGAGTCTAGTGGCAAATTAATGATGCCAATCAGCCTCATTTTAATGTCTTATCTTCAAAGTAGACTAAGGGGAGTAAGAAGGAGCCTTCAAGAGGCTCAATAAGCAAAATCGTGAAATCGGTTTTAAGGGGAACTAAGATTTTGGCTTGATTTAAATCATTCATGATTCAAAAGTTGCATGTCACAACAAACCAAAATTGCCAACATTTTAAGCCAAATTTTCATAAGAATGGGTTTCTCCAGGGGCTTAAGAGGAAGTACAATAGGGAGAGCCACATCAGGTTATGGACCTACACGCATCATACTGACACGAACATTGGAAGTCATTATAGAAGTCTTTGTGCAGCATCGCGAAAAAATTGCTTCCTGTAGAAGTTCAAAAAGTTAAATAGGGATATCCCCAACGACCCATTTCGATTAGAAGAATCGGTGCAAAATGTACGATTGAAGTCATACTTGGTTTGGCGGCTCTTGGAGACCAAAGTAGAAGCCATTGTGCAAAATTTCAACCTAGAATTTCACATAAGATTTGGATCCTCGAATGAGACATGCGCCCTCTAGAGGCTCAAGAAGCATAATCGGGAGATCGGTTTACATGGCAGCTATATCAGGTAATAATCCAATTTGGACCATACTTGGCCTAGTTGAGGGAAGTCGAAACAAAATACGTCGTGGAAAATTTCAGCCAAATTCGGTAAGAAAGGTGCCCTCTAGCGGTTAAAAAGTTCCAGATCCGAGATAATTTTATATGAGGGTTATAGCAGGCTATGAACCGATTTTGCTCATAATCAGCACAGTTGTTGAAAGTCGTTATAAAACACCTCATGCTAAATTTCAGACAAATCGGATAGGAATTGCGCCCTCTCGGGACTCAAGAAATATAATCGGGAGATCGGTTTATATGGCAGCTATATCAGGTAATAATCCAATTTGGACCATACTTGGCACAGTTGTTGAAAGTCAAAACAAAAACGTCGTGCAAAATTTCAGACAAATCGGACAATAACTGCGCCCTCTAGCGGCTCAAAAAGTCAAGATAAGAGATCAGTTTACTTGGGAGCTATAATAGGTTATGAACCAATTTTGACCATACTCAGTACAGTTGTTGAAATTCATCATAAAACACCCCATGCAAAATTTCAACCAAATCGCATAATAACTGCGCCCTCTAGCGGCTTAAAAAGTCAAGATCCAAGACCAGTTTATATGGTAGCTATATCAGGTTATGAACCGATTTTGACCATACTCAGCACAATTGTTGGAAGTCTAAATAAAACACTTGGTGCAAAATTTCAGACAAATCAGATAAAAATTACGCCATCTAGAGGGGAAGTATTATCGGGAGATCGGTTTATATGGGAGCTATATCAGGTTATAAACCGATTTTGGCCATAACCAGCACAGCTATTGAAAGTCAAAATAAAACACTTGGGGCAAAATTTCAAACAAATCGGATAATAACTGCGCGCTCTAGCGGCTTAAAAAGTCAAGATCCGAGAACAGTTTATATGGGAGTTATATCAGGTTATGAACCGATTTTGACCATACTCAGCACAATTGTTGGAAGTCTAAATAAAACACTTGGTGCAAAATTTCAGCCAAATCAAATAAGAAGAATTACGCCATCTAGAGGGGAAGTATTATCGGGAGATCGGTTTATATGGGAGCTATATCAGGTTATGAACCGATTGTGACCATACTTAGCACAGTCGTTGGAAGTCATAACAAAACACCTCATGCGAAATTTCAGACAAATCGGATAAGAATTGAGTCCTCTATAAGCTCAAGAAGTCAATATCTAGGGTCGGTTTATATGGCAACACATGGGCCGATATAGCCAACCAACCTACAATAATAGGAAGTATGTAAAAAGTATGTGCAAAATTCAAGCGCCTAGTTTTATTCCTTCGAAAGTTAGCATATACCCCCCATTCTATGGTGGAAAGAGAAGGACAGACGGACATACAAATAGACCGACGGAAGGATAAAGAGACGGACGTTCAAGGAGACGGGCAAACAGACAAATGTACTGTGAGGTCCGGAAGTCATTGCGCTTATTTCCGCCCACACCGTTGAACCTCTTTATATTTTTTTTATACCCACCACCGTAGGATAGGGGGCATATTCATTAGAGTCATTCCATTTGCGAAATATCAATTTCCGACCCTACAAAGTATACCTATTTTGGATTGTCGTAAAATTCTCTCTGTTGTAATCATTCTACTGCCTTCAAAAATTGGGTAAGTTCTTGAACGGGCCATATCGGACCATATTTGGATATACCTGCTATATAGACAGATCTCCCGATAAGGGGTCTGAAGCCCGTAAAAGCTTTATTTATTACCCGATTTCGATGAAATTGGAAACAGTGGGGTATTTAAGGCCTACCGACATCTGACCCAAATATAGCTGCCATATAGACCGATCTCCCGATTATGTTTAAATGTTTAAAAGTCTGATGCCCATAAAAGCATTAATTTTTAACCGATTTCGCTGAAATTTGAAACGGTGGGTAGTTTTACGTCTCCCAACATAGGACCCAAATATGGTTCAGATCGGACTATAATTAGATATAGCTGCCGTATAAACCGATCTCCCGAGTAAGGGTCTGAAGTCCATAACATCTTTATTTTTAACCGATTTCGCTGAAATTTTAAACTGTGGGTTATTTTAAGCCTATCAACATCTGACCTAAATATGGTTCAGATAGGACTATAATTCGATATAGCTGTCATATAGATCGATCGGGAGATCGATAAGCATTATTTTTTATCCAATTTCACTGAAATTTTAAACAAGGCTATTCCAATAGAGCGGGTTGGAGTTGCTGCCGCGGTGAATTTTTTGGATATAAAAGTCGTTGAAACGGGATCAGTCGGTCAAGGAGCAGCAAATGAGTCGGTCAGAAGGTAAACCACAGCAAGCCCCCCGAAAGCAAGTGAGTATAACCAACCAATGAACCAAGTGGACAGAGACAGTGTCAACTTTGGACTAAGTGTTACCCAATAACGTGCTTATTCTAACCGTATTTCCGAGCCATCTTACGTAATGTCGTAGCCGCAAAGAACCTAACCCTTAGTTACTTCTGGTCTTCGACTCTTCTTACGTGGTGTTGTACTCGTAAACAATGTAAACTTTGATTGTTGTCGTATCTCTGTGCCTTCTTACGTAATGACGTACCCGCAAGCAACGTAAACCTTGATTCAGCTCATGTCTCCGAGCCCTTTTACGTGGTGACGTACCTGTAAGCCTCCTATCAATTGCTACTATCGTTCGCGGTACTCTAGAAGAAACCTCTAGACTTAGCCTAAACACAGACGTGACCGATTCCCCGTTACTGACCTCACTGACTTGACGCCCTTGACACCTACACCACGTCGCACAAGCCATCGCTTACGGTGTCACCAATTAAGCCGTCAGCCACCCCAACCAGACGACGTGCCGTAACAGGTCACGTCTGCCATCCATCAGGGTCCAATAAGACCGACGTTTTCATCGCCACCCGACCGGACGAAGTGCCGTACCAGGTCACTTCTGTCAGCGAGGATCTGCCGTACCAGGTCACGTCTGCAAGCCATCAGTTCCCTAAGGGACCAACGAGTCCGACGTTTTCATCGCCGCCCGACCGAACGGAATGCCGTAGCAGGTCACATTTGCATAAGGGGACCTCCTAGGGAATCCTCGCCGCCCGCAAGACGAAGTGCCGTACCAGGCCACGTTTGCGCTTCCGTACCTTAAGCACTTGCGCTGAACCCACAGGCAAATTCCGCAGCCATTGTCACTCCTTACCTCATTCTATTTCAAACCTCAATAAAACAGATTGTGACACTGAATACGTCTTTCTCTACTCTGGTCACTGCAAACAAATTTAATTTGTTAGTCCTCACAAATGATTCCAGCATTAGGAGGGGATAGCAACCGATGAAATTTTTTCTGATGTTCCTGCCAGAATGTGAACCCAGGCGTTTAGCGTCATAGGCGGACAATGTAACCTCTGCGCTACGGTGGCCTCCAACAGATGAGGGTATACAAATCTAGCCATTCCGTTTGCAGCACCTTGAATATTTAAGTCCATCAAGCCATGTCCGTCCGTCCGTACGAATGTTTGTCCCTTATTTTGTCTACCTGTCCGTAGATTTGTCTGAATGCCCGTGTTTATCAAATTTCACTGAAATTTTGTCTTTAGAGAAAATTTCACTGAAATTTTTGGCTTAAAAAAAATTTCACTGATATTTTTGGCTTTAAAGAAAATTTTACTGAAATTTTTGGCTTTAAAGAAAATTTCACTGAAATTTTGTCTTTAGAAAAAATTTCACCGAAATTTTGTCTTTAGAGAAAATTTCACTGAAATTTTGTCTTTAGAGAAAATTTCACTGAAATTTTGTCTTTAGAGAAAATTTCACTGAAATTTTGTCTTTAGAGAAAATTTTACTGAAATTTTGTCTTTAGAGAAAATTTCACTGAAATTTTGTCTTTAAAGAAAATTTCACTGAAATTTTGTCTTTAGAGAAAATTTCACTGAAATTTTGTCTTTAGAGAAAATTTCACTGAAATTTTTGGCTTTAACGAAAATTTCACTGAAATTTTTGTCTTTAGAGAAAATTTCACTGAAATTTTGTTTTTAAAGAAAATTTCACTGAAATTTTTGGCTTTAGAGAAAATTTAACTGAAATTTTTGGTTAAAAAAAAAATTTCACTGAAATTTTTGGCTTTAAAGAAATTTTCTCTAAAGAGAAAATTTCACTGAAATTTTGTCTTTAGAGAAAATTTCACTGAACTTTTGTATTTAGAGAAAATTTCACTGAACTTTTGTCTTTAGAGAAAATTTCACTGAAATTTTTGTCTTTAGAGAAAATTTCACTGAAATTTTGTCTTTAGAGAAAATTTCACCGAAATTTTTGGCTTTAGAGAAAATTTCACCGAAATTTTTGGCTTTAGAGAAAATTTCACTGAAATTTTGACTTTAGAGAAAATTTCACTGAAATTTTGTCTTTAGAGAAAATTTCACTGAAATTTTGTCTTTAGAGAAAATTTCACCGAAATTTTTGGCTTTAGAGAAAATTTCACTGAAATTTTGTCTTTAGAGAAAATTTCACTGAAATTTTTGGCTTTGAAGAAAATTTCACTGAAATTTTTGGCTTTAAAGAAAATTTCACAAATTTTGTCTTTAGAGAAAATTTCACTGAAATTTTGTCTTTAGAGAAAATTTCACTGAAATTTTGTCTTTAGAGAAAATTTCACTGAAATTTTGTCTTTAGAGAAAATTTCACTGAAATTTCGTCTTTAGAGAAAATTTCACTGAAATTTTGTCTTTAGAGAAAATTTCACTGAAATTTTGTCTTTGGAGAAAATTTCACTGAAAGTTTGTCTTTAGAGAAAATTTCACTGAAATTTTGTCTTTAGAGAAAATTTCACTGAAATTTTTGGCTTTAGAGAAAATTTCACTGAAATTTTTTCTATAGAGAAAATTTCACTGAAATTTTGTCTTTAGAGAAAATTTCACTGAAATTTTGTCTTTAGAGAAAATTTCACTGAAATTTTGTCTTTAGAGAAAATTTCACTGAAATTTTGTCTTTAGAGAAAATTTCACTGAAATTTTGACTTTAGAGAAAATTTCACTGAAATTTTGTCTTTAGAGAAAATTTCACTGAAAATTTGTCTTTAAAGAAAATTTCACTGAAATTTTGTCTTTAAAGAAAATTTCACTGAAATTTTTGGCTTTAAAGAAAATTTCACTGAAATTTTTGGTTAAAATAAAATTTCACTGAAATTTTTGGCTTTAAAGAAAATTTCACTGAAATTTTGTCTTTAGAGAAAATTTCACTGAAATTTTTGGTTAAAAAAATTTCACTGAAATTTTTGGCTTTAGAGAAAATTTCACTGAAATTTTGTCTTTAGAGAAAATTTCACCGAAATTCTGGGCTTTAGAGAAAATTTCACAAATTTTGTCTTTAGATAAAATTTCACTGAAATTTTGTCTTTAAAGAAAATTTCACTGAAAATTTTGGCTTTAAAGAAAATTTCATTGAAATTTTTGGTTAAAAAAAAAATTTCACTGAAATTTTTGGCTTTAAAGAAAATTTCACTGAAATTTTTGGCTTTAAAGAAAATTTCATGGAAATTTTGTCTTTAGAGAAAATTTCATGGAAATTTTGTCTTTAGAGAAAATTTCATGGAAATTTTTGGCTTTAGAGAAAATTTCACTAAAATTTTGTCTTTGGAGAAAATTTCACTGAAAGTTTGTCTTTAGAGAAAATTTCACTGAAATTTTGTCTTTAGAGAAAATTTCACTCAAATTTTCTCTTTAGAGAAATTTTCACTCAAATTTTCTCTTTAGAGAAAATTTCACTGAAATTTTGTCTTTAGGGAAAATTGCACTGAAAATTTCTTTACGCTCTCAGTTGCTAATATCTCACTGTTAATCTAATTTCACACATGCAATTTGTATCCCTCGGAAATTTTCAAATTTGAATAATATTAATTTTTATGGCATCATCTAACCCCTAGGAAAGCAAAGTGCAATTTTACAAAATAACCATTAATATGTAGCACCCAATTAGCGTTGTTCATATGTAATCACTCTTCATAATCGTCATCGTCATCCTCATCCTCATCATAAGTTAATAATCACTTATATGAAATTTACATTACACAGCGCTTCATTATGGATGCAAAGAATACTTTTGAATTGGAAAATTCCCAAGAAAGTTAATTTCATGTTTATCCATCATAATTTCATAATGCACATCCAATTTCCTGCAATTTCTCTTCTCTTCCATGCTTATCACTCAAAAGCTTTCTTGCATAATTTTTTGCTACTGTGCAGGGTTGTTTATTGTTCTTGTCACCTTGGAATCCTTGCAGAAAGCCGGATGAGGATGATGAGAGCAATTTGAAGAACTATTTAAAAATCCTTGGCTTAGCACATTCCAATCTTTGAGTTCAAGTGTAAAATGTGTGAAATAGCTTCGGAAGATGCTTGCAATATAAAAATTTGCATATTTTGCGCTGTCTAGTTAGAGGGGTGGTGGCAAAAGTTTCAATTAACAATTTAATATACCCTCTGCCATAGATCGCATTTGTCAAGTTCTTTGCCTGGTATATCTGTATAGGCAAACAAAGGATAATGGATAAAAACTGCTATGCTATTGGAGATATATAAGGTATGGCCGATTTGGAGTCAAACTTGATTTGGATGTTGAAGATCATCTTAGAAGTCATAGTGCAAAATTCCAGCCAAATTAGATACGAATTTTGGCATATAGGAGCGCAAACTGTAAAATCGGGAGATCGGTTTATATGGGAGCTGTATCAAGCTATTGATCGATTCAGACCATATTAGACACGTACAAAATTTCTTCCAAATCGGATAAGAATTGCGCACTCTAGAGGCTCAAGAAGTCAAGATCCCAGATAGGTTTATATGGCAGTTATATAAGGTTATGCACCGATTTGCGCAATACTTAGCACAGTTATTGGAAGTGATACCAAAACAATTCGTGCAAAATTTCAGCCAAATCGGACAAGAATTGCGCCTTCTAGAGGCTCAAGAAGTCAAGATCCCAGATCGGTTTATATGATAGCTATATCAAGTTATGGACCGATTTAAAACATACTTAGCATAGTTGTTGGAAGTGAAACCAAAACACAACGTGCAAAATTCCAGCCAAATCGGACAAGAATTGCGCCCTCTAGAGGCTCAAGAAGTCAAGACCCCAGATCGGTTCATATGGCAGCTGTATCAGGTTATGGACCAATTTGAAACATACTTAGCACAGTTGTTGGAAGTGATACCAAAACACAACATGCAAAATTTCAGCCAAATCGGACAAGAATTGTGCCTTCTAGAGGCTCAAGAAGTCAAGACCCCAGATCGGTTTATATGACAGCTATATCAAGTTATGGACCGATTTGAATCGTATCAAACACAGTTGTTGGAAGTGATACCGAAACACCTCATGCAAAATTTCAGCCAAATCGGATAAGAATTGCGCCCTCTAGAGGCTGAAGAAGTCAAGACCCCAGATCGGTGTATCTGACAGCTATATCGAGTTATGGACCGATTTGAACCATACTTAGCACAGTTGTTGGAGGTGATACCAAAACATCACTTGCAAAACTTCACTCAAATCGGACTAAAATTGCGTCCTCTAGAGGCTCAAGAAGTCAAGACCCCCGATCGGTTTATATGACAGCTATATCAGGTTATGGACCGATTCTAACCATACTTGTCACACTTGTTAGAAGTTGTGACGAAACACGTCATGCAAAATTTCATTCCAATCGGATAAGAATTGCGCCCTCTAGAGGCTCAAGAAGTCAAGACCCCAGATCGGTTTATATGACAGCTATATCAGGTTATGGACCGATTTGAACCATACTCAGCGCAGTTGTTGGAAGTGATACCAAAACACCACTTGCAAAATTTCAGTCAAATCGGACTAAAATTGCGCCCTCTAGAGGCTCAAGAAGCCAAGACCCCAGATCGGTTTATATGACAGCTGTATCAAAATATGAACCGATTTGGCCCATTTACAATCCCAACCGACCTACACCTTAAAGAAGTATTTGTGCAAAATTTCAAGCGGCTACCTTTACACCTTCGAAAGTTTGCGTGTTTTCGACAGACAGACGAACGCCTGGCTTCGAATTCTGGCGAGACCATCAGAAAAAAATTTCAGCGGTGGTTTTCCCCTCCTTATGCTGGCGACATTTGTGAGGTACTATGCCATGAAAAAACTTCGCTCCAAAAGAAGTGTCGCACTGCGGCACGCCGTTCGGACTCGGCTACAAAGAGGAGGTCCCTTATCATTAAGCATAAACTTGAATCGCACGGCACTTATTGATATGTGAGAAATTGGCCCTGTTCCTTAGAGGAATGTTCTTGGGAAAAATTTGTAATTTTACACTGCCATTGAGAAACCAGTGCTGACATGAGAGGAACTGGAATGGTGGAAGGCTGTGAAGAATAGAACTTGCAATAGCATGTTCCAAAAGCTGCAAAGACTGGCCTACAACAGAATCATGGAGCAGTAAGGCCCCAACCTATTGAGGTCTATATTCGGAACTGTCCCGCCAAATTAGCTCTTAAGCCAAGCTTTGCCCCTGTTCCTCAATGGATTGTTCATGGGCAAAATTTGCAATTTTATACTGCCATTGAGAAACTAGTGCTGACATGTGAGGAGCTGGAATGGTGGAAGGCTGTGGAGAAGTGGACTCCATACAGGAAGTTCCAAAAGCTGCAAAGACTGGCCTACAACAGAATCATGGAGCAGTAAGGCCCCCACCGCAGGCAGATTTAAGAGGTAATTCTGTATAAACCACCTATTGAGGTCTATATTCGGAACTGTCCCGCTAAATCAGACCTTAAGCCAAGAGAACTTGTCATGGTGAAGGATACGACCTCAATTCGATTCTGGATACCATGGATGCGGTAGGCAGACTGAGAAAGGTCTCAGACTACCGAAACCGATTTAAGAAAGGATCAGCGGGATTCACTTTCCCAGGAAGAAGGAGTGAAAGGCGAATGCTGTGCTTGAGGAAAATGAGGCCTAGGTCTTTACAGAGGGCTCCAAGATGGAGTCAGGCATTGTATAGGGGGATACACTCCAAGAAACTCGACATTAATATGTGGGTGAGACTGAAAGACGGACGAGTGATTTAGGCAGAGGTCTGTGTCATAACGATTGGCGTTGTTTTAAAAAAATGAGTCCTAGGTATTTACAGATGGCTCCAAGATGGAATCAGGCACTGTATAGGGGGATATACTGCGAGAAACTCGACATCAATATGTCGGTGAGACGGCCCTGTATATGAGTGATTTAGGCAGAGGTCTCCGGGCACTATGCGATAGCCCGAAGACCAATATAGCGGTAAGTGTGTCCGACGCTGAAGGCCTAGGGGTTCGAATCCTGAGGAGACCATCAGAAAACATGTAAAAGCGTGCTTAGTCCGGCCGGGCCAAATCTTGGGAAGCAATTTCGGAACGTCTTCGGAACGCAGGCTCTATGTGGACAGTAGGCCTTGAGGACCGAGGCTTAAGGTTAGAAGACAGTGGGGTTGACATTCGCGGCAGAGTATTTGGAATCTCTGAATAGACTCCAGGCTCACGACATAACGCTGGCTTGGGTTCCCGGCCACGATGATATACCGGGAAACGAGAAGGCAGACGAAAATTCCAGGTTTGGCTATATCGCCATATTGACCGATTCGGATAAAACTTGGCAATAAAGTTTTAACTCATTAAATAGGGGTTTTGCGCCAAATTTCAGCCAACTCAGGTGAAAATGTAGGCTTCTAAGGGCTGAAGAATTCAAATACGGGGATCGTTTGTAACACATCGGAATATTAGTCTGAGACCCAACCGAGTATATATTTGTGATCGTATTGACATTCTGAGTCGATTTAGCCATGTCTGTCCGTCTGTCTGTCGAAAGCACACAAACTTTCGAAGGAGTAAAGCTAGGCGCTTGAAATTGAAATTGAAAGCTTTAACTCATTAAATAGGGGTTTTGGGCCAAATTTCAGCCAACTCAGGTGAAAATGTAGGCTTCTAAGGGCTGAAGAAGTCAAATACGGGGATCGTTTGTAACACATCGGAATATTAGTCTGAGACCCAACCGAGTATATATTCGTGATCGTATTGACATTCTGAGTCGATTTAGCCATGTCTGTCCGTCTGTCTGTCGAAAGCACACTAGCTTTCGAAGGAGTAAAGCTAGGCGCTTGAAATTTTGCACGAATACTTCCTTTTAGTGTAAGTCGGTTGGGATTGCAAATGGACTATATCGCTCTATGTTTTAATATAGCTGCCATATATTGAGGTGCCCAAAAAGTAATTGCGGATTTTTCATAAAGTCGGCGTTGACAAATATTTTCAACGGCTTGTGACTCTGTAATTGCATTCTTTCTTCTGTCAGTTATCAGCTGTTACTTTTAGCTTGCTTTAGAAAAAAAATTTAAAAAAAGTATATTTGATTAAAGTTCATTCTAAGTTTTATTAAAAATGCATTTACTTTCTTTTAAAAAATCCGCAATTACTTTTTGGGCAACGCAATATATACCGATCCTGGATCTGAACCTCTTTAGCCTCTAGATGGCGCAATTCTTATCCGATTTGGATGAAATTTTGCAAATGTTTGGATTCATCTTCCAACAACTATGCCAAAAAATGGCACAAATCGGATTATAACCTGATATAGCTCCCATATAAACCGATCTCGGACCTGGACTTCTTGAGCCGGTAGAGGGAGCAGTTATTATTCGATTTGGCTGAAATTTAGCATGGCGAATTTTGGTTTGACCGTCAAAAACTGTGCCAAGTACTGTCCAAATCGGATTACAACCTGATAAAGATCTCTTATAAACCGATCTCGGATCCTGACTTCTTGAGCCGCTAGAGGGCGCAATTCCGATCCGTTTTGGCTAAAATTTCGCATAAAGTGTTCCTCTCTAACTTCGAATAACTGTGCCGAGAATGGTCTAAATCGGTTCATAACCTGATATAGCTCCCATATAAGCCGAATTCTGATCTTAACTTCTTGAACCGCTAGAGGGCGCAAGTATCATCCGATTTGCCTGAAATGAAGTATTTTGTTTTGTTTTCCAACAATTATGCCAAGAATGATCTAAATCGGTTTATAACCTCACATGCCTCCCATACAAACCGATCTCCCGATTTTGCTTCTTGAACCGCTAGAGGCCGCCATTATTATCCGATTTGGATGCAGTGTTGCATGAAGTGTTTTGGTTTGACCATTAAAAATAGCGCCAAGTATAGTCCAAAACGGATTGTAACCTGATTTACCTCCCATATAAACTGATCGCGGATTCTGACTTCTTGAACCGCCAGAGGTCGCAATTATTATCCGATTTGAGTAAAATTTTGCAGGAAGTGTTTTGTTTCAATTCCCAACAACTATGCTAAAAGTGATATAAATCGTTTCATATATTATGGTCCAAATCGGTTCATAACCTGATATAGCTTCGACCTGAACCCATTTCGGATCTTGATTTCATGAACCGCTAGAGGGCGCAAATATTATCCGATTTGGCTGAAATTTTGCACGAAAAGTGTTGATTTGACCACCAATAACTATGACAAGTATGGCTCAAATCGGTTTGTACTCTGATATACCTCCCATATAAAACGGTCTCGGATCTTGACTTATTTAGCCGCTAGAGGGCGCAATTTTTATCCGATTTAGCTGAAATTTTCTATGACGTGTTTTGATTTGACCAACAACAACAGCGCCAAGAATGGTCTAAATCGGATTAATACCTGATATACCTATTATAAAAACCGATCTCGGATCACGACTTCTTGGGCCGCTAGAGGGCGCAAGTATTATCCAATTTTGCTGAAATTTTGTACGAAGTGTTTCGATTTTACCACCAACAACTAAAACAAGAATGGCCCAAATCGGTTTATAACCTGATATACCTTCCATATAAACCTGTCTCGGATCTTGACTTATTTAGCCGCTAGAGGGCGCAATTTTTATCCGATTTAGCTGAAATTTTCTATGACGTGTTTTGATTTGACCATCACCAACAGCGCCAAGAATGGTCTAAATTGGATTATTACCTGATATATATCAATTATAAAAACCGATCTCGGATCTTGACTTCATGAGCCGCTAGAGGGCGCAAGTATTATCCGATTTACCTGAAATTTTGCGCGAAATGTGTTGATTTGACCACCAACAACTATAACAAGAATGGCCCAAATCGGTTTATAACCTGATATACCTCCCATATAAACCGGTCTCGGATCTTGACTTATTTAGCCGCTAGAGGGCGTAATTATTATCTGATATAGCTGAAATTTTGCATGAAGTGTTTTGGTTTGAAGATCAAACCCTGCCCCAAGTATTATCCAAATTGGATTAATACCTGATATACCTATTATAAAAACCGATTTCGGATCTTGACTTCATGAGCCGCTAGAGGGCGCAAGCATTATCCGATTTGGCTGAAATTTTGCACGAAAAGTTTTGATTTGACCACCAATAACTATGACAAGTATGGCTCAAATCGGTTTATACTTTGATATACCTCCCATATAAACCGGTCTCGGATCTTGACTTATTTAGCCGCTAGAGGGCGTAATTATTATCTGATGTAGCTGAAATTTTGCATGAAGTGTTTTGGTTTGAAAATCAAACCCTGCCCCAAGTATGATCCAAATTGGGTTATTACCTGATATACCTATTATAAAAACCGATTTCGGATCTCGACTTCTTGGGACGCTAGAGGGCGCAATTATTATCCGATTTGGCTGAAATTTTGCACGAAAAGTTTTGATTTGACCACCAACAACTATAACAAGAATGACTCAAATCGGTTTACAACCTGATATACCTCCCATATAAACCGGTCTCGGATCTTGGCTTATTTAGCCGCTAGAGGGTTAATGAAGACTGCGAAAACTGCCTTGTTAAGGATGAGTGGGAGGCAATCGAGCATTTACTCTGCTCATGTGCGGGTCTACAGGGGCACAGGGGAGGCAGTAGTTTTCCAATTTCGGCGATTTTGCAGATGAGTCTCTGGAAAGTCTGCCCAGGTACGTGGATTGGGGAAGCAATGAAAAATTCGTGAAACTTTGGTCCCATCCCCTCGCATCCTTCCTCTAGTTTTGCCTCTCCTCTAATTGGATTTTCCTCAAGTGATGTCAACACATCTTCTTAGGAGTAAACACCATGTTGCAGACACAGGAAAAATTTAATTTGTGCCCTCCTCCCTCCCACCCCCCGCAAAGTCAATGCAACGCTCCTAAACTATGGGTGGCGAGAAGAAAAACCGAAATGAAAAATACAAAGACTTACCTGTTGCTGGGCGAAAAGTTTCCTTGCATATTTTTCATTTTCCTCCAGCTTATGAGTTGGAGTTTGACGTTTAGTTTCCGTTGCAGACATGTCAGCAGATGGTTCCGCCACATTCTCCTCTTTGTTATCAAAGCCCATGGCGGGAGGTCGTTGCACATTTGAAGCCATTGAGGCAGCACTACAACTTGCCGCCGTGCATGCCGAATCTTCGCTACGTGCATCATAGAAGACATCTTCATCCTCGGTTTGGTCACGTTGTTGAGAATCTGAGCTTGTCATTGCCATGGTGGCCAGAGATGACATGGATGTTACGGAAACAAATGGTGTATTGGAAGCAGTGCCTTGCGATGGGAGAGGCAACGGGGAACGGGAACGTTTTGAAAGCGAGACAGCTTCGCCTGACTCTGCGGTCATAAGGGCTGTGGATTGAGATTCCTCGGTTTCGTGCTCTGTTGCTGCAGCTGTTGGGGCCTTGGCATTTGCCTCGACACCGCCACTGGCAGTGGCCAGGGACAGAGTGCTATCCTCATGTATGGCATTGATTGTGGTTTCATTTGAGTTTGGACTTTTGTTTGCCGCCCTGTTGCCATCTATTGTTTTGGAGCAGCTCATCAGCATTGTTTTGCCACCTTCCGGTGATTGCGGTTGTTGCTCGTCTCTCTTGTCACTGTGGTGTTGGTTCAGTTCAGTCGGAGTTGTTGCCGGCAATTCCGCTTGATTATCAGTTGTCTCTGACACATTTTGCTGCTTCTTATGTTTCCGTTTCCTTTCAATTTTGGTATCGTCGCGCATTGTATCGGCCATATTCTGTTGCAGCTCTTGCAGGTCCGCATAGGTGGCTGGCGAGGGAGGAGGTGGAGCGGGCATTTCCTTGCGCCTGTGGGCCGATGTTAACGAAGATGTTTTCATATCCTTGGAATACTTTTTGCCATGACGCTTCTCCTCAGGTGGCTCGAGACTGAGATATTGTGCGGTACTGCCCAGATGCTTGGACGATTTGGGACTGTGATGGGGGCTGGAGGAAGATCTTTGGATTGTTGTGGGTGCTGCGGAGAGGTTACTTTTTGGTATGGCTCCCGTATTGGAGGCCACCAAACGTTCCAGCGAGGCATAATCACTTTTTTCGACTGCGGCTATTGGCGTAGATGTTTTGCCGGGGGGATGCTGCTTCCTTTGCAAGGGTTGAGGTGTGGTGGAGGCCTGTATGACATTTTGCTGCTGCTGCAGACTGGTTCTAGGTGCTGGTGTGGGCTTGGGACTACGCTCCTTGGTCATTGGCAATGTTTGCGAACCACTTATTTCCCTTTCTTTCTCCGCCTTTTCCTTTGGCTCCTTCTTTGCACTCTTTTTGGGACTCATGGACTCCATGTTGCCATTGCGTTGCATTTCTGCTTGGTAAATGCTGCGCTTCACATCATTGACATGTTTGAAGAAATCCTGGGCATATTTATTCTGCTTGAGGGCCTGCTGACGTTCGGCATTTGTGGCCATATCATAGTCCTCCAAGGCTGGAGGCGGTGGCTGGCCTCCCGTGGAGGGCAAAGTGCCCTTGGCCGTTTTCCTGGGTATGCCACCGCCACTGTAAATATCATCAAAGTCTGAGGAGAAATAATTCGAAGAGCAATCACAATTGCGGCAATCGTAACGGCATTGATCGGAGTAGGTGCACTTTTCGTTTGCGGTGTTGGTGCCGGGAGGTGGGTTGCCACTTTGTTGGGCCGTCCCACCACCATTGGCATGAGCTGTGCTAGCCATGCGAGAGTTGTTGAGGAAATTTGCTCCCGGTCCACTATCCAAACTGCAGCGTCTGCAATCATAGCCAAAGCGGCAACTTTCGGCGCTACCAAAATAGCGCCTCTGACCAGCGGTGGCATAGGAGGACAGCAGTGAGTTCTCAAATTGCTGCTCATGCATATGAGTGCCCGGATAATGACGTCCACTGCCGTAGCGTGGTCCCCCATAATAGGTATCGCTGCTTCTCGACAGCGAATACTCACTAAGTATGGAAGCTCTGGAATCGGTTTTATACATCTGAGGCGGAGCCTCATACATGCCAGCACTGGAGTTGTCCACCAAAATCTGGGATCCACCCAAGCGGCGGCTGGCAGCATACATCAGAGGCTGCATCGGCTGTGAGGGAAAGTAGCCTCCGGCATGGTTACCTCCTCCTCCCCCTCCAGCCACACCTCCAGTCAGGGGGCCCATATTCGAGCCATTGTTATAGAAACTGGCATCCATATGGGTAAAGGTATTGAATTTCTGAGGATGCTGCAGAGAATCACTGGAGGAACTGGATTTGGTATTCATGCGCTGCATGGAGTTTACACCTCCCGGGAAATGTCCTATCATGTAGGTGCGTGGTCGGGCATTGGGACCTGCTGTCTGGGTCCAGAATGTGGGCTGAGTCCCCATGGCCGCATTATAGAAATTCCCCGCCTGCTTATAGGCATAAAATTGTGCCTGCTGCTGTTGTTGTTGTTGTTGCTGCTGTTGTTGAAGGCCATGATGCCCCTGCTGATGGCCATGCTGATGCTGATGTTCACTGGGTGTGGTGGTGGCCGTACTGGTGTTGGAAGTTGACTGTTGAGGCGGCATTTGTTGATGGCCACTGGGCTGTTGGAATTGCAAAATGGGATTGAAATCTCCCGTTATGGCCACCGGAGTGGTTTCGATCTTATAGACCCCTGGATTATTGGGATTATATGATTGGAACTCCAGTATGGGGGCAGCACTGACCTGGGATTCCAAAGAGGCTGGGGTATGGCGCAAGGAGCTGTTGTTGTTCAAACCGCCGGTATTGGCGAGGGCACGATTGCCTCCCGCATTGCCCAGCAATTTCGTATTGCCCGCTGTCTGAGCATGCTGGCTTTGGGACTTTTGACGATTACTAGAGGCCGACTCACCTTGCATGCAATAATCACAGTCCGGCTTGTCGCACTGCTGCATGCAAAGCTCACAGTCGGCATACATCATGTTGGGATCATGGCACGACGGCGTTCCCGAATTGGCATTCGAAGCCGCCACTGCTGTTGCTGCTGCCGAAGCGGCATGGGTGGCCGCATTTACATTTGAGGGATTCTGATTTTCATCCTCCTCATCGCTGGGAGGAGCATCCTTGAAAAATATCTCCTCGTAAATGTTCTCCTCTCCTCCCTTGTCGGGCTGTTTATTCTTGGCTGGCAAATTGGCTGACTGATTCAGCACTGCTGTGGCCACCTGCTGGGCAGCCAAGGCCACCGATTGTTGGCTGGTGTGTTGAGTTGCCGACGCCGCCGCCGCCGAGGACGAAGACTGAAAGCTATTCTTTTGTTTCTCCACAAACTTCTTGGAAGACTTCAGACCCTCCTTCAGCAGATAATAATTGAAGCTCTTAATGCCTATCTCTCCCTTGAGGAAACGGCGGCCCATATGCATCTTCGAAGTGCTGGCATTGCTGGCCGAGGCCGCTGTGGAGGCGGCCACACTCATATTCTCCTTGGCCGAGCTATGCATGGAGTAGACATCCTCGTTGTCCAATTGATAATCCTGTTGTTGGCGTTGCCAGGCTGCCTCATCGCTGCGCTGCTTTCCCAAATTATAGCGTGTTAAGGCCAGGCGTTGTGGCAACTCAGGCGGTTTGTCCATATCTCTGTCATCATCCGCTCTTGAAGTTTCAGCCGCCGCCGCTGCTTCCATCGCTTGCTGCTGCTGCTGCATTTGATGGGTCTTATTGTCCAAACTCAGATTGCGCTTTTGTTTGGAAGATTTCTTTTCTGGCCTTCTTTTGCCCTCCGATTTGTCACTTTTATCCATAGCCATACCCTCTAGGCGTTCCACATTTTTGGATCTCTCCAAAGATCTGCCACGTCCCATCGCCTCTGATCTTGATGAAGAGGGACGTGTGTAGCGCAAATCCTCCTCCGAACTACTGTAGGCTATGTGGCCAATATCTTCTTGGGCTAATTTTTGAAATTCTTTGGTTAGTTTACTGCGTTTACCCAGCGAACTGCTACCACTACCCATGGCCAGCCCCTTGGCGGCCATTGATGTTAGAGTTTCAGTGGTACAGCTGCTTCGTCGCAGAGGGTTGGCCAAATGGCTGATGTCCTCGGTATAGGCGGGATCGTCATAGATGCGATCACGCACCGAGGATACTGAACGTTCTTTGGACTGCAATGAAACAGAAGGAGGAAAACGAGTTAGTGGACATTTTAGTCTAAAGACTTGTGTTATGACTTTCAACATCTATGCCAAGTATGATCCGAATCGATCTATAAACAGATATAGCCCCCATATAAACCGATCGCCGGATTTGACGTCTTGAGCCCTTAGAAGCCTCAATTATCATCCGATTTGACTGAAATTTGGAACAAAGACTTGAGTTATGACTTTAAACATCCATGCCAAGTATGATCCGAATCGGTCTATAAAGAGATATAGCCCCCATATAAACCGATCCCCGGATTAGACTTCTTGAGCCCTTAGAAGCCTCAATTTCTACTCGATTTGGCCCAAATTTGGAACAAAGTCTTGTGTTATGACTTTCAACATCCATGACAAGTGTGATCCGAATCGGTCTATAACCTGATATAGCTCCCATATAAACCGATCTCCCGATTTGACTTCTTGAGCCCCTGGAAGCCGCCATTTTTGTCCGATTTGGCTGAAATTTTGAATACGCTATTCTGTTATGACGTCCAAAAACTGTGGCAAGTACGGTCCAAGTCGGACTATAACCTGATATAGCTCCCATTTAAACCGATCTCCCGATTTGACTTCTTGAGCCCCTGGAAGCGGCCATTTTTGTCCGATTTGGATGAAATTTTGCATGAAGTGATACACCATTCCGTGCAGCACCGCTTGGTGGATGTGTCCCAATTATTGGCCTAGCTTACAACCCCCACAAAAGTGGGTTACTATCTGGCCATAATCGTTTGGTTCTAGGGGACCTTAATGCGCATCGCATTCCAAGGCATTCTCCCCTAGGAAACGACCAGCGGAGCATAGCTTTGGTAGAACAGATTGAAGGCTCCACGTTTGGCACGGTGAATGAGGATGTTTCCACTAGGATTACGAGGAGGTGCAGCAGCTCACCAGACATCTCCATTGCATCCCCTGATCTTCTGAGTGACGTATCCTGGCAAGCCGTCATCTTTTTGGGGTCAGAGCACCTCCTAATAATTCTCACCATCGACCGACCACCCGACTTCATAACCTCTGAACGCCGGACGCTTATCAATCAGAAGAAGGCCGATTGGACGGGCTTCAGGGAGTACACCAATCGCCGCTTCAGTGAACTGAAACTCCCCTCGGAGGTGCCAAGAGGAAATTCCGAGACATCATTAACGCAGCAGCCGTTCGAATACCCCAAGTGCAGCCCAATTTCACGGCACAGGCAGTGGTACTCGCAGACGAGCGTGATGGGATTCGTGCTATGGACCCCACTAATCCCAGAATCAGAGAACTGAGTCTGGGGTAGTCAACGAACATAGGCGGAATTTGGGGCTGTGACACTTGGAGTTACATTGCTTAGGCACCGGTTTAGGCAAGCTGTGGTCTACTGTTACTCTCGAACCCCGGAACAGGGGATGACACGACCTCAGTCACTTTTGACGAAATAAGCGTGACTGATCCGAAGAGATGCGCCAAGTTGTTCAACTGTCAATTTATTGTGCATCTCGAGAGTGACAGGACAAGAAGAAGAGCCATTCGTCGTATCCGTGGTCTCCGAGCCAAGTTATGAATGTCATCCATGGCGCAAAATCGTCTAAGGCGGAATGACAGGACCTCAGTCACTTTTGGCGAAATAACGGTGACTGATGCGAAGAGATGCGCCAGGTTGTTCAACCTTCAATTTATAGTGCATCTCGAGAGTTACAGGGCTAGGAGGAGAGCCATTTGCCGTATTCGTGGTCTCCGAGCCAATGGACAGCCATCACAATTTACCGTGGGCGAAGTTACGAATGTCATCCATGGCGCCAAATAATCCAAGGCGTTGGGTCTCGATGGAATCCCTACACTGATGCTGAAGAATCTGGATTTACCTGGAGTTGAGTACCTGACTGACTCCTCAACCTGTCTTTGAACACTCCTATAGTCCCCGATGTCTGGGTAAATGGGCAGAGTTATCCCGCTACTGAAGCCTGGAAAGGACCCGAGTTTAGGGGAGTCGTACAGACCGATCTCCCTTCTCTTACCCGTAGCAAAGACGCTTGAGGCATTACTCCTCCCAAGCCTCGTAGGAGAATTTCCATTCGCCGGGCATCAACATGGACTTCGAAGACAGCACAACAACAGCTTTGCATGCCATCACCGCACACATTTGCCGTGGCTTCAATCCGCCTAGGCCATATGATAGGATGGTCCTCGTGGCACTGAACCTATCGAAGGCATTCGACACGGTCAGCCATGCCAAATTATTTGAGGACATTGCCAACACGTTCCTCCAGCCAGGCCGGAAACGCTGGGTCGCGAATTATCTGTGTGGTCGCCAGTCATTTGTGGAGTGTTAGGGCTAAGGAGTCGAAGCACCATAGAGTGAAACAGGGAGTTCCCCAAGATGGGGTGATATCTCCGGCACTATCTACGTATCCTCCATTTAACCCCCCTCCCAGACGGCATAGAGATCGTATCATATGCAGACGATTGTACGATCATGGCATCAGGCCCCCCAACCATTGTTGACATCTGCGATAGGTTGAACGTCTACCTCAACGAACTTGCCTCATATTTCGCTGCAAAAAAATCTGAAGATATCTGCCACCAAATCTTCAGTCACATTGTTCACTACAAATACGCGTGAGACGAATACCCAGCTGATACGGTAAATGGCTATTGGGTGACTTTAGTCCTTGGAGAACGACCGCCTCCCATTGCACCTGAGGAAATTGACCTCCCCGGCTAATCAGAGTAATTCTGGCTAAATTACGTTCCGGCAAATGCAGCCGCCTCTCGGAGGCCACCGTAGCGCAGAGGTTAGCTTGTCCACCTATGACGCTGAACGTCTCTGTTCCGTATTTCATTTCTAGAGGATATGGCTTACGTTCCTTAAGTTCTAAGTTCTACCTTTGCTTTAACTTAACTCTAAACACCTTAAATCTGCTTTAATTAAAAACTACAGCACAAACTCAATTTTCAAGACTTCCTCTTCTGGACATGGCTGCTGCTGCTGCTACTGCTGTACTACTCCCACAAAATCTTCTGCAAAACACCCATCCGACATTGTAATTCCTTGGCTAAGACCTTGACAAAATGGCTATGAATTAGAGCTTAAAGTAAACAAACATGAGGCTTAAAGTATTCTAACACCACTGCTCTTAACAAGTTTAACTATGGCGACATTGTGAAATCGGTAGACGGAGGAGAAAAGCAAAAGAAAAAAAAAAAAACAACCGACGACAACGCCGACATTAATTAAAAGCAAGAATTCAATTGAAGCGTTGTGTTGGCGCTAACATTGAAATTAGCTTTACAACCATACTGACTGGATTTACATGAACTCCCACATACCCGGCAGCCAGGCTCATAGACGGACAGAAAAACTAACCAAAGAAGGAATACCATGAATTTCGACATACACATACACTCGCACACACACACACACACACACACACATTCAGACACACACTCTGACCAACATCTAACCAACTTAAAATCCTTATTCCATGCTCTAAATCCTTTGGCTTCAACGAGCCAGACAACTAACCAAGCCAACAGCAGCTAGCATACCTAATCGTCGGGCGGGCCATGTTAACAGGTATGTCTGTGTGAGACGGATGCCATAAACTTTTATGGCAGTATATTCATGCAACAAATTTATGTATATGTGTCTGTAGGTATGTCTTTGAAGACTTATGCAGGGATGTGAAACTTTCGATGAAGGCCGGGGCCAACTTTGAATATCCACTATCACGTATGCATGTCTTAACTAGACCTTATAACGAGAGATGGGTCTATATGCCAGCTATATGCAAATCTTGACCGATTTGGGCTAAGTTGCAGAAGTACGTCGAGGGGCTTAACCTAACTCACTGTCCCAAATTTCGGGGACATCGGAGAATAAATGCGACTTTTATGGGCCCAAAACCTTAAATCGAGAGATCTGTCTATATGGCAGCTATATCCAAATCTGAACCGATCTGGGCCATAGTGCAGAAGTATGTCGAGGGGCTTAACTTAACTCACTGTCCCAAATTTCGGCGACATCGGACAATAAATGCGACTTTAATGGGCCCAAAACCTTAAATCGATAGATTGGTCTATATGACAGATATATCCAAATCTGGACCGATATGGGCCATATTACAGAAGTATGACGAGGGGCTTAACTTAACTTACTTTCCCAAATTTTGGCGAAATCGGACAATAAATACGCTTTTATGGCCCAAAACCTTAAATCGAGAGATCGGTCTATATGGCAGCTATATCCAAATCTGGACCGATCTATGCCAAATTGAAGAAGGATGTCGGAGGGCCCAACACAACTCGCTGTACCAAATTTCGACGACATCGGACAATAAATGCGCCTTTAATGGGCCTAAGACCCTAAATCGGCGGATCAGTCTATATGGCAGCTATATCCAAATCTGGACCGATCTGAGCTAAATACAAGATGGATGTCGAGTGGCCTAACGCAACTCACTGTCTTAAATTTCAGCAAAATCGGATAATAAATGTGGCTTTTATGGGCCTAAGACTCTAAATCGAGAGATCGGTCTATATGGCAGCTATATCCAAATCTGGACCGATCTATGCCAAATTGAAGAAGGATGTCGGAGGGCCCAACACAACTCACTGTGCCGAATTTCAGCAAAATCGGACAATTAATGGGCCTTTTATGGGCCTAAGACCCTAAATGGGCGGATCGGTCTATATCCAAATCTGGAACGATCTGGGCCAAATTCAAGATGGATGCCGAGTGGCCTAACGCAACTCGCTGTCTTAAATTTCAGCAAAATCGGATAATAAATGTGGCTTTTATGGGCCAAAGACCCTTAATCGGCGGATCGGTCTATATGGGGGCTATATCAAGATATAGTCCGATATAGCCCATTTTCGAACTTTACCTGCTTGTGGACAAAAAAAAGTATCTGAGCAAAATTTCAGCTCAATATCACTATCTTTAAAGACTGTAGCGTAATTTCAACAGACAGACGGACTAGATCGTCTTAGGTTTTTACGGTGATCAAGAATATATATACTTTATAGGATCGGAAATGAATATTTCGATGTGTTGCAAACGGAATGACAAAATGAAATATACCCCCATGGTCTCGGTGGGGGTATAAAAATGCATGAAATCATTATGTGAATCGATAGTACGGCCCATATAATTTAATGTTTGAAGATTTTTTCATGCAAATGTTCACCTGACTGCGCCTCAAATGTTCCATCCGCTTAGTCCAAATTTGGCATACTATTTCCAGCATTTCGGCCGGTATCTCACGAATAAATGCTTCAATGAGACATGAGCTTTAACATAGCCCCACAAAAATAGTCTAAAGGCGTTAAACCGCACGATTCAGGCGGCCAATTGACTGGTATCGAAAGTGAAATCAAATGTTCACCGAACTCGCCTCTCCATTGTCCATTGTTCCATTGTTGCGCTTGCTTTGTGGCATGTGGCACCGTCTTGTGCCAAAAAACTTGGATATCATATCACAGTTACGTTACGATTCGCAAAAACTTTAAAGAAGTACGTTCCAATGATGCCACCAGCCCATAAACCGCACCAAACTGTGACTTTTTCTGCATGCATTGATATCTTTTGCAATGCTTCTGGCTGATCTTCACTCCAAAATCGACAACTCTGCTTATTTACGTACCCATTGAGCCAAAAATGAGCTTCGTCGTTAAATGGAAGAAGCGCGCAATGAACTTTCATAACAGAGCATGGGCCTTCTTTGGTCCCAAGACACTTAATTGGGAGATCGGTCTATATGGCAGCTGAATCGAAATATAGTCCGATCTGGACTATACTCGGAAAGACTGTCGGGGAAACCAGCTGAACTACGTTCGTGTTATCGAGCCAAGACCTTAAATCAAGTGATCGGTCAATGTAGCAACTATATAGGAATATCGTAAGATTTTAACCATATTTGAAAAGGATGTTGAGGGGTCCAACAAAACTCACTGTGCCAAATTTCTGGGATATGGAGTAGTAAATTCACCTTCTATGGGGCCAAGACCCTATATTGGCAGATCGGTCAATAAGGCAGCTACATCCAAATATGGTTCCATCAGGACTATGCTTTGTAAGGATGTTGAAGGGCACAACAGAACTCACTATGCGAAAAGCAAAATCGGCACTAACAATCACCACTGTGCCCAATTTCAGCAAAATCGGGTAGAAAATGGGACTTTCATGGACCCAAGACCTTAAATCGGGAGATCCGCCTATAATTTACAATCCAACATCACTAATTATAGATAGGTGATTACGTAGCAGGCCACCGTAGAGCAGATGGTAGCATGTCCGCCTATGACTCTGAACGCCTGGGTTCGAATCCTGGCGAGAAAATAGGAAAAACAAGTAAGAGCGTGCTAAGTTCGCCCGGGCCGAATCTTATATACCCTCCCCCATGGATCGCATATGTCGAGTTCTATGCGCAGTATCTCCTTTTAGGCAAACAAAGAATATTGAATAAGACTATGCTATAGTGTAATATTTCAGTTCATTCGGATAAGAATCGCGCCTTGTAGGGGCTCAAGAAGCAAAATCGGGAGTTGGGTTTATGTGGGAGCTGTATCAAGCTATTGATCGATTCAGACCATATTAGGCACGTATGTTGAAGGTCATGAGAGAAGCCGTTGTACAAAATTTCTTCCAAATCGGATGAGAATTGCGCCCTCTAGAGGCTCAGGAAGTCAAGATCCCAGATCGGTTTATATGACAGCTATATCAGGTTAAGTGTCGATTTGCGCCATACTAAGCACAGTTATTGGAAGTCATAACAAAACACTTCATGCAAAAATCAGCCAAATCGGATGAGAATTGCGCCCTCTAGAGGCTCAAGAAGTCAAGATCCCAGATCGGTTTATATTACAGCTATATCAGGTTATAGACCGATTTGAATTATTCTTAACACAGTTGTTGGAAGTGATACCAAAACACCACGTACAAAATTTCAGTCAAATCGGGAGAGAATTGCGCCCTCTAGTGGCTCAAGAAGTCAAGACCCCAGATCGGTTTATATGGCAGCTATATCAGGTTATGAACCGATTTGAACCATCCTAAGCACAGTTGTTGGAAGTCATAATAAAACACCGCGGGCAAAATTTCAGCCAAATCGGATAATAATTGCGTTCTCTATTGGCTCAAGAAGTCAAGATCCCAGATCGGTTTATATGGCAGCTATATCAGGCTATGAACCGATTTGAACCATCCTCAGCACAGTTGTTGGAAGTCATAATAAAACACCGCGGGCAAAATTTCAGCCAAATCGGATAATAATTGCGCCCTCTAGTGGCTCAAGAAGTCAAGATCCCAGATCGGTTTATATGACAGCTATATCAGGTTCAGGACTGATTTGAATTATTCTTAACACAGTTATTGGAAGTCATAACAAAACACGTCGTGCAAAATTTCAGCCAAATCGAAGAGGCATTGCGCACTCTAGACGCTCAAGAAATTTTCAGCCCAATCGGATAATAATTGCGCCCTCTAGTGGCTCAAGAAGTCAAGACCCCAGATCGGTTTATATGGCAGCTATATCAGGTTATGGACCGATTTGAACTATTCTTAACAAAGTTGTTGGAAGTCATAACAAAACACCACGTGCAAAATTTCAGTCAAATCGGACGAGAAGTGCGCCCTCTAGAGGCTCAAGAAGTCAAGACCCCAGATCGGTTTATATGGCAGCTATATCAGGTTGTGGACCGATTTCAACTATTCTTAACACAGTCGTTGGAAGTCATAACAAAACACCACGTGCAAAATTTCAGTCAAATCGGACGAGAAGTGCACCCTCTAGAGGCTCAAGAAGTCAAGACCCAAGATCGGTTTATATGGCAGCTATATCAAAACATGGACCGATTTGAATTATTCTTAGCACAGTTATTGAAAGTTATAATAAAACACCGCGGGCAAAATTTCAGTACGATGTATGGTAGCACCTTGTCCTCCAGGAGCATTGGCCATAATCCTGTCCGAATTTTTTTTCGAGAATTTTTTTAAAAAAGACAGGAATTTGAAAAAACCAACTGCTCGATTTTCGAATAAGGACATATTTTGGAAAGCACACATTGTCACCTTTCCAACGATGTATGGTAGTACCTTGTAGAGTTCTTAGATGTCCTCCAGGAGCGTTGGCCATAATCCTGTCCAGATTTTTTTCAAGAAATTCTTTAAAAAAGACAGGAATTTGAAAAAACCAACTGCTCGATTTTCGAATAAGGCCATGTTTTGGAAAGCACACATCGTGACCTTTCCAATGATGTATGGTAGTACCTTGTAGAGATCTTAGATGTCCTCCATTGGTCATAATCCTGCCCAGAATATTTTTTTTTTATAAATTTTTCATTTTTTCTCAGTACTACGGTAATAGATATTTCATTTGGCGTTTTTGATTCAAAGCATTGATATTTTACTCCAAATTTTGTTATGGTTTTATTTTTCTTTTTACAAATATTTGCAAAAATTGATAAAAAGTAAGAAATTTAATTAATTTCTCTTGTTTTTTGGTTCTGTTAAGTATTTACAGAGCTCTGCTAAATTCTCAGTGGATCTCTGTTAATACTTCTGTTACTCTCTCTCGCAATCTGTTAACAAAGCGGTTTGTGTCTCTGCTAGTTAAATTCGGAATTTATCTTCACGCACATTTCATTGATGTGTGAGAAGTTTGTTCCTGTTTATGGGCAATTTCCATTTACAGAAGATTTCAACAAACAGACGGACGGACATTTATGTCTACTTTGTCTTAGAATAGCTTTACGGAGGTGTTACAAACATAATGACATCCTTTAGAGTTGGTTAAGAAAGTTAATTTTCTGGCTTGACATTTAATGAAGGCCCCCAATGTAGCACAACCCCGAATAAGCACAGCCTCTGATTTAGATTATGGCTTCATTTTTGGGTTGCGCTAACTTCAACGGCAGAGATGCTAACAAACCGTCAATTGTTTACCAACTCAAAGTTAATTCAATGAAAACTAACGAGGCTCATTCAGCATTTGTGAGACGGCGACGACAAATGGTCATGCAGCCAACCAGCAGTGAACGACCGCAAGTAAGAAAATTGAAGTAAAATTAATTACATCGAAGCAGAAGGTTTTGCCCCTAAAAAGTGCAGGACTAAATATCAAATCAAATCTTTTTTATGCTACATTTTGTGTGTTTCTCTCTCTCTCTCTTTCTATCCCCCTCTCTCTCTCTATTTCGGTTTCGTTCTAAATAACTCACCTTAGTTTTGGTTTTCTTCCGATTACGATGTGGTATCGTAACATCGCTTAATTTTAATAATTTTGGTCTAATTGGACGTTTGCCACCGCTGCCACCACCACCACCACCACCACCACCACCTCCACTGTTTGTGGTGTTTGTTGTGTCAATGATACCGGCTCTGCCTGCTGCTGGACCCCCAGCAGAAGATGAGATGGTGCCACCACTTTTGGTGGCTCTTTCAAAAGTTAAATCCAAATATGTTTCGGATGTCATAATGATGCCAATGCTGGGCTTATGATTCCTTCTCCTTTTTTTTTGTTTTGTTTAATGACTATCGTCCTGGGAGGGGACGTAGTATGATTATATCAACTGCTACAAATGGCACATGTACACAAATTGTTTTCTCTTCAGCTCACTGCGTTGCCGTTTCCGTTTCCTTTGCACACCTTCTCGTTCGTTTCCTTCAGTTGTAGCACTTCGGCTCACTCAATTGGTCAATAAGGACGTATTCATTTGCATTTAAATTCAATTAGGCTGAAATGGAATATGAGAGAAAAGAAAAAAAAAACAACAACATGAACTTCGATATCCAAATATTAACGAACGAATTGATGGTATTTCAATAAAGTTTTGAGTAGCTGCATAATTTTTGGGGCTTGTTGTAATTAACAAAAATAAAGAAGAATTGCGTCCCATAGTGGCTCAAGTAATAAAATTGGGAGATCTGTTTATATAGAAGCTATAATAGATTATGGACCGGTTCGGATTATATTTAACACGTGAATTAAAGGTCATCGAAGAAGTCGTTGTACAAAATTTCAGCCAAATCGCAAAAGAATTGAATCGAGAGATCGGTTTAGATGGGAGGTATATAAGAACCGTTGTGGACCATACTACAGCACAGTTATTGGAAGTCAAAACAAATCAGTTCGAGCAAAACTTCAGCCAAATCGGATAACAAATGCGCCCTCTTGCGGCTTAAGATGTCAAGATCCGATATCGGTTAATGTGGGAGCTATGTCAGGTTATGAACCGGTTTGAGCCATACATGGAACAGTTATTAGAAGTTAACATAAAATACCTCATACAAAATTTTAGCCAAATTGGATAATAATTGCGCCCTCTAGCGGCTCAAAAAGTAAAAGTCCGAGATCAGTTTATATGAGAGCTATATCAGATAATAAACCGATTTTGACCACACTTGGCACAGTTATTAGAAGTAGAAATAAAAGATATCATGCAAAATATTAGCCAAATTGGATAATAATTGCGCCCTCTAGCGGCTCAAAAAGTAAAAGTCCGAGATCAGTTTATATGGGAGCTATATTAAGTTATGAACCGGTTTGAGCCATATATGGCACAGTTATTAGAAGTTAAAATAAAACACCTCATACAAAATTTCAGCCAAATCGCATAATAATTGCGCCCTCTAGCGGTTCAAGAAGTAAAGGTCCGAGATCGGTTTATATGAGAGCTATATCAGGTAATAAACCGATTTGGACTGTTCTGAGCACAGTTGTTGATGGTTAAACCAAAACACTTCATGGAAAATTTCAGCCAAATCGCATAATAATTGCGCCCTCTTGCGGCTCAAGAAGTCAAGACCCTGATATATATGGGCTATATCAGGTAATAAACCGATTTAGATCGTACCAGGCACATTTGTTGATGGCCAAACCAAACACTTAATGCCAAATTTCAGCCAAATGGGATAATAATTGCGCCCTCTAGCGGCTCAAGAAGTCAAGATGGAGATCAGTTCATATGGGAGCTATATCAAGTTATGAACCGATTTGAGCCATACTTGCCACAATCTTAGAAGTTAAAGTAAAACACCCAGTGCAAATTTTAGCCAAATCGGATAATAATTGCGCCCTCTAGCGGCTCAAGAAGAAAACGCCCGAGATCGGTTTATATGGAAGCTATATCAAGTTTTGAACCGATTTGGGCTGAACTAAGCTCAGTTGTTGATTGTCATGCAAAATTTCATCCAAATTGGATAATAATTGCGCCCTCTAGCGGCTCAAGAAGTAAAGGTCCGAAATCGAATTATATGGGAGCTATATCAGGTAATAAACCGATTTGGACCGTTCTGAGCACAGTTGTTGATGGTCAAACCAAAACACTTCGTGCAAAAATTTAGCCAAATCAGATAATAATTGCGCCCTCTTGCGGCTCAAGAAGTCAAGACCCTAATATATATGGGTTATATCAAGTAATGAACCTATTTAGATCGTACCAGGCACAGTTGTTGATGGTCAAATCAAAACAGATCATGCTAAATTTCAGCCAAATCGGATAATAATTGCGCCCTCTAGCGGCTCAAGAAGAAAATGCCCGCGATCAATTTATATGGGAGCTATATCAAGTTATGAACCGATTTGGGCCGAACTAAGCGTAGTTGTTCATGGTCAAACCAAAATACCTCATACAACTCACAGTCTCAAATGTCAGCGAAATTGGACTATAAGCGCACCTGTTAAGGGCTTAAGACCCCAAATCGGCAGATCGACGGGCAAATTCAACGCAATCGGGTAATAAATGCGACTGTTATGGGGCTAGGACCCAAATTCGCAGAGCGGTCATAATGACAACTATATCCAAAAATGTTCTAATTTGGACCATATTTAGTGTGGATATCGAGTGGCCTATTAAAGCTGACCGTTGCGAATTTCAATGAAATCGGGTTAAAAATGCGCCTGTTGCGGGCCTAAGACCCTATATCGGCAGATCAGTCTATATGCCAACTATATCCAAATATATTCCGATCTAGACCACATTCGGTTCGGATATCGAGGGGCCTAATAAAACAAACTGTTGCAGATTTCAATGAAATCGTGTTATAAATGCGCCCATTATGGGTCTAAAACCCTAAATCGGCAGATCGGTTTATATGGCAACTATATTCAAATATGCTCCGATCTAGACCACATTCGGTTCGGATATCGAGGGGCCTAATAAAACTCACAGTCGCAGATTTCAATGAAACCGGGTTATAAATGCGCCCATTATGGGCCTAAGACCCTAAATCGGCAGATCGGTTTATATGGCAAGTATAACCAAATATGCACAGATCTGGACCATACTTTGTTCGGATATATTAATAGGCCCCTATTAAAACTCATTGTCGCAAATTCTACGAAATCGGGTAATACATGCGCCTAGTATGGACTTAAGACCCTAAATCCAAATATGCTCCGATCTGGACCATACCTAGTTCGGACATCGAGGGGCCTTTTAAAAGTCATTGTCGCAAATTCTACGAAATCTGGTAATAAATGCGCCTGTTATGGACTTAAAACCCTAGACGGGGCCTTAAGTATAACTCATTGTGGAAAATTTCAGCCAAATTGGGACAGAAATCCGCCCGTTAGGGTTTTAAGACCCTTAATTGGCTGATATACAAAGTCCGATTTGGCCCATTCAATAACTTTACCTGCGTATGGGGTTTCTGCCAAATTTTTGCTTATTGTCTATATTTTTGAAGACCATAGCTTGATTACAACGGACGGACAGACACACGGGCATCGCACAGTGGGAGAAAATCGAAAAAACAAGTAAAAAATATGCCATGTAAGAACGGGTAGATATATCTCTTTGAAATTTGCAATGGAGCTGAGGTCCCATAGTGAGACAGTGTGCAACATTTCACGGCCCTAGGTTGTCCGCGCCTCTTGACAGGCAACAAAAATGTACTCACCTCCGTTTTTCCAAAATTTGGAAAAATACCTCGAGTTTTTAAATTTCAAAGCCCAGATCCCTTATTTGAGTTTATGTTTTTTTTTTACTACATATGTCCCCCAAACCCATGGAAAAAATTGTTGGCACCTAAGAGCTGGTGCACTTCACGTGTAGATATAAGATATTGGAGTTCAGACTTCCATCCTCGGACGTGGTCACCCTGCGACTGTCGAAGGAGGCGAAGTACTTAGACATAGTCCTCGATTCAAAACTGTCCTGGAAGAGGAAAACCTAGGAAAGAAGTCGTAAGGCACTGCGCACTTTTTAGTCCTGCAGTAGAATGTTCGGTAGGAAGTGGGGGGTAACTCCCAAGATGATTTATTGGATGTATGAGGCCATCGTGAGACCAGTACTGGGCCATGGAGTACTGGTATGGTGGAATGACGCGTGCGAGAGAGTTCGAAAAAGTCCAGGGACTGGCCTGCGTCGGGATCACAGGGGCACTGAGATCCGCACCGCAGGCAGGCCTGGAGGCGATGCTGAAGATGCAGCCTATTGAGGCCTACATTTGGAACTGCGCCGCCAGGGTCGTGCTTAGGCTGAGGGAGCTCGGCATGCTAAAGAAGGATAGTTGCGGCCACAGTGGGTGTTATGGATGCGGAGGGTAAGTTGAGGAGGATCTCCGACTATCTGGCACCAGTGCCGACTGTAATGAGGACATTCGCTACTCGATTTCCTGAGAGGGACGAATGGAGGGCGAATGCTGTACTTGAGGAGGATTAGACCTCGACCTACACAGATGGCTCCAAGTTGAAGCCAGGGACAGGATTGTAGGTCTACTCTGACACACTCAATATTAGTATGTCTCTGAGACTGCCGGACGAGTGTACAGTCTTTCTTGCAATGGCCGCAAGGGAAATTCTGATAAGGGACTTACCGCCCTCGAAACTCAGGATTTATATGCACAGCATAGAGGCGCTCAGGGCCTAAAGATCGAGCATGGTGAGGTTGAGATGCATAGCGGATTGTTTGGAGTCCCTGGATAGGCTCCGGACCCACAATGTGATGCTGACATGGGCTCCTGGGCAAAAGGCGACTCCAGGGACAGTCAGGGACAGGATTGGAGGTCTACTCTGACGCACTCAATATTAGTATGTCTCTGAGACTGCCGGACGAGTGTACGGTTTTTCTTGGGATGGCCGCAAGGGAAATTCTGGTAAGGGACTTACCGACCTCGAAACTCAGGATTTATATGCACAGCATAGAGGCGCTCAAGGCCTAAGGATCGAGCATGGTGAGGTTGAGATGCATAGCGGATTGTTTGGAGTCCCTGGATAGGTTCCGGACCCACAATGTGATGCTGATATGGGTTCCTGGGCAAAAGTGGATTCCAGGGTACGCCAGGAGGGGTTCCTCTGCGTCGAGCGAAGCAGTCAAGGATGGTGAGGTTGAGATGCATAGCGGATTGTTTGGAGTCCCTGGATAGGCCCCGGACCCACAATGTGATGCTGACATGGGTTCCTGGGCAAAAGGGGATTCCAGGGAATAAAAGAGCGAACGGGTACGCCAGGAGGGGTTCGTCTGCGCCGAGCGAAGCAGTCATCGGTCTTTCCTACATGCAATTTGTCTAGCTACAGTAGAGGGGATGGCCAGGGCGGCATCGGTGGCGAGGTGGTACACGGGGGATGGTGGCCAGACTGCGAAGGCGCTATGGCCGGTTATCGACCGGAGGAGGACGAGGGAGTTGCTGGCGTTCGATAAGAGGTCAATGAGTAACTTGACAGGGGTCATAAACGGACACTGTGCCATAGGCCGCATGACGGCGCGCATGGGGATACCGCACTAGGACTTCTGTAGGAGTTGCCTCGATGAATATGAAGAGGAGAGTATTGAACACTTGCTGTGTTCTTGTCCCGGTCTGCAGGGATGTAGGCTCTTCTTTCTGGGGAGCCGTTTCTTCTGCGATGTGGGTGAACTCGGGGCTATCGTACCTCTAGTGGGTCTTCTAAGATTTGTTGAAGGAACTGGAAGGATCCGACGGGGGTGCCATTGGCTCCGGCGTAGGTACATCCGTGCTTGCGTGGGGATGGGAGTTTCTTCAACTCCCGCTCGGGTTCATCATTCCCTCTGTCTTTCTTTTTATCGTGCATAACCTCTAGTTCTCACAATTTCTTTATACCACAATGGGCATTCGAGTGAACTCAATTTGGTGGGCGACCGACTCAACCTAACCTAACAAAACATTGGGTTGACCAAAAAGTAATTACGGATTTTTTAAAAGAAAACAAATTCATTTTTAATAAAACTTAGAATGAACTTTAATCAAATATACTTTTTTTACACTTTTTTTCTAAAGCAAGCTAAAAGTAACAGCTGATAACTGACAGAAGAAAGAATGCAATTACAGAGTCACAAGCTGTGAAAAAATTTGTCAACGCCGACTATATGAAAAATCCGCAATTACTTTTTGGGCAACCCAATATGTAGCCTTCACATCAAATTTATAAAAAAATTTCGAAACCATCTTTGCCCGAAAGGGGTATTTTGGGGATTTTTTTAAAAAATTCGGGCATAATTTATTTTTTCGTTCTTTTAAGGACCCTTTTGTCTGCAAAAATCAAAAAAAAAAATATATTGATATTCGTTTATTTTTTAGAGTTTTCGCACACACCTCAGCTCTGCCCGTTCTTACACGGCATATTTTTCAATATTTTTTTTTTTTCGATTTTTTCCCACTGTGTATGGTCTTAGAATTTTACGACGATCCGAAATATATATACTTTCTAAGGTCGGAAATTGATATTTCGATGCGTTGCAAACGCAATGACTATATGCATGTACTATGGAGGTGGGTGTAAAAGGCCCATTGTGGTCATTACAAATGCAGAAAACCATAAAACCTTTTACTGGAGTGCTGCTAGTTTTGAACATAAAAAAGTTTTGGAATATAAATACATTTTAAAAATGTCCATTCAAAGCAATGCTAACTTTAGTTTTTGCACATAAAACTAAAAAACAATCTAAACATAATCATCAAAGCAGACAGTATGGCAATATGACCCTCTCAAAGGTAAGCCATAGAAATAACTCTCAACTTTTAGCACGTTTTTTTTTTTTTTTGTATGGCCTGCTTTCATTGCCCATTGCCATAGTCCCTTGGGACCTAATTAAGTTCATATTCATAGAGTTTTTGTAATGCCATAAAACATTATAGCAAGTGCGCTTTCCACTTTTTTTTTTGGTGGCAACATCCGTTCATGATATTTTATGATGTGGAATAGAACACTGGGTATAGTAGGTGTGATAGGTATACACTTAAAAAAATTTTACTTATGACAAATTAAAGTGAACTAAATGGCAGAAAATTTAACTTAGTAGAAAGAGAGGGAAGTTTTAGTAAAATTTTTATTACCTGAAATTTCGCACATAACGTTAAGGAATGACTTCCAACAACTGTACCAAGTATGGTCTAAATCAGTTCATAACCTGATGTAGCTGCCATATAAACCGATCTTGGGTCTTGACTTCCAGAGCTTCTAGAGGGCGCAATTCTTATCCGATTGAGCTGAAATTTCTTACATATCGTTCTGGTATGATTTCCAACAACTGTGCCAAGTGTGGTCTAAATCAGTGCATAACCTGATATAGCTGCCATATGAACCGCTCTATTGTCTAAATCAGACCATAACCTGGTATAACTGTCATATGAACCGATCTTGGGTCCTGATTTCCTGACCTTCTAGAGGGCGCAATTATTATCCGATTGGGCTGAAATTTCGCACATATCATTTTGGTATGACTTCCAATAACTGTGCCAAGTATGGTCTAAATCAGTCCATAACCTGATATAGCATCCATATGAACCGATCTTGGGTCTTGACTTCCTGAGCATCTACAGGGCGCAATTTTTATACGATTTGGCTGAAATTTCGCACATGTCGTTCTGGTATGACTTCCAACAACTGTGCCATGTGTGATCTAAATCAGACCATAACCTGATATAGCTGCCATATGAACCGATCTTGGGTCTTGATTTCTTGAGCTTCTAGAGGGCGCAATTTTCATGCTATATGGCTAAAATTTTGCACATAACGTTGAGGAATGGCTTCCAACAACTGTCCCAAGTATGGTCAAAATCATTTGGTATCATTTCCAACAACTGTGTTAAGAATAGTTCAAATCAGTCAATAACCTGATATAGCTGCCATATGAACCGATCTTGGGTCTTGGTTTCTTGAGCTTCTAGAGGGCGCAATTTTTATCCGATTGGGGTGAAATTTGGCACATAACGTTAAGGAATGACTTCCAACAACTGTGCCAAGTATGGCCTAAATCAGTCCATAACCTGAAATAGCTGCCATATAGACCGATCTTAGGTCTTGACTTCTTGAGCTTCTAGAGGGCGCAATTTTTATCCCATTTCGCTAAAATTTTTCACATAACGTTGATAAATGACTTCCAACAACTATCCCAAGTATGGTCTAAATCAGTCCATAATCTGGTATAGCTGCCTTATAAACCGATCTTGGGTCTTGACTTCTTGAGCTTCTAGAGGGCGCAATTTCTATCCGATTTGACTGAAATTTTGCACATAATGTTGAGGAATGACATGCAACAACTGTGCCAAGTATGGTTTTAATCCGATCATAACATGATATAGCTGCCATATAAATCGATCTCCCGATTAAACTTCTTGAGCTCCTAGAGGGCGCAATTCTTACCCAATTTGGCTGAAATTTTGCACATAACGTTGAGGAATGACTTCCAACAATAGTGCCAAGTATGGCCTAAATCGCTTGATGACCTGATATAGCTGCCATATAAACCGATCTTCCAATGTGACACTCTGAGCCATTGGAGGGCGCTATTTTTACTCGATTTTTCTGAAATATCGGAGATGGGATTTTTCTCTGACTTCTAACACCATGCCATGACGAGTATGGTCCACATTGGTCAATAACTAGATGTAGCTCATATATATATATATATATATATATATATATTGAAAAAGTCATTCAAAGAACTTGACAAATGCGATCCATGGTGGAGGGTATGGATTCGATTGGGTCCGATCGAACTTAGAACGCTTTTACTTGATTACAATAAAATTTCGTCAAAAATATCAAAAATCTAATTTCACTGGTCACTGAAGCTAGGTACACTCTGTTGAGTGATTTCGTCTATGTAAACTCTTTATATATGAAGGCCACCGTAGCGCAGAGGTTAATATGTCTACCTTTGACGCTAAACGCCTGGGTTCGAATCCTGGTCAGACCATTAGAAAAAATTTTCAGCGGTGGTTTTCCCCTCGTAATGCTGGCAACATTTGTGCGGTACTATGACATGTAAAACTTCTCTCCAAAGAGGTGTCGCACTGCGGCACGCCGTTCGGATTCGGCTATCATTGAGCTTAAACTTGAATCGGACTGCACGCATTGATATGTGAGAAGTTTGCCCCTGTTCCTGAGTGGAATGTTCATGGAATTTTTACCAGGTCTTTATGCAATGATTTTTTCTCCATGAGGTATCCTTCGTTTTCTACTCAACACACAAAAGTTTAAATTATAATAATAAATCAAAAATTTATAATAAATTTCATTAACTTCCGCCCCACTGCCAACAGCTAAAAGGTGGACATTAACTACACGTGCCCATTTTGCCAAGGGAAAATTTTGAAGAAACTTTTACTTTCGAAATGTTTACACAACAAACTGCCATAATGGAAAACTTTTAGTTTATATTTCAAAATAGTTGCAAATATTTCGGCGACGAGAGGAAAACGGAAAAGAAAGCGGCAAAGAGGGTGTGAGAAAGAGAAACAGGTAAAAGTAAGTGAGTACCGTTGGCTGAACAATGTTTACTTCCGTCAGGTGATTGAAATTTGACATCCTCTAGGGGTAGAATTGACCCAATATTTTGGCTTGGTGAAATATGAACGAACTTTTTTGTTTACATGTGTCACAGAATTTGTGGGTTGGCCAATAATGAGTCTTTGCATCATGACAACAAGCATAAGTTTTGTCTTTAGTCGAGAAACTTAGTTTTAAGAATTTCATCAAACATTAACATGAAGATGAAAGACAGAGGTTGGCTTAAGATTGGCTTTTAAAATTGAAGACAAGTAAATAGGGATTAAGTTCGTCCCACCCGAACGTGGCCACCAACACGAATATAGCCGAAGCGGGCCCGCTACGCTGCGCCTTTTTCAACACTCTAAAATCTTTTTAGGGTGGAAACATTTAAGGGCGGGGTGGACCCCACGGTCTTTGTTCCGAAAATGAGTATGCATTTCTTACTCTACTCCCAAATAGTTTTTATATAAGTCATATATTCCCATGGTCGGTATGTAAATACGTCCGATTTGGGAGGTATTTTGGGGTGGGGCGGCTCCCCAATCACTTGGATCTTCAATCTTATATATAAAAATCAATTTGTGTGTTCCTTATAGACTCAGGAACGGCTGAACCGATTTTCTTTTTTGAAATTTTCACTGACAGTGAAAATAGGGTACTAAATTTTTTGATATCTGAAGGGGGGGCGGACCCTCCCCCTTACCCTAATTTTCAGAAACGCTGGATCTTAGAGATGGGTGCTGCGATTTAAGCGAAATTTTGTGTGCCCTCATATAGTACCCTAAAAATAAAACTTTGGTATCCAAATTTCGGATGGGGTATCTAGGGGGACCGCCCCACCCTAGAACCTACCAAACATAAATTTACACCAATCACGACAATATGGGACTCAAATGAAAGGTATTTAGGATAAGAAAACGTATCTGATATTCAATTGTCGGACCAAGTGCAAGGGGGACCACCCCAACCCCTAAAATACCCTAAATCGGAAATATATACCGACTATGGAGATATGGGACTCAAATGAAAGGTATTTGCGAGTAGAATACGAATCTGATATTCAAATATGGGACCACGTTTCTGGGGGTCCACACCTTACCCAAAAGACCCCCCCCAAAAAAAAAAAAGACTTATTCACTTACCATGGGAATATGGGGCTTAAATAAAAGGTATTTGAGTGTAGAATTCGAATCTGGTATCCAAATATGGGTCCAAGTCCAAGTTTGAGGGGCCGCCACTCCCCAAAAACAAACCCAAAGGGGATAAATTTAAGACCATAGCAATATGGGGCTCAAATGAAAGGTCTTTGGGAGTATAGCACGAATCTGATATGGGGTCACCACCCAAATAGTAAGTATTTTCTGACTATTGCAATATGAGGCTCAAATAAGAGAATTTTTAGAGTAGAACACCAATGTGATATATATTTCCAAAGCCAAGTCACTGAGTGGGCGTCGCATCTCCCAAAACACCCTCCAAACCGATCATGTTTGCTGACTATGCAAAAATGGGGCTCAAATAAAGGTATGTGGGAGTAGACCACATATCTGATATGAACATTAGGGACCAACTGACTAGAGGACGTCCCACCATCATAACAACCCCCAAATAGGACGTATTTGCTCACCAAGACAACTTGGGTCTTAAAGAGAGTGGAACTAAATATTCATAGTTTTTAGGGCCAATACCCCAAACCGGACATATTTGCTGACTTTTGCAATAAGGAGTTTAAATGAGATTAGAAAAAAAATTGATATCCAATTTTGAGACCAATGGCAATATGGGGTTCAAAAAAATTATATATAGATATATGAGAACGTTGCTGATAAATTTTCACTAAAAGCTCTTTAATTGTCGAAAATAAATATTCCAAGGAAAATTTTGTTCCATATATAGGAAAAGAACGCGCAGCAGAGCGGGCCCGGCCAACTAGTTTGATATGAAAATCGTTTATTTTTTCTCTCAAGCACATTTCGTTTGGGCCCTATATTATCGTGATTAGTCTATATATCCATTTGCTGGGTTTTGGGTGGACCCCGAGGCACCCGACTCCAAGAACTGACACCACGCTTTGATTTAGGTAACTGTAAGTGCAAAAAACTTTTGAACAAATCGTATTACCAATCTCCGTAATATGTTTTTATACCCACCAACGTAGGATAGGGGGTATGTTCATTTAGTCATTCCGTTTGCAACACATCGAAATATCAATTTCCGACTAAGACGATTTAACGATGTCCGTATGTCTGTCCGTCCGTCTGTTGTAATCACTCTACAGCCTTCAAAAATTGAGATATTGAGCTGAAATTTGGCACAGATACGTCTTTTTGATGCACACTGGTTAAGTTCTTGAACGAGCCAAATTGGACCATATTTGGATACAGCTGCTATATAGACCGATCTGCCGATAAAGGGTCTAATGATCATAAATGCTTCATTTTTTATTCGAAATTTGAAACAATGAGTAGCTTAAGGCTTCCCAACATCTGACCCAAATATGGTTCAGATCGGACTATATTTAGATATAGCTGTCATATAGACCGATCTCCCGACAAAGGGTCTGATGGCCATAAAAGCTTTATTTATTATCCGATTTCGATTAATTTAAAACAGTGGGTTATTTTAAGCCTACCGACGTCTGACCTAAATATGGTTCAGATCGGACTATTTTTAGATATAGCTGGCATATAGACCGATCTCCCGATTAAAGGTCTGAAGCCCATAAAATCTTTAATTTTTAACCGATTACGCTGATATTTGAAACAGTGGGTTATTTTAAGCCTACCGACATTTGACCTAAATATGGTTTTGATCGGACTATATAAAGATATAGCTGCCATATAGACCGATCTCCTGACAAAGGGTCTGATGGCCATAAAAGCTTTATTTATTAACCGCTTTCGCTGATATTTGGAACAGTGTGTAGTTTTAAACCCCCCAACATCCGACCCAAATATGGTACAGATCGGACTATATATAGATATAGTGTCATATAGACCGATCTGCCGATAAAGGGTCTGAAGCCCATAAAAGCTTTTATTTTTAACCGATTTCGCTGATATTTAGAACAGTGTGTAGTTTTAAACCCCCCAACATCCGACCCAAATATGGTACAGATCGGACTATATATAGATATAGTGTCATATAGATCGATCTCCCGATTAAAGGTCTGAAGCCCATAAAAGCTTTAACTTTTAACCGATTTCGCTGAAATTTGGAACAGTGTGTAGTTTTAAACCCCTCAACATCCGACCCAAATATGGTACAGATCGGACTATATATAGATATAGTGCCATATAGACCGATCTCCCGATTAAAGGTCTGAAGCCCATAAAAGCTTTATCTTTTAACCGATTTCGGTGAAATTTGGAACAGTGGTTATTTTTAGCCTACCGACATCTGACTTAAATATGGTTCAGTTCGGACCATGTTCAGATATAGAGGCCATATAGACCGATCTCCTGAGAAAGGGTCTGATGGCCATAAAAGTTTTATTTATTAACCGATTTTGCTAAAATTTGGAATAGTGCGTAATTTGAAACCTTCCAACATCCGAACCAAATATGGTACAGATCGGACTATATATAGATATAGCTGCCATATAGACCGATCTCCCGACTAAAGGTCTGAAGCCCATAAAAGCTTTATTTATTACCCGATTTCGCTGAAATTTGAAACAGTGAGTTGTTCTGATATCCGACCTTAATATGGTTCAGATAGGTATAAATTTGGATATAGCTGCCAAAAAGACCAATATTTTGTTCTACAAAATGGAATAGTGACTTATATATACTACACCACTCAAAATCCGTACAGAATTTGGGTGCTTCAATTATCCAATTTTCACCGGATTGTGACGACACGGGGTTTACATATATACCCGAGGTGGTAGGTATAGAAAGTTCGGCCCGGCCGAAATTAATGCCTTTTTACTTATTTTATTTTTGGAATATGATTTGTTTTCAATGACAGTCAAGATTGAAATTTTTGCCTTTTTCAATTAAAAAACCAGTAAGGAAAAGCAAAAGTCGGGCGGAGCCTACTATATAATACCCTACACCTATACTACAATTAAAAATTCGGGCAATATATAAACATATATGTATATGAGAGCTATATACAAATCTGAACCGACTTTCAAACATATCGTTTGAAAATTATTGTTACTACGGCTATATAAGTGCAAATCGGGCGATACATATATATCGGAGCTGTATCCAAATCTGAAATCTCGTTTGTTGAAATCTCGCAGATATGTTAAGATCAGTAACAAAACAATCCATGGCAAATTGTGTGCAGATTGGTTGAAAATTGTAGTTACTACGGCCATTTAAGTGAAAATCTGACGAAACACATACATGAGAGCTATATCCGAATCTGAACCGATTTTAATGAAATCTCTCAAATATGTTAAGATCAGTAGCAAAACAATCGGTGCCAAATTTTGTGCAGATTGGTTGAAAATTGTACTTACTACGGCCATTTAAGTGCAAATCGGGCGATACATATATATGGGAGCTGTATCCAAATCTGAACCGATTTTTACCAAAACCAATACTGTTTGCCCTTAAGCCAAAAAAGTGACATGTCCAAAATTTCGTGATGATTGGACAGTAAACACGACCTGTACCTTGCTTTCAAGAATACATGGACTCACAGACGGACAGATGGACATGGCTAAATGGAATTAGAAAGTGATTCTGAGCCGCTGAACGTCTGGGTTCGAATCCTGGCGAGACCATCAGAAAAGATTTTCAGCGGTAGTTTTCCCCTCATAATGCTGGCAACATTTGTGGGGCACTATCCCATGTAAAACTTCTCTCCAAAGAGGTGTCGCTCTGCGGCGCGCCGTTCGGATTCGCCTATAAAAAGGAGGCCCCTTTAAGCTCAATGATAAGGGGCCTTCTTTTTATAGCCGAGGCCGAACGACTTACCGCATTGCGACAACTCTTTAGGAAGAAATTTTTACATGGCATAGTACCTCAAAAATATCGCCAGCATTAGGAGGGGATAACCAACGCATAATTTTCTTCTGATGTTCCTGCCAGAACTCGAACCCAGGCGTTTAGCGTCGTGGGGGGACGTGCTTACATCTACTCTCTCTACGGTGGTCTCCAATTCGCTCTCCAATGCAAACTTTGCCCATGAACATTTCACTAAGCAACAGGGACAAAATTCTCATTTAAGTTTAAGTTTTTAAAGTTTTTTTTTGTAAGCTCAATGAAAAGGGGCCTCCTTTTTATAGCCGAGTCCGAACGGCGTGCCGCAGAGCGACACCTCTTTGGAGAGAAGTTTTTACATGGCATAGTACCTCACAAATGTTGCCAGCCTTAGGAGGGGATAACCAACGCTGAAAAATTTTCTTCTGATGTTCTTGCCAGATCTCGAACCCAGACATTGAGCGACATAGGCGGACATGCTAACTCCTACTCTCTCTACTGTAGCCTCCAATCCCCTCCTATTCCCTTCTCCACTCAATGAAATTCTTTTCAATGTTCTCCATTACTTCCAATCAAGACTTATATAGGGGTAACTAAGCTCTCGTTTTAAGAACGATGCCACTTACTCAGACAGTTTGTGATAATTTTGGCTAACATAGCAATCTTAATTCCCAAAATGTAATGTGACGTGAAGAAGGAGTGTATGTGCATTTCAAACACACGCACACACACACACACACACATATAGTCCAATGCATATACCCAACTGTATTGTCATGGTAGTTTGCCGATTCTTCACGGTAGCACTTAACATTACGAGGCCATTTAAAATGTCACTTGGGTGCACTTGTAGAACATGCTAAATATTTGGTTATGTTATTCCCCAACATCCCCCAATGCATTCCCCTCTGCAAGTCCCCCATTGTCTACTCGAAAAAAATCATCACTTTCTGCCACTTCCTGTTGTTGTTGTACCGAAAGAAAAAACATGAAATCCAACATTGCCTTCTTCTCTCTTCCTGTTTGTGCGTGAGTGCGAGAGTGTAAACTAAAAAAGGGGCTTTTGTTGTTTTCATTCTCCCGGGAAGAGAAAAATTTATAATTGTTTAACAGGATGCTAACAGGACACAACACAGCTAAACACCATATGTTGAGAAAAAAATGTTAGTGTTTGCTTTGGTTTATGTGAGCATGTGAGTAGGCAGAGCAGTAGAATGCTTGTGCAGAGACAACGAAAGCTCTTTTGGCGCTTTAGGACTTTCGAGGAGGAATGCACAACAAAACAGCAAAATAAACAAACGAAAGCAAACAAAAAAAAAAATAAAAGTAAGAATAACTGGAGAGGAAATATACACATGGCCAAACAGATACGGCAAATTTTAGCCGATGGAAGGAGAAATATGATATCTCCAGTCTAACAATAAAATCCTAAATTTCCAAAAAAAAAAAAAAAATAAACAAACATTTCCAAGAGACAGAGAGAGATTTCCAAGTAAAAGCGTGCTATGTTCGGCCGGGCCGAATCTTATATACCCTCCACCATGGATCGCATTTGTCGAGCTCTTTCCGCGGTATCTCTTTTTAGGCAAACAAAGGATAAAAGAATACTGAATATTGGAGACCATGGTAGAAGTCATTGTGTAAAATTTCAGCCAAATCTAGTGAGAATTGCGAACTTAAGGGGCAGAAGAAGAAAAATAGGGAGACCGGTTTATAGGACAGCTGTATTAGGCTATAAACCGATTCATGCAATATTCGAGACGTATGTTAAAGGCCATGGGAGAAGCCGATGTACAAAATTTCAGCCAAATCGGATAACACTTGTGCCTTTTCGAGGCTCAACAAGTCAAGACCCCAGATCGGTTTATATGGTAGCTATATCAGATTATGGATCGATTTGAACTACTCTTAGCACAGATGTTGAATGTCATAATAAAACACCTTATGCCAAGTTTCAGCTAAATCGGATAATAATTGTGTCCTCTAGTGACTCAAGAAGTCAAGACCCCAGATCGGTTTATATGGCAGCTATATCAGGTTATGCACCGATTTGAACCATTTGTAATACAGTTGTTGGAAGTTGTAAAAAAACACGTCGTGCAAAATTCCAGCCAAATCGGATAGGAATTATTCCCTGTAGAGGCTCAAGAAGTCAAGACCCCAGATCGGTTTATATGGCAGCTATATCAGGTTATGCACCGATTTGAGCCATTTGTAATACAGTTGTTGGAAGTCATAACAGAACACCTCATGCACAATTTCAGCTAAATCGGATAATAATTGCGCCCTCTACTGGCCCAAGAAGTCAAGACCCCAGATCGGTTTATATGGCAGCTATATCAGGTTATGGATCGATTTGAACTATTCTAAGCACAGTTGTTGAATGTCATAACAAAACACTACATGCAAAATTTCAGCTAAATCGAATAATAATTGCGCCCTCTGGTGACTCAAGAAGTCAAGACCCCAGATCGGTTTATATGGCAGCTATATCAGGTTATGAACCGATTTGAACTATTCTTAACATGGTCATTGAAAGTCATAACAAAACACGTCGTGCAAAATTTCAGTCAAATCGGACGAAAAATGCGCCCTCTAGAGGCTCAAGAAGTCAAGACCCCAGATCGGTTTATATGGCAGCTACATCAGGTTATGCACCGATTTGAGCCATTTGTAATACAGTTGTTGGAAGTCATAACAGAACACCTCATGCACAATTTCAGCTAAATCGAATAATAATTGCGCCCTCTAGTGGCTCAAGAAGTCAAGACCACAGATCGGTTTATATGGCAGCTATATCAGGTTATGGACCGATTTGAACTATTCTTAACATGGTTATTGAAAGTCATAACAAAACAAGTCGTGCAAAATTTCAGTCAAATCGGACGAAAAATGCGCCCTCTAGGGGCTCAAGAAGTCAAGACCCCAGATTGGTTTATATGGCTACTATATCAGGTTATGAACCGATTTGAACCATTTATAGTACAGTTGTTGGTAGTCGTAACAAAACACGTCGTGCAAAATTTCAGTCAAATCGGACGAGAAATGCGCCCTCTAGAGGCTCAAGAAGTCAAGACCCCAGATCGGTTTATATGGCAGCTATATCAGGTTATGGACCGATTTGAACCTTTTGTAATACAGTTGTTGAAGGTCATAGCAGAACACCTCATGCATAATTTCAGCTAAATCGGATAATAATTGCGCTCTCTAGTGGCTCAAGAAGTCAAGACCACAGATCGGTTTATATGGCAGCTATATCAGGTTATGGATCGATTTGAACTATTCTTAACATGGTTATTGAAAGTCATAACAAAACACGTCGTGCAAAATTTCAGTCAAATCGGACGAAAGATGCGCCCTCTAAACGCTCAAGAAGTCAAGACCCCAGATCGGTTTATATGACAGCTATATCAGGTTATGGGCCGATTTCAACCATACTCAGCACAGTTGTTGGAAGTCATAACAAAACACTTCATGCAAAATTTCAGCCAAATCGGATAATAATTGCGCCTTTTAGAGACTCAAGAAGTCAAGACCCCAGATCGGTTTATATGGCAGCTATATCAGGTTATGGACCGATTTGAACCTTTTGTAATACAGTTGTTGAAGGTCATAGCAGAACACCTCATGCATAATTTCAGCTAAATCGGATAATAATTGCGCTCTCTAGTGGCTCAAGAAGTCAAGACCACAGATCGGTTTATATGGCAGCTATATCAGGTTATGGATCGATTTGAACTATTCTTAACATGGTTATTGAAAGTCATAACAAAACACGTCGTGCAAAATTTCAGTCAAATCGGACGAAAGATGCGCCCTCTAAACGCTCAAGAAGTCAAGACCCCAGATCGGTTTATATGGCAGCTATATCAGGTTATGGACCGATATCAACCATATTGTTGGAAGTCATAACAAAACACCTCATGCACAATTTCAGCCAAATCGGATAATAATTGCGCCTTTTAGAGGCTCAAGAAGTCAAGACCCCAGATCGGTTTATACGGCAACTATATCAGGTTATGCATCGATTTGAACTATTCTTAACGCGGTTATTGAAAGTCATAACAAAACACGTCGTGTAAAATTTCAGCCAAATCGGATAATAATTGCGCCCTCTAGTGGCTCAAGAAGTCAAGACCCCAGATTGATTTATATGACAGCTATATCATGTTATGGACCGATTTCAACCATACTCAGCACAGTTGTTGAACCGATTTAGATTTATATAGCTGCATTTCAGTTTCCTCGGGCAATTTCCAACAAATAAAACATTTTGAAAATCCAACCATAAATGCGCTTTTGGCAGCCTGAACAAAGTTTTGTAGGGCAAAGGTCATCAACCTTGACGGCCCACAAGTAGAAGGCCTGGCGCTTCAAGGGCCCTGATATTTGGCATATCAACTGATTAAGCATCTTAAATTTCGTGACTATATCCATTCAAAAGTGACAGAGTAGTTTCCACAAATTTTGTTTTCCATCCCACTGTGCGTTGACGCATTCCACAGGGGAGCACTGGTTCTTGTTTTTGTCGGCCGTCCGTGCCGAAGAAGCATTCCATCGAGTAAATCCGGTATGTACTCGTACAACCGGCTGCCTGGGATTGGGGGAGCCTAGGTCCATGGTGCCAACCTTTGGCCCCACGCTTCCATCTAATAACTAACATGGGAGGATTTTACAGCATCCCCTGTCGAATTTATTCTAAACTTTATGCATATACACAGAGTAATCAGTTTGCCGATTTAAAATTGAAATTTTTTAACTTCTGAGGGGAACCGTACCAAATTTGTATACCCTTCATCATTGCATAGGGGCATACTAACTTTGCTTCCATATAAACCGATCTTCAGATTTCTTTCAGATTGTTCACACTATAATCTTTAAAAACAACGGTGTTGTGCTGAAACTTTGCACAGATTCTCTTTCTCTCCATAGGCAGGTTAAGTCCGAAGTTGGGCTACAGCAGACTATATCTAGATATAGTCCCCATATATACCGATCTGCCGATTTAAGGTCTTCGGCCCATTTTCTGAAATGTGAGACACTGAGTTGTGCTAGGCCACACGACATCCTTCCTCAATTTGGCTCATATCGGTTCAGATATGGACATGGCCACATAGAACGATCTCTCGATTTAAGGTCTTGGAAATTAATTGTCCGATTTCGCTGCATTTTGGGACAGTGAGTTATGTTAGGCCCCTTCTCCCCCAAGCAGGTTCATGTCGGGTGTCGTGTCCCCACCTAAGTGCCGATGTCGTGTAAGACGCGAAATGCCCTGCGGCAATGACATAGGAAATGCTCCAAAATCTCATCATCTTCCCCACATGCCCTACACATGCTACCACTTGGCTCATTGATTTTGCATAAGTGAGCTCGTAGTCCTGTGAGTGCCGTTATGATACCTCCATTTTACCTCCTTTCAGTAATAGCCTCGTTCTCTCACGATCTGGATCACCCCATAGGAATTTTGCCGTCCTACCGACTGTTTTGCTGTTCCACAGTGTTACATGCGCGTTCGACGCCCACCCCTTAACTCGGACTGCGTTGACCCGAAAGGCTTTGGTGTAACCAAGTTTATTGACGGCATTCGTCTGGCCTTCACCGACAAATTTTCTGCCCTTTTATTCCGCTTTACTCCATTATGGCCCGGCACCCAAACGATGCGGATTTTGCCATCCTCAGAGTAGGCGTTAATCTCCTTCTTACACTGCAAGACTGTTCGTGACCTTACCGTTCTGGTTGTCATTGCCCTTTTGGTCATTTTACTGTCCTTAAAGATGTTCACACTTCGCACGTTAGTATCACACCACCTCACGCATTCCGTGATCGCCCGGATCTCCGCCTGTAGGACCATATTATGGTCAGGCAGTCTAAATCACATCTTAAACCCGGGATTATCAATGTAGACCCCTAGGCTCACTCTGTCCCTAAGCTTTGATCCATCCGTATAACATGATCTTCCAGACGGCAATATTGGGGTTCCGTCAGTCCAAGACTGTGACGCTGGCAGCAGAGCCTCGCACTCGGAGACGTCTTCACTTCCTTTCATTCTCCCATCGCCTTAAATCTCATAGCCACAATGGCTGCCTCACACCTAATTTGCAAGTCTTTGGGTTGGATATCTAGAATAGTCTCCAGCGCCCCAGTGGGCGTGGTCCTCATCGTTCCGCCTATGCCAAGACAACATGTTCTCTGTTGTATGGTCCTAATGTTGCACTTGACTGTGACACTTCCAATTAAGTTTCCTATCCAAGATCACTCCAAAGTATTTGACCTTGTCAGATATAGAAAGCGTTTTTTTTTAGAAAGCGTAGGCCTTTTGGTGTCGCATAACTTGTCTTGCCGGGCTTGGGTATAAGCACCACCCTTGCCTCCTGCCGGACTTTCGGTGTATATGCAAGTCCTAGGCATGCTGTAAAAATATTGGCCAGCTGGGAAGCAAGATAGACTGCCTGTTTCTGTAGTAACGCCGGAAGTATTCCATCAGGTCTGGGTAACTTAAACAGTTTGAAGCTCCTCAAGGATTCCTTCACCATAAATTCCGTAATTATCAGCCTTCAATCGATAAATTGTTAAACTGTTTCGTAGCATGGTATTTTACTAAAAGCTCTTTAATTGTCGAAAATAAATATTCCAAGGAAAATTTTGCTCGATATTCCAAGGAAAAGAATGCGTAGCGGAGCAGGCCCGGGCCAGCTAGTATAAAGTAAAGGAAGGCACAGCGGAGCAGGCCCGGGTCAGCTAGTAAATTATAAAGCCTATTCCTACTTCCTGACCATATTCGTAATCTACTCCTGAATACCTTTCATTTGAGTCCCATATTGTCATGATTGTCAAATAACCCTATTTTAAGGGGTTTTGGGGCTGGGGCGCCCCCCCCCCCCCCCCCCCCCCCCAGGTAGTTGGACCCAACTTTTATTACGAAATTCGTACTCTACTCTTGAATAAATTTCATTTGAATTCCATATTGTTCAAATCGCTCCACTTTGATTTTTGGGTAGGACTTTTGGGGTAAGGGGGAGGGTCCGCCCCCTTTCGGATATCAAAAAATTATACAGCCTATGTTTGCTTCCAGACCAATCTACACAATCTGTGAAAATTTCAAGGTAATCGTTTCAACCCGTTTTGAGTCTATACGTACCAAACAAACATAAATTGAATTTTATATTAAGAAACCCTTTTAGCAGAATCCATGGGGTCTGGGGCGGCCCCCAGGTAGTTGGAGCCAACTTTTATTATGAAATTTGTACTCTACTCTTGAATACCTTTCATTTGAATCCCATATTGTTCCGATCGCTCCACTTTGATTTTTGGGTAGGACTTTTGGGGTAAGGGGGAGGGTCCGCCCCCTTTCGGATATCAAAAAATTATACAGCCTATTTTTGCTTCCAGACCAATCTACACAATCTGTGTAGATTTCAAGGTAATCGGTTCAGCCGAAACAAACAAACACAAATTGAATTCTATATTAAGAAACATGTTTAGCAGAATCCAAGGTGGTGGGTTTCCAAGTTTCAGCCAGGCTGAACTTAGCACGTGCAGATTGCAAACAGATTCACAAAATGAATGTAACCCCATCCTTTCCTGTGGGGTATAAAAATGTAATTCCGTTGGCACGGGATTAATTTTTCCGTAGGCCACCGTAGCGCAGAGGTTAGCTTGTCCGCCTATGACGCTCAACGCCCGGGTTCGAATCCTGGCGAGACCATCAGAAAAAATTTTCCGCGATGGTTTTTCCCTCCTAATGCTGACAACATTTGTGAGGTACTATGCCATGTAAAATTTCTCTCCAAAGAGGTGTCGCACTGCGGCACGCCGTTCGGTTTTGGCTATAAAAAGGAGGCCCCTTATCATTGAGCTTAAAAATGTGAATAGGAAAGTTCGTCCCTGTTCCTATGTTAATGGGCAAAATTTGCATTTGGATTCCTTGAGCCCTGTGTAATACACATCCCAATAAATTTGGGCTTTTCTACTTCTTACGACGTTAATTTTTTGAATTTTGCCCAATGGCAGCGACCACTGTGCCCCTTCAGATATCAAAAAATGTAGTTTTCTATATTCACCACGGGGTCATTATGCACCATCTGTGAAAATTTCAAGAAAACCGGTTCAGCCATTTCTGAGTCTTTAAGGAGCACATGCGTTACAAACGAAATGACGAAATTAGTATACCGCCATCGTATTCTGTAGGGTATAAAAATATATTGGATTGCCCAAAAAGTAATTGCGGATTTTTTAAAAGTAAATGCATTTTTAATAAAACTTAGAATGAACTTTAATTAAATATACTTTTTTTACACTTTTTTTCTAAAGCAAGCTAAAAGTAACAGCTGATAACTGACAGAAGAAAGAATGCAATTACAGAGTCACAAGCCGTTGAAAAAATTTGTCAACGACGACTATATGAAAAATCCGCAATTACTTTTTGGGCAACCCAATATAAGAATTAGTAAAAAATTTACATATTTAGTTTGTTTCCCGTGCGATCTGTACAAATTTTTTTTTAAATCTCTCTGCCAATCCTTAAAAGCCTATCCCTGCTACATACACACTAACACACAAACGTCTAAACATTTACATGTGTAGTAGTTTTATACAACCTATACACATGTAGTGCTGCACACATAAGATTGTTTAATATTTTAAATTCTGTCAAGGAACTAATGTTGTCTCACTAAGAGACACCTCCTCCGGAGGACGTGTCACATTCATTTTTAAACATTCTGCCATTGTCGGGTATTAGGGGAAGCAGTTCACTTGTCAAATCCTTTTAGAGATGTCTTACATTTTGTTCGCAAAATGACTTTGAAGGAAGCTTAAGTTTTTCTTTCTTTCTTTTTGTTTTTTTGAAGAGGAGGAGAGGAAGGAGCAGCATTGGGATGAAGAAGAAAAGTTAAGACAGCTTAAAAGTATAGCTGGTATGGGATTGACTTGCTTAAACGAAGGCAATGTCAATGGATAAGTATTTTTTTTTTTTTTGTTTTGAATTTACTTTTATCAGATTTATTGTGGGGGTATTAGGATAACGTGCTTTGTTTTGAGGCAAAATTAAAGAATATTGAATATCTAGGAAGTTTGAGAAGTTTTGTCAGAAAATCGGTTTCTTGAGAGGAAGGTTTTAGAGAAAAAACAGAGTTTGATGATGTGCTCAATTTTAGACGTTTCTTGAAAACCCCCACTCAAAGTTGAACAACAGTGCTAGAAACTTTATTTCTTAAAGTTTTCTGAATATCTAATTTCTTTGAACTTTTTAACCTCAGGGGGCCTCTTTTTTATAGCCGAGTCCGCACGGCGACACCTCTTTGAAGAGAAGTTTTTACATGGCATAGTACCTCACAAATGTTGCCAGCATTAGGAGGGGAAAACCACCGCTGAAAAATTTTTTCGGATGGTCTCGCCAGGATTCGAACCCAGGCGATCAGCGTCACAGGCGGACATGCTAACCTCTGCGCTACGGTGGCCTTCGCAAGTGTATCTACAACACACCTTAAATTGTTTTCCCCGTTTTAATAAACAACCAGCTTTGTTGGCATGACAAAAACAAGTCCTTATTTTTCCCTTCGCCTCCCCTCTTCACTCTCCCACACATTGCAGTTAATTATAAAACACTACTTCCTACTACCACTTCCCCCCACTGCCTCCCCATAGCTATTTAATGTAGCCAAATCTTTTATTTTGCTGCAACTAAGTACTTCCGTTTGATGTCAGCACCAAAGAGTGTCAGCAGCTGTAGAGCAGCATAAAATGTTACAGCAAAATCAACTTCCGTTTAACTCTCAGCATGCAAGACGTGTCACTCCAACACGTTTACAATCATTCTATTTCCTTCCTTTTCCTTTTAAAAGGACATACATTTTTTTATAGAACTTCTTTTTTTTCTGGCAGTAGCAATGCTTTTGGGGCTTCCTTTTACTGCAGCATTTCTTGGTAGCATTGAAATGAATTTCCAATTGTTTCAGCGATTTTTTTTTGCCACCTTGTTATCATGAAGACGAGTTATGTTCAACACAGCAGCTGTAGTTGCGGACGCCATCTCCATCCTACCCTCCGAAAAGTTTAGCATCATTTTATGGCAGGTCCTTTTCATGTTGGATGATGGGATGTGCCTACAACTATGCTGGGCCACCACTAAACTATAATGGCTGCTACGTGTTCTAGGCATGTTTTGTGTGTGTGTGTGTGTGTGTGTGTGTGTGTGTGGCACGTATTTCAGTTTTGTCTTCATGGCTTTCTTTTGGCAGAGCTTTCGTTTCGTCTCCGTTGGCCTGTTGGGCCAATGTCCAACACAAGACAAAAAAAAAATCGAGTAAAAGCGTGCCAAGTTCGGCCGGACCGAATCTTATATACCCTCCAATATGGATGGCATTTGTCGTGGTCTTTACCCGGTATATCTTTCTAGGCAAACAAAGGATAATGGATAAGAATAACTATGCAATTGGGCCTATATCAGGCTACGATACGATTCGAGCCATACCAGGCTTGGATGTAACAAACCATAGTAGATGCCGTTGTACAAAATTTCAGGCAAATCGGATAAGAATAGCGTCATATAGAGGGTCAAGCAGTAAAGTCGGGAGATCGGTTTATATGGAAGCTTTAAAAGGATATGGACTGTTGGACAGGGCCCGTACATGTTGTTAGGATTAATTATTTTATCTTGAATAGAACCACGAAACGTGATTTGTATATTAAAGGCTAAAGGCCATAGACCTCTTGAAATTTGAAAGAAAACAATTTTTTGAGGATATGGCAGAAATTGAACCCAGGACACATATCTAGTCCCCAATTATCGACTCCCAAATTAACGATGCAGTAGTTTATAGTGCTCGGATTCAGTAAACACCTGGTAACCCGTTTTTGACAGAACACTAGCTGGCCAGGGCTCGCTCCGTTGCGCCTTCCTTCACTCTCTTATTTCTATCTGAGCCCTGTCAAGTCAGAAAATAAGTCCTGTTTGGGGGTGCTGGTACGGCCTTTCAGTTATTTTGCCCCAATGTGGATTCGATATTCATGCTCCTCTCCCAAATACTTTTCTTTTGAGCCGCATATTGCTGTGGTCGGTAGATATGGGGTTTTTTGGGGGGTGAGGCGGATCCCCTTATATCAGATTCATGCTCTGGTCTCAAATACCTTTCATTTGAGCCCCATATTGTCATTATTGATTCACATTCCATTTGGCTAGCTTTGGAGAGGGGCGGCCCCCCTAGATATCCCAACCCAAATAAGGGGTGAGTCGGATCCCCTTATATCAGATTCGTGCTCTGGTCTCAAATACCTTTCATTTGAGCCCCATATTGTTATTATTGATTTATATTCCATTTGGCTAGCTTTGGAGAGGGGCGGTCTCCTTTGATATCCCACCCCAAATAAAGGGGTGAGTCGGATCCGCTTATATCAGATTCATGCTCTGGTCTCAAATACCTTTCATTTGAGCCCCATATTGTCATTATTGATCTATATTCCATTTGGCTAGTTTTGGAGAGGGGCGGTCCCCTTAGATATCCCACCCCAAATAAGGGGTGATCCGGATCCCCTTATATCAGATTCATGCTCTGGTCTCAAATACCTTTCATTTGAGCCCCATATTGTCATTGTTGATTTATATTCCATTTGGCTAGCTTTAGAAGTGGGGCGGCCCCTAGATATCCCACCCCAAATAAGGGGTGAGTCGGATCCCCTTATATCAGATTCATGCTCTGGTCTCAAATACCTTTCATTTGAGCCCCATATTGTCATTATTGATTCACATTCCATTTGGCTAGCTTTGGAGAGGGGCGGCCCCCCTAGATATCCCAACCCAAATAAGGGGTGAGTCGGATCCCCTTATATCAGATTCGTGCTCTGGTCTCAAATACCTTTCATTTGAGCCCCATATTGTTATTATTGATTTATATTCCATTTGGCTAGCTTTGGAGAGGGGCGGTCTCCTTTGATATCCCACCCCAAATAAAGGGGTGAGTCGGATCCGCTTATATCAGATTCATGCTCTGGTCTCAAATACCTTTCATTTGAGCCCCATATTGTCATTATTGATCTATATTCCATTTGGCTAGTTTTGGAGAGGGGCGGTCCCCTTAGATATCCCACCCCAAATAAGGGGTGATCCGGATCCCCTTATATCAGATTCATGCTCTGGTCTCAAATACCTTTCATTTGAGCCCCATATTGTCATTATTGATTTATATTCCATTTGGCTAGTTTTGGAGAGGGGCGGTCCCCTTAGATATCCCACCCCAAATAAGGGATGAGTCGGATCCCCTTATATCAGATTCGTGCTCTGGTCTCAAATACTCTTCATTTGAGCCCCATATTGTCATTATTGATTTATATTCCATTTGGCTAGCTTTGGAAGTGGGGCGGCCCCCTAGATATCCCACCCCAAATAACGGGTGAGTCGGATCCCCTTATATCAGATTCATGCTCTGGTCTCAAATACCTTTCATTTGAGCCCCATATTGTCATTATTGATTTATATTCCATTTGGCTAGTTTTGGAGAGGGGCGGTCCCCTTAGATATCCCACCCCAAATAAGGGATGAGTCGGATCCCCTTATATCAGATTCGTGCTCTGGTCTCAAATACTATTCATTTGAGCCCCATATTGTCATTATTGATTTATATTCCATTTGGCTAGCTTTGGAAGTGGGTCGGCCCCCTAGATATCCCACTCCAAATAAGGGGTGAGTCGGATCCCCTTATATCAGATTCATGCTCTGGTCTCAAATACCTTTCATTTGAGCCCCATATTGTCATTATTGATTTATATTCCATTTGGCTAGTTTTGGAGAGGGGCGGTCCCCTTAGATAACCCATCCCAAATAAGGGGCGAGTCGGATCCCCTTTATATCAGATTTATGCTCTGGTCTCAAATACCCCATATTGTCATTATTGATTTATATTCCATTTGGCAAGCTTTGGAAGTGGGGCGGCCCCCCTAGATATCCCTCCCTAAATAAGGATGCCAAATTTCGGTTTTTGATTTTGTGTGGGGGGGGGGGGGGTGGTTAAGGGGGCTGACCCTGAAATAATATCAACATCGTGCTAAAGCACGATTTAATTTCGAGATCGACATGTCCGGCTGAACGCCAGGACGTTTAATTCCCATATTATCCCGTTCGAACTACACGTTTTATTGAAGCCTATTAAGAGGGTGGGCCGGTCCCAGACTCTGTCCTTAGTGTGTATATCAGATTTGTAGTCAACTTTCAAGGACCTCTCATTTTTACCCCAATTTGTGACGTTGGACATTCATGCTCGTTTTGGGGTTTTTTTTGGAGATGTAGAAGGCTCGTAGACACCTTGGACCAATATCTTAGAACAGAGTACTCAAGAGTACCAAACACCTTTCATTTGATACCCCTATTGCCCCAATAGGTAACTATGTCCTGTTGAGGGGTTTTTGGGGGGTGGAGGGCGCTTCAGACACCAAAGAATACATTTTTATGTCAGATTTGTACTCTACTTTTAAATACCTTTCATTTGATACTCATATTGGCCAAAACGGTGAAGGAGTCCTGTTGGATGTGTTTTATTGGGCTGAGAGACCCCCTAATACTTTGGGCGAAATTTGTATACCAAGTTCGTAGTCTACTCTTAAAAACTTTTCATTTGATACCCATATTGTCCTAATCGGTAAACATGTCCGTCTAGGTGGGTTCTGGGGTAGGAGAGGCCCCTCAGATACCAAGGAATAAATTTTTATGTCAGATTTGTACTCTACTTTTAAATACCTTTCATATGATGCTCATATTGCCCAAAACGATGAAAGAGTCCCGCAGAATGGTTTTTTGGGGTGGTAGAACCACCCCCCCCCCCCCCTCCCCCATCCCTAACACTTTGGGCGAAATTTGTATACCGATTTCGTACTCTACTCTTAAATAGCTTTCATTTGATACCCATATTGTCCTAATCGGTACATATGCCAGCGCGGAGGGGTTTTGAAATCGGGCGTCCCCCTGCTTATTTGACCCAAAAATGTTATACCAATTTCATGTTTTTGGGGAATCATAAGGTGGCATGCAAAATTTTGCTTAAATCGGTGCATCCATCTTCGATATGTGGAGTTTTTGAAAATTGTAGTAAGGGGGAGGGGCACGAATGCGTAGGTCACTGTTCAAAATTTCATCCAAATCGGATAAGAATTACGCCCTCTACAGGGTCCAGAATTATAATCGAGAGATCGGCTTATATGGTAGCTGTATCAAGCTATGAACCGATTCGCACCATATTAAGCACACCCATAGGAAATATCATAGTACAAAATTTCAGCCAAATCGGATAAGAATTGCGCCCCCTAGAGGCTCAAGAAGTCAAGATCCAAGATCGGTTTATATGACAGCTATATCAGGTTATGGGCCGATTTAAACCATACTTAGCACAGATATTGGAACTCATAACAAAACACCTCGTGCAAAATTTCAGCCAAATCGGATAGGAATTGCGCCCACTTGTGACTCAAGAAGTCAAGACCCCAGATCGGTTTAAATGGCAGCTATATCAGGTTACGAACCAATTGAAACCCTATTTGGTACAACTGTTGGAAGTCTTAACAAAACACTTCTTGCAAAATTTCAGCCAAATCGGATAAGAATTGCGCTCTCAAGAAGTCGAGACCCCAGATCGGATTATATGACAGTCATATCAGGTTATGAAACACTTTAAACCATACTTAGCACAGTTATTGGAAATCATAACAAAACACCTCGTGCAAAATTTCAGCCAAATCGGGTGAGAATTGCGCCCTCTAGTGACTCAAGAAATCAAGATCCAAGATCGGTTTATATGACAGCTATATCAGGTTATTGGTCGATTTGAACCACATATAGCACAGCTATTGGAATTCATAACAAAACACCTCGTGCAAAAATTCAGCCAAATCGGGTGAGAATTGCGCCCACTAGTGACTCAAGAACTCAAGATCCAAAATCGGTTTATATGGCAGCTATATCAAAACATGGGCCGATTTGGCCCATTCACAATCCCAACCGACCTACACTTAAAAGAAGTATTCCTACAAAATTTCAAGGGGCTAGCTTTACTCATTCCAAAGGTAGCATGCTTTCGACAGACGGAAGGACGGTCGGACATGGCTAGATCGACTTCAAATGTCATGACGATCAAGAATATATATACTTTATGGGGTTTTAGATGTATATTTTGAGGAGTTACAAACCGAACGACGAAATTAGTATACCCCCATCCTATGGTGGAGGGTATAAAAATAGACCGATATAGCTCAGTTTCAATCACAACCGAACTAGACTAATAGGAAGCAAAAATGCAAATTTACCTATGAACATTCCACTAAGAAACTGGGGAAGACTTCTCACATATCACTGAGCTCTGTCCGATTCAAATTTTAAGCTCAATGATAAGGGTCTCCTTTTTATAGCCCAGTCAGAACGGAGTGCCGCAGTGCAACACCTCTTTGAGGAGAAGTTTTAACCTGGCATAGAACCTCAGAAATGTTGCCAGCATTAGGAGGGTATATCCACCGCTCAAAATGTTTTCCGATGTTCTCGCCAGGACTGGAACCCAGGCATTCAGTGTCGTAGGCAGACACTCTAACATCTGCGCTACTGTGGCCTCCTTTTACGAAGCATTTGTGCAAAATTTCAAGCGTCTGGCTTTACTCCTTCGGAAGATAAGGTGTTGTCCACAGGCAGACAGAAGGACGGACAAAAATACCGAAGGACATGGCCAGATAGACTAAAAATGTCATGACGATCAAGAGTATAAATTCTTTCTTGGGCCTTAGACCAATATTTCCATGTGTTACATACAGAATGACGATCTTAGTATACCCTTGTCCCATGGTGGAAGGTATAAAAAATCACCAAAAAAAAAAATTCGTTCAGGACTTGCACAGCCTGTGCCATGGCCATTTACCTACTTGAAGTGTTAGCATTTTTTGGTAAAGGCCACAGAGAACTGCAACGAATGTCAGTGTTTTTTTAAAAACGGAAACGTTTTTGCTCTCAGTAACGCTGTTGGAGGAATAACCCTACCAGCCCATGATTGCGGCATTTTCAGGTGGATCCTTTTCTCTTCATTTCTCTTTTCACCCTATAAAACATGCTTAGTAGGATTTTAGTGATAGGATTTTATCTACAATTATTTTCGTGTTAGCTTCTTTATGGACACTCCCATCTACAAGGGTTTAAGGTTGATTGACCCATAAAGTAATAAGGCTTTATATTAGGACTACATGGTAATTAATCAAAAAAGTGCAGTCCGATTCAAGTTGAAGCTCATTGATAAGGGGCCTCCCTTTTATAGCCGAGTGCGAACGGGGTGCCGCAGTGCGACACCTCTTTGGAGAGAAGTTTTACTTGGCATAGTACCTCACAAATGTTGCCAGCATTAGGAGGGGAAAACCACAACTGAACATTTTTTTCTGCTACGGTGGCCTCCGTGCAGTGCATCACAGAAATTAATAATACATGCGACAGGGGAACAAAGGAACAAAAGACGTTTAGGGGGTGTTAAAAGTTTGTAGATTTTCTTAAGATTGACGTCTTAGTAATCCAATGACGAAAATGGGTGTCTCTCCATTTACTGCCAGACCCATTATCAAGGACTCTCTTTCGATTCTTTCAAAGGCTGCAGTTACTACTTCCGGTGACCGACCTATGATGTCGATGTCGTCGGCATAGACGAGTAGCATGTGTTCCCTTGTGCCATATCTATTTACATGCATCTGGTGTAATCTGGTATAATCTTGTCCAGCAGGATATTAAAGAGATCACACGATAGGCTGTCTCCTTGTCTGAAATCTCGTTTGGTATTGAATGGTTCGCAGAAATTCTTTCCTATTCTTACTGAGGAACGCGTATCAGGAAATGCCATCCTGCAGATGGAGGCCACCGTAGCGCAGAGGTTAGCATGTCCGCCTATGACACAGAACGCCTGGATTCGAATCCTGGCAAGACCATCAGCAAAAATGTTCAGCTGTAGTTTTCCCTTCCTAATGCTGGATCCAGCTAAAAATGCCGCATTTATGGGGTTGTAGGGTTATGCCTCCAACAGTGTTACTGAGAGTGTTAAAAAGCACTGACATTCGTTGCACTTCTCTGTGGCCTTGATTACACTTCAAGTTTTTTTTTTAATGATTTTTTGTACCCTCCACCACAGCACGGGGGTAAACTAACATTGTTTTTCCGTTTGTAACACATGGAAATATTGGTCTAAGACCCCATAAAGTAAGTATGGTCTTGATAGCCATGACATTTTAAGTCGATCTAGCCATGTCCGTCCGTCCGTCCGTCTGTTCGTTCGTCCGTCCGTCCGTTTGTCCCTGTGTCTGCTTGTGGACAGCACCTGATCTTCCGAAGGAGTTAAGCTAGGCGCTTGAAATTTCGCAAAAATGCTTCGTATTAGGGGGCCACAGTAGCGCAGAGGTAAGTAAGTCCGCCTATGACACTGAACGCCTGGGTTCCAGTCCTGTTGAGACCATCATACTGGCAACATTTGTGAGGTAATATGACATGTAAAACTTCTCTTCAAGAGGTGTCGCACTGTGGCACGCCGTTCGGACTCGGCTTTAAAAAAGAGGCCCCTTATTATTCAGCTTAAACTTGAATCGGACTGCACTCATTGTTATATGAGAAGTTTGCCCCTGTCTCTTAGTGGAATGTTCATAGGAAAAATTTCCATTACATGATAAGCCCTCTCCTTGTCTGAAACCTTGTTTGGTATTTAATGGAATGATCTAGAGAGATTCTTTCCTATTCTTACTGAGGAACGCGTATCAGCAAGTGTCATCCTGCAAAGTCTTATTAATATTGCAGAGATACCAAACTAAGACATGGCGTGAAATACCTTTGTATTTATAGGGAGAGCGGCTTTCTAATCAACGAAGCGATAGTAAAAGTTGACCCGACCTTCTCCATTTATCTCCAGGTTTTGCTACAGTTTGAATATCTGGTCCATGGTAGATTTGCCAGGTCTAAAGCCGCATTGATAGGGCCCAATTATCTCCTTGACTTTAGGTTTTAATCTTTCCCACAGTACGCTCAAGAGTATTTTGTATGCGATGGCGAGAAGACTTATTCCTCTGTGGTTGGCATATTCCGTTTTGTCTCCTTTCTTGTGTACGGGACATAGTATGCTGAGGTTCCAATCATCTGGTATGCGTTCTTCTAGCCAGATGGAGCAGACAAGCTGATGCTTACGCCTTATCAGCATGTCGCCTCCGGTCTTAAATAGTTCAGCGGGTAAGCCGTCAGCACCTGCTGCCTTGTTGTTCTTTAGTCGGGTCACCGCGACTTGGACCTCATTTTGACCAGGAGGTAAACATTCTATACCATCATCAGGGACTGGTTCTGCGGTATCCTCTTCGCCACCATCGTCGGACACTAGCAGTTGGGTACAATGTTCTTTCCATATACTCAGCATGCTATCTGTGTCAGTTACCAGATTTCCTTCTTTGTCTCTGCAGGAGGATGTGCCTGCACCAAAGCCATCGGTTTGATGTTTAAATCTTTGGTAGAATTTCCGGACTTCACTCTGACTCCTGTATATCTCAAATCGCTCATACTCACGTCTTTCCAGTTCCCTTTTTCTTTCTGTGGAATAGACGTTTCTCCTCTCTCCTTTTCTCCCGATACCTCTCCTTCATCTGGCTCCATCGTTTCTACTGATTGTAGGGTTGCTCTATTTGCCGCATTCTTGGCTTCAGTAGCATCTCGACACTCTTGGCCATACCATGGGTTTCTTTGGGGAGGCTTCCAGTACCCAAGTACGGATTTCGCGGCATTTTCCAGGGAGTGGGCAATAGTTTGCCACTGCGCCATTATATCATCGGAACAAGGAGTGGAGTGGAGAATTGGATCAGTTGAGTGGAGTATGCCGCTGTCATCTGTTGTGTTTGTAGCTTTTCAATGTCCAGCTTCGGTGCAGTGTCAGATCGTACTTTCCTCGCCATGTTCAAACGGGTGCGAACCTTTGCTGCAACAAGGTAATGATCCAAATCTATATTCGCTCCATGGATTGATCGTACATCCAACACGCTGGATGAATGCCTTCCATCTATCGCAATCTGATCTATTTGGTTCTTCGTATTTTGATCGGGTGACAGCCATGTGGCTTTGTGAATATTTTTATGTTGAAATCTGATGCTGATGTTATTTGCCGCTTTGATATCTATCAGCCCCAATCCATTGCTGGACGTTATCTCGTGGAGGCTAAACTTTCCGACTGTTGGACCAAAGATGTCTTCCTTCCCCATCTTCGCATTAAAATCTCCCAGAACGATTTTAATATCATGGGAGGGGCAGCGGTCATATTCTCTCTCTAGGCGCTCCTAGAAAATATCCTTGGTCTGCTCGTCCTTGTCGTTCGTCGGGGCAGGGGCACAATTAAGGCTGATGTTAAAGAATTTGGCATTTATGTGGATTGTGGCTAGCATTCAACGGAGTAAAGCTGCAGACAAGGAGTTTCAGTCTGCGACTAACCACAGTCCACAACCAATTTCAAACCTAGTGTTATGGCAGCTATAGCATAGTTCGTCACCGTTTGTAGTGACGTCATTCCCTGTCCATCTCACTTCCTGTAAGGCGGTTATATCTACCTGGTACTTCTCTAATACATCTGCCAGCGCGTATACTGCACCTCCTCTATAAAGAGTACAGACATTCCAGGTGCAGATTGGCAAATCATGGTCCTTTTTTCGTTTGCGCGGATCGTCAAGGTTGGGAGGGGGTCCGAATCGATTAGCACTCTATGATGTGAGCGACAATTCCCCCCTGCTCGACAATGACATTATAATGGGAAAATTTGCATTTTACCCAAGTTTTATACCCTCCACCATAGGATGGGGGTATACTAATTTCGTCATTCTGTTTGTAACTACTCGACACATTCGTCTGAGACCTCATAAAGTATATATATTCTTGATTGTCGTAACATTTGATGTCGATCTTGCCATGTACGTTCGTCCGTCCGTCCGTCTGACCGACCGTCCGTCTGTCTGTCGAAAGCACACTAACTTTCGAAGGAGTAAAGCTAGCCATTTGAAATTTTGCCCACATATTTCTTATTAGTGTAGGTCGGTTGGGATTGTAAATTGGCCATATCGGTCCATGTTTTGATATAGACCGATCTTGGGTCTTGACTTCTTGAGCCACTAGAGGGCACAATTCTTATCCAATTGGAATGAAATTTTGCACGACGTGTTCTGTTATGATATCCAACAACTGTGCCAAGTATGGTTCAAATCGGTCCATAACCTGATATAGCTGTCATATAAACCGATCTTGGGTCTTGACTTCCTGAGCCTCTAGAGGGCGCAATTCTTATCCGATCGCAATGAAATTTGCACGACGTGTTCTGTTATCAAATCCAAAAACTGTGCAAAGTATGGTTTAAATCGGCTCATAACCTGATATAGCTGTCCAATAAACCGATCTTGGGTCTTGACTACATGAGCCTCTAGAGGGCGCAATTCTTATCCGATCGCAATGAAATTTTGCACGACGTGTTTTGTTTTGACTTCCAAGAACTGTGCCGAGTATGGTTTAAATCGGTCCATTACCTGATATAGCTGTCATATAAAACGATCTCGGGTCTTGACTTCCTGAGCCTCTAGAGGGCGCAATTCTTATCCGATCGCAATAAAATTTTGCACGACGTGTTCTGTTATCAAATCCAACAACTGTGCCAAGTATGGCTCAAATCGGTCAATAACCTGATATAGCTGCCATATAAACCGATCTTGGGTCTTGACTTCCTGAGCCTCTAGAGGGCGCAATTCTTATCCGATCGCAATGAAATTTTTCACGACGTGTTCTGTTATGATTTTCAACAACTGTGCCAAATATGGTTCAAATCGGTCCATAACCTGATATAGCTGTCACATAAACCGATCTTGGGTCTTGACTTCTTGAGCCTCTAGAGGGCGCAATTTTATCCGATTTGAATGCATTTTTGCATGAGGTGTTTTGTTATGATATCCAACAACTGTGCCTAGTATGGTTCAAATCGGTCCATAACCTGATATAGCTGTCATATAAACCGATCTTGGGTCTTGACTTCTTGAGCCACTAGAGGGCGCAATTCTTATCCGGTCGCAATGAATTTTTGCATGACGTGTTTTGTTATGATATCCACCAATTGTGCCAAGTATGGTTCAAATCGGTCCATAACCTGATATAGCTGTTATATAAACCAATCTTGGGTCTTGACTTCTTGAGCCTCTAGAGGGCGCAATTCTTATCCGATGGGAATGAATTTTTGCACGACGCGTTCTGTTATCAAATCCAACAACTGTGCCAAGTATGGCTCAAATCGGTCCATAACCTGATATAGCTGCCATATAAACCGATCTTGGGTTTTGACTTCTGGAGCCTATAGAGGGCGCAATTCTTATCCGATTTGAATGAATTTTGGTACGACGCGTTTTGTTATGATATCCAACAACTGTGTCAAGTATGGTTCAAATGGGTCCATGTTTTGATATAGCTGTCATATAAACCGATTATGGGTCTTGACTTCTTGAGCCTCTGGAGGGCGCAATTCTTATCCGATTGGAATGAAATTTTGCACGAAGTATTTTGTTATGACGTCCAACAACTGTGCCAAGTATGGTTCAAATCGGTTCATAACCTGATATAGCTGTCATATAAAACGATCTTGGGTCTTGACTTCTTGAGCCTCTAGAGGGCGCAATTCTTATCCGATTTGAATGAAATTTTGCACGACGTGTTTTGTTATGAAAGCCAACAACTGTGTCAAGTATGGTTCAAATCGGTTCATAACCTGATATAGCTGCCATATAAACCGATCTGGGATCTTGACTTCTTGAGCCTCTAGAGGTCGCAAATATTATCCGATTTGACTGAAATTTTGTACGACGGATCCTCTCATGACCATAGCCTGATACGGCTCCCATATAAGTCGAACTCTCTATTTTAATTCTTGAGCCCCCAAAGGGCGCAATAAAATTTAATTTTGGTCCAAACCGGACCATATCTTCATATCGCTCTAATAGCAGGGCAAATCCTTCCTTATATCCTTTTTATTTTAATTCAATTTAAAATTTCCTTTCTAAAAGCCTTTTCAATAAATAAACGAAGTTTTTGCCAATATCCTCTGCTTTTGGAGAAGGGCTGTCATCCCCAATCTTTTACTTGCTTTCAAGTTCCTGACAAGAACAACGAAAAAAAAAAAAGACTCAGACACAAAAGTAAATAAACCAAAGGCATTTTTCAATAATTTCTGCTTCCTCTTTCAGTGTTGTCAGTCGGTCTTTCTTCTTCTTCTTCTGCAAAGATGTTTCCCTTAAGTCTGGAGCGAAAATTTCCGTTTCCTTTTTTTTGGGAATTTTTTCTGTATGTTTTTGTTGTTTGATTGTTTGTTTTTGTTTTATAAAATACTAATATCCGGTTTTTTGCAATTTTCCTATTTTATTTTGCATGTCAAAAGAATTTTCTCAATTTTGAAATTGAGCAAATAATTACGCTAGAATGACTTCGATATTGTGCAAATCATTGACTATTAGTTTTGGGGGGTGTTTTTAAGGGTCTAAGTGTGATGGGTATTTGTTATACGTTCTCCTGCTAAGTTCCCTTCGAGCGGAAAGGTTAACAGACTGAAGTAAAAGCAAACTAGTAAAAGCGTGCTAAGTTCGGCTGGGTCGAATCGCATTTGCCGTGTCTTTTGCACGGTTTATCTTTATAGGTGGCAACTAAAATAGAATAATGGAAGGTCATAACATGAAATCCCCGATGTTTTTTTAATACACTCCACTAAAGGATGGAGGATATAAAAACCCAACCCGTTCGTATCACATCGAAATATTGGTCTAAGACCCAACAAAGTACGTATGCAAATTCTTCATCGTCTTGACATTCTATTGGGTTGCCCAAAAAGTAATTGCGGATTTTTCATATAGTCGGCGTTGACAAATTTTTTCACAGCATGTGACTCTGTAATTGCATTCTTTCTTCTGTCAGTTATCAGCTGTTACTTTTAGCTTGCTTTAGAAAAAAAGTATATTTGATTAAAGTTCATTCTAAGTTTTATTAAAAATGCATTTACCTTCTTTTAAAAAATCCGCAATTACTTTTTGGGCAAACCAATATTTAGCCATTTCCGTCTGAAATTTTGCACCAATGCTTCCTACTAGAGTAGGTCAGTTTGGCTTCTAATTGGGCCATATCAGTCCATGTTTAGATTAAGCTGTCATAAAACCGCCGATCTTGGATCTTCACTTTTGGAGCCTTTAGAGGTCGCAATTCGTGTCTGATTTGTCTGAAATTTTGCATGAGGTCTTCTGTTATGACTTTCATCAACTTTGCAAAGCATGGTCAAGATCAATTCATAACCTGATATAGCTCCGATCTAGGATCTTGACTTCTTGAGCCGCTAGAGGGTGCAATTCTTATCCGAATTGGCTGAAATTTTGTACAACGAATTCTTTTACGATCATCAACATATGTGCCACATTATAGCTCCGATACAGGATCTTGACTTCTTGAGCCACTAGAGGGTGCAATTCGTACCTGAATTATCTGAAACTTTGTACAACGGATTCCTTTATGACCTTCAACATATGTGCCACATATGGCCTAGATCGGTTTATAAACTAAAATAGCTGCCATATAAACCAATCTCTCGATTTTTCAGCTTGAGCCCCTCTAAGGCGAAACTCTTACGCGATTTGGTTAAAAAATGTTCCCAATGACTTCTACTAAGGTCACCAATATCCATATTAAGTATAGTCGGAATCCGCCCATGACTTGATATACATATATATCCAACAGTATAGCAATTCTTATCTATTGTCCCATGTTTGGCTATAAAGAGATACCTGGCAAAGAGCTTGATAAGTGCAATCCATAGTGGAGGGTATATAAGATTCGGCCCGGCCGAATCTCGAGATGTCAAATCAAGAGACCAGTATATAAAGGACCTACATCACGTGAACCCATAATTTAGGCCCTACTTCTTAGCAGAAGTCGTCCTGCGTAAAACGCCTTCTAGAGACCTCTACCTAAACTTAAGAAATATTTTCCTAAATGCTAGTACAAAAAATTCGTAATTTTATAAAAAGTCTAAAATATTTATATTTAGATCAAAATATCGTTGATGGTTAGTAAATTGTCTTTCGGAAAAGGAAAACATGTTAGAAAACAGAAAAGAGCTGCAACAAGGAACCTCCTTAAGTATTTTAATAACTTTAAACAAGAACGCTTTGTCTTTAAGTTGGGATTTTTAACTGAAGCTATTGGGAGTTATTTCTGGATTTCATGAGATTTAGTAAATTTTCCCATATTTAAGGACCATTTTCTTCTGGTTACAGGATTTTTTATTAAATATAAAAAAAAAATTCGAAATCCTTCTTAATTTGACCCAGATCGGTTCAGATATGGATATAGCTGCCATATAGACCGATCTCTCGATTTGAAGCCTTGGCCCATAAAAGGCGCATTTATAAACCGATTTCGCTGAAATTTGGGAGAGCTAGTTGTGTTTGGAACTTGGACATCTTTCTGCAATTTGGCACAGATCGGTCCAGATTTGGATATAGCTGCCATATAGACCGATCTCTCGATTGAAGGTCTTGGGGTCATAAAACGAGCGTTTATTGTTCGATTTCACCGAAATTTGGGACAGTGAGTTGTGTAAGACTCTTCGACATCCTTCTTCAATTTGGCCCAGATCGGTCCAGATTTGGATATAATTTGCATATAGACCGATCTCTCGATTCAAGGTCTTGGGCCCATAAAAGGCACATTTATTATCCGATTTTGCTGAAATTTGGGACAGTTAGATGAGTGTAGAACTTCAACATCCTTCTTCGATTTGGCCCCGATCGGTCCAGATTTGGATATAGCTGCCATATAGACCGATCTCTCGATTTAAGGTCTTGGGCCCACAAAAGCCAAATTTATTGTCCGATTTTGCTGAAATTTGGGACAGTTAGATGTGTTTAGAACTTCGACATTCTTCTTTAATTTGGCCCAGATCGCCCCAGTTTTGGATATAGCTGCCATATAGACCGATCTCTCGATTTAAGGTCTTGGCCTATAAAAGGCGCGATTATTGTTTGATTTTGCTGCAATTTGGGACCGAGAGTTGTGTTAGGTCATTCGACATCCTTCTTCAATTTGGCCCCAATCGGTTATAATTTGGATATAGCTGCCATATAGACCGATCTCTCGATTTAAGGTCTTGGGCTCATAAAAGGCGCGTTTATTGTTCGACTTTGCTGAAATTTGGGACCGAGAGTTGTGTTAGGTCATTCGACATCTTTCTGCAATATGACTCAGATCGGTCCAGATTTGGATATAGCGGCCATATAGACCGATCTCTCGATTCAAGGTCTTAAGCTCATAAAAGGCGGGTTTATTGTTCGATTTTGCTGAAATTTGGGACCGAGAGTTGTGTTAGGTCATTCGACATCCTTCTCCAACTTGGCCCAGATCGGTCCAGATTTGGATATAGCTGCCATATAAACCGATCTCTCGATTTAAGGTCTTGGCCCATAAAAGCCACATTTATTAACCGATTTGGCTGAAATTTGGGACAGAGAGTTGTGTTAGGTCATTCGACATCCTTCTTCAATTTGGCCCCGATCGGTCCAGATTTGGATATAGCTGCCATATAGACCGATCTCTCGATTTAAGGTCTTGGGCCCATAAAAGCCACATTTATTGTCCGATTTTGCTGAAATTTGGGACAGAGAGTTGTGTTTGGAACTTCGACATCTTTCTGCAATATGACCCAGATCGGTCCAGATTTGGATATAGCTGCCATATAGACCGATCTCTCGAATTAAGGTCTTGGGCCCATTAAAGCCACATTTATTATCCGATTTTGCTGAAATTTGGGACATTTAGTTGTGTTTGGAACTTCGACATCTTTCTGCAATATGACCCAGATCGGTCCAGATTTGGATATAGCTGCCATATAGACCGATCTCTCGATTTACGGTCTTGGCCCGTAAAAGGCGCGTTTATTGTTCGATTTCGCCGAAATTTAGGACAGAGAGTTCTGTTAGGTCATTCGACATCCTTCTTCAATTTTGCCCAGATCGGTCCAGATTTGGATATAGCTGCCATATAGACCGATCTCTCGATTTATGGTCTTGGCCCATAAATGGCGCGATTATTGTTTGATTTCGCCAAAATTTAGGACAGAGAGTTGTGTTAGGTCATTCGACATCCTTCTCCAATTTGGCACAGATTTGGATATAGCGGCCATATAGACCGATCTCTCGATTCAAGGTCTTGGTCCGATAAAAGCCACATTTATTGTCCGATTTTGCTGAAATTTGGGACAGAGAGTTGTGTTAGGTCCTTCGACATCCTTCTTTAATTTGACCCAGATCGGTTCAGATATGGATATAGCTGCCATATAGACCGATCTCTCGATTTAAGGTCTTGGTCACCTTAAAGGCGCATTCATTGTCCGATTTCGCCGAAATTGCGGACAGTCAGTTGTGTTAGGCTACTCGCCATCCTCCTCAAAAGAGGTGTCGCACTGCGGCACGCCGTCCGGACTCGGCTTAAATTTCAACAAAAAAAAAAATAAAACTCGTATATCCCCAAAACCAGTAGAGATATTATACACCTCAACCGGACTTTTTTGTAGTGCTCTTTGAGCATTATCCAGCCAAAGAAAAGGAATTTTGAAAATCGGATGGGAAATAAAGATTTGGCAGCCAGAAAAATTTTTCGAAATGCCCAGTTTTAGGAGCCCGCCAAGAGGCGCCTGGACCATCTAAGGTCTTGAAATTGTGCGCATGATCTCGATAACACCTCAGCTTGAACCATGTTCAATTTTAAAGAGTTATCTCTTTCCGTTATGAAATGGCATCATTTTTATTAGCTTTTTTTCGATTTTCTCCCAATGTGTATCGTCGGCCTATTGGCATAGACCAATGACTTGAAGTAGCTCCAAAAAAGATAGTCTAGATAGGTGTCAAATCGCACAAACGAGGCGGTCAATCAGCTGGCACAATTTCTTGAGATAGCACGCTCATCCAACATACTCTTCTCAATAAATCGATTGTAACGTGGGTTGTTTGGCTTGGCGTCACGTTACCTTGCATGGATAACGCTACACAAACGAACTACGTCTAAAAAACCTGACAATCTATAACCAAAATTCGGAATCGCTGACCGTTTCCTTAACAGAGCGTTAACTTAAAATTTGAAGAAGCAAATTTTTAGGTTAAGGGGTTCGTCAAAAAGCTAAATATGCCTTATTGGTCAGTTGAAAATCCCTATGTGCTTCATGAATCAACACTACATTCACAAAAAATAGCTGCTTGGTGCGGCTTGCATGTAGGCGGCGTCTTTGGGCCATACTTCTTTGTCGACGATACCAACCCTTACGTTACTGTGAATGGATTACTCTATTGCACCATGCTCACTGATTATGTTTTGGACAGAATTGGAAGATATGGACCCGGACGACCTGTAGTTTCAACAGAATGGTGTCTATTCTGTTGAAACCACAAGTCGTCCGGGTCCATATCTTCCAATTCTGGTCAAAACATAATCAGTGAGCATGGTGCAATAGAGTTATCCATTCACAGTAACGTAACGGTTGGTATCGTCGACAAAGAAGTATGGCCCAATGACGCCGCCGACATGCAAGCCGCACCAAGCAGCTACTTTTTGTGGATGTTGTGTTGATTCATGAAGCACATGAGGATTTTCAACTGACCAATAAGGCATATTTAGCTTTTTGACGAACCCCTTAACCTAAAAATTTGCTTCTTCAAATTTTAAGTTAACGCTCTGTTAAGGAAACGGTCAGCGATTCCGAATTTTGGTTATAGATTGTCATGATTTTCAGACGTTGCTCGTTTGTGTAGTTTAACATGATGAATATGTTGAGTTCACTGAACAAATTGACAGTAACAGTTGGTTCGTTCACAATTTAAATTCAAAGTTGTCAAGTTTCTATTGGGAGACCCACCTTTTATTCATTCAGTCCTTGCCAAAAATTCTTTAATCAACTAAATAAATCCTTTAGATTCAGTAATCCTTGTGTATGTAGGAAAAAGATCCATTTTATACAATTTAAGTCTCTCCCTACATCTTTAGTTTGTGTTATTGAAAAGTTCTATGAATTTTGTGTTTATTTTTTTGCATTGGGTCTCAATCATAGTTGATTGCTTTGTAACATGCCTTAGGACTTGACCAATAATGTATTGTATTGCCATCAGCCATAGGGAGCGTAGAAAAACAAATGCAAGCTTATTTAATTTCTTTTTTTTTTTCCAAATGTCTTCGTCCTCAAAATGATTGATTTCTTTGTTTATGAACTTCAACTGAACCGAAAGAAAACACAACTTTATTAAAAAGTTGACTCATAACTACTTGCCCCCTCTGCAGGGGTCGCCCCTATTTTCACAGGAATAATAATAACAGCTCGTGTAAAAATCAAAACATTTAAGGACTTCTTGAGAGCCCGTATTATTTCGTTTGCATGTCAACACCACCTGGCTTCATTTGAAATTTGTTTTGCTTCCCTTCAAAATAATATCAAGTCCAAATGAGCTTAAAGTTAAATTGAGCATAAAATATGGAGTAGATTGCCATTTACAGGCAGCGTGGGGCAACGTGAGGCATAAATATGCGGTTGACCTAGAAACATATTTTCAAAGAATTTCCATGGAACATATTTTCTAATGGAAGACAAATATTAAACAGAAGAAAGAGAATAAGGCAACAAAGTTTTCAGTAATGTGAGTTTTTCTATGTAATGCTCAGCGAAAAAGATGGATTTTTCATTTACAATTTCCCGAAATACCATGATAAAGAGTAGGACATCCTGCGAACTGCTCAAATACAAACAGCATGCCCATGTCAAAGGAAGCTCGGTGGAGACTGCCCCTGCATGAGGTTGTGCATAAAATGGAAGAATCCTACGATTCCAGGATGTACACACAGAAAGAAATGCTGAAACGGTATTGGCTATGGCATATGACTGTGCTAGATCTAGGGGGTCCCAATGTTAATCCAGAGAAGGCTGAAAACTATCTACCTGTTCATTATGAAGATGAAGGTGGGCCAATTTGAGGCACCACGTTTCTTCTACAGGACGATTTCGCTATCCGACAGGGTCAAATACTTTGGAGTGATCTTGAAGGGGAAACTGAACTTGAAATATCACATTCGGAGCGTACCAAGAAAGCTCACATATGTAGGGCAACATGTAGACGGGCAGTAGGTTCGAAATGGCGCCTAAATCCGAGGATAGTCCATTGGCTGTACAGGAGTGTGATAACACCAATTCTTACTTACGCCTTAGTAGTGCGACGGACTGCAGTGGAGAACAAGTAACTCAACAGGTTCAGAGAACATGTTGTCATAGCATAGGCGAAGTGATAAGAACCAACAACAACAACAACTTTGGTCGAAAAAACAACTACGAAATTTGTCAATTTTCCTGCAACAAATTAGCATAGGCGAAGTGATGAGAACCACGAGCACTTCAACTGGAAACTATTCTAGATATCCGAATCATTGACATACACACAGATAAAAATAATTTTGACTAACAACAACTTTGGTCGAAAAAACAACTACGAAATTTGTTAATTGTCCTGCAACAAATTAGCATAGGCGAAGTGATGAGAACCACGCGCACTACAACTGGAAACTATTCTAGATATCCGTATCATTGACATACACACAGATAACAAAATTTTTATAAACAACAACTTTGGTCGAAAAAACAACTACGAAATTTGTTAATTTTCCTGCAACAAATTAGCATAGGCGAAGTGATGAGAACCACGCGCACTACAACTGGAAACTATTCTAGATATCCGTATCATTGACATACACACAGATAAAAATAATTTTGACTAACAACAACTTTGGTCGAAAAAACGACTACGAAATTTGTTAATTTTCCTGCAACAAATTAGCATAGCCGAAGTGATGAGAACACCGCGCACTACAAATGTAAACTATTCTAGATATCCGAATCAATGACATACACACAGATAACAACAATTTTCATAAACAACAACTTTGGTCGAAAAAACAACTACAAAATTTGTTAATTTTCCTGCAACAAATTAGCATAGGCGAAGTTATGAGAACCACGCGCACTACAACTGGAAACTATTCTTGATATCCGAATCAATGACATACACACAGATAAAAATAATTTTGACTAACAACAACTTTGGTCGTAAAAACAACTACGAAATTTGTTAATTTTCCTGCAACAAATTAGCATAGGCGAAGTGATGAGAACACCGCGCACTACAACTGTATACTATTCTAGATATCCGAATCATTGACATACACACAGATAAAAATAATTTTGACTAACAACAACTTTGGTCGAAAAAACAACTACGAAATTTGTTAATTTTCCTGCAACAAATTATTATGAATCTCAACGACCCAAAGTACAAATTTGTTGTTGAAAGGCACTATTTGCACGCCAACATATAACAACAATATATCCATAAGCAATGCAAAAAAACCATATAACCAGCCAACGCATGTGCTTTGCTTCGGGTGGTGGTGTTTTTGTTTTCTTTGTCTAGCTCCCGCTGCTTTGTCGCATTCGTTTTACTGTTGCTTTCGGGGTTTTCTCTATCACTCTCTACTATTACCATTAAAAACTAATTTTAATCATTTTGTTGCCGCAGAATACTGAACTCATGATCCCATGTTTGCCCGCATCCTCTAGCCTACCGACATCATTTTCTTTATGATGAAATATATCAAGAAGTACTGAATGGTTATTGTCGTTGGGCCCCAAATTCTCACTTCCGACAACAAAAACAACATTTCCACTGTTTAATGTATTGGCGGAAGGGGAGAAGTGTGTTCGGACTTTGGAGAGCAGAGAAATGCAAGAGAAAGCGAGAGTGAGACTAGTTACATTGATAGACAACCACTCACAGAAAGATAATTTGGGTAGGAGAGACAAATTTATTCTAAACACAGTGGGGGAAACTCGAAAATTTCTAAAGGAAAATGAGGAGATTTTAATATTAAGCGCAGATAAAAGAGGAAAAACTGTGGCGATGAAAAAGAGAGAATATGACGCGAAAATGAGATACACCCTAGGGGACATCTGCACGTTTAGACGACTAAAAAGAGACCCAACATCAGGAATTCAAATCAAAAAAAAAAAAAAAAAAAAAAAAAAAAAAAAAAAAAACAAAATTGTGGACACCCTTTTTAATCGAAACATCATAAACACGACGATAAGAAACAAGTTATTAAGTAAAACTGCTAACGCTCCAAGGATGTATGGACTACCAAAAATCCATAAAACAGGCACCCCACTTAGGCCGATATGTTCCCCCAATAAATTACCCTATATACGGATTATCCAAATCCATCACAGAGATATTAAACACTGTTACGAAGGACTCAATGTACAACATAAAGGACGGAATAGAATTCAAAACGAGAATCAACGACCAAGAGATTAAAGACACGAAATTACTAGTCTCGTTTGATGTTGTGTCCTTGTTCCCCAGTGGTCCTGTCAATCTGGCAATAACGACAGTAAAGGAGAAATTATTCAAGAATATACAAAAATTCCAATGGATTTACTTATAGAGATGGTAAACTTATGTACAAAGGATTCCAGATACTTTATGTATGACGACAGGTTTTATGAACAGAAAATGGGCATGCCAATGGGGTCTCCATTATCGCCGATTGTAGCAGACATTATCATGGAGGAACTAGACAGACAATTGTATATGTAGATGACATATTTTGCATAATCGACAAGAATGAAGTAGAAAACACACTCCGAATAGTGAATTCAATCAATAAACAGATCCATTTTACAATGGAATGCGAAACAACTGGACACAATAGTCCATAGGAGAGGCAACAGATTGAAGCTCGATTGGTATCAAAAAAGCTTCGGGAAGACTCATTAACTTCTATTCAAAGCATCGAAGGAGGATAAAAATCAACACACTGCCACAAATTTTATCGATAGGATTTTCAAAATAAGCGACAAATCCTTCCACATCGAAAATGAGAAGAGAATTCGAAACATACTAGAGCAAAATGATTTCCCAAGAAAAATGGTAACGAATCTAATAAAACATGTGACGAATAAAAAGGACAAGGATACGAAGGAACTTGCACCAAGAATTTATTGGGTTGCCCAAAAAGTAATTGCGGATTTTTCATATAGTCGGCGTTGACAAATTTTTTTCACAGCTTGTGACTCTGTAATTGCATTCTTTCTTCTGTCAGTTATCAGCTGTTACTTTTAGCTTGCTTTACAAAAAAAAGTGTAAAAAAGTATATTTGATTAAAGTTCATTCTAAGTTTTATTAAAAATGCATTTACTTTCTTTTAAAAAATCCGCAATTACTTTTTGGGCAACCCAATATATCAGGCTTTTCGGTGAGATTTGGTAATTCCAGCATTTACAACAAAGACTCATACCAACTGGCACTAAAAAGCGGCAATACCGTCGACAACCTATTTGGCAAGACTAAAACCAGGATAAGGAAAGAAGAAAAATCGAATGTGGTATACAAGATAAGCTGCGATGGGGACAAGTCCAATATATGCCCAATGCGCCATTTATTGGCACTACAAAAACTAAACTGAAGACAAGAGTTTCCGCTCATAAATCCGATCCAACAGGCAAAGGATAAGCCTTTAGAACAGAAGATTGCACTTACAGCCCAATGTGCAACTCGAGGACATGTACCAAATTTCAAGGACGTCAAGATATTAGCCCAGGAACCTAACTACAAAAGAAGATACACATTAGAAATGCTGCACATAATTAACACCCCAACTGCCGAACGTATGAACTACAAAACGGATACAGACCACTATGCACCAATATATAGAAACTTAATACAAAAATATAAGCAATAGACAATAAGCTGCAGTCACTCTTGTGTGGTGTCAGAAATAAGTTCATTTGTTTTAAAATGTAATTCAATTTTAATCAAATTCATATTTTGTTTCTGTACTTTACTTAAATTGGCTATGACAGAATATTCCGTTGTATTGTGCTGTAACTATGCTATCGTCGTCATACACCTCATACAGCTCGTGGTTCATACGTCGCCTATATTCTCCGTTAACGCAAACTGGTTCATATATTTTACGAAGAATCTTTCTCTCAAATACTCCAAGCACTGCCTCATCTGCTTTCTCAAGTACCCATGCTTTAGAACCATATAAGGGGCACGGGTGTATCGAGAGTGTTTGCCAGTATTATTCTTCGCTTAATCTCAAAACTGGTGTCATTCGTTTCGGTAACGGCGGTGCCGAGGTAGATTAAGTTACTGACTGTCTCAAAGTTGTGGATCTCAATTTTCTCCATTTTCTTTATCTGCTCGGTTGTGCACGGCTTTTTGGGAGTTGAAACCATCCATTTCGTCCTATCTCCATTTACTGCCAGTAATGATGCTAGATACATTTTCTATTCAGTGGAGTGGTTGATTGTTATCCGGTAGCGTAGAGTTCCCTGCTAATATATCAGCCAACAGGTTAGCCTAATCAAACGGGTCAGTGAATGTTGGATCATCCTTAACAAGAGTTGGGATAGATGAAGAGCTGCCCTTAACCCTTTTTACAAAAGACCAAAACCTCTTACTTCCTCGTATAGAAGGAAGAACTTAGTACGTAGGCGCTGTACAGCGGTACATTATTAGAATGGGGTTATCACTATTGACCTAAAACTTCAAAATACTAAAACTTGAATTGGGCTGCATTCTATAACTGAAATGGCCCCCTTTTCCATAATGGAGTGTTTCTAAGAATATTGGCATTTGAGGAATTACAGAAAAAACAAAAATCATCCACATATTCCCCGGTTTAAATGGTTAGAATCTTTAACAATTTGATAAATTTAAAAAGAGTATTTTTAAAGAAATGTTTCACATTTTTGTATGCTCTCAAAAAAAAGCACTGAAGGGAGAAGAACATTAAAGCCTCCACCCAACAATGATACCCGACCCACCACATGAATGTTACTGCAAATATTTTTTAACTACTCTCAAGTATGCTGCAGACTTACAAGTAGTTTGACTGTTTGCGTGTTACGTATCGAAACCTTCCCCAAATGACTATGAAGTTGATGATGATGAAACCAAGCAAACAAACAAACTTAACAAGAGTCCTTGAAATGTATGCCAAATGCCAGTGATGTGAGCAAAATTCCTGTATAACGAAGAACAAAACAATGCCACAGCAACAGTGGCAAAATTAAAAATAAATGAAATTATCCTAAGATGAGAAATGTTTCTTATGCAAAGTTGCCCAGCCATCTCAAGGGGTGGCCAGACGTTAAGAGGAATGAAGACGCCCAAGACAAACTGGGCTCATGCACACAAGATAAGTTTTTCCCTTTATTTGATTTGCTTTACAGCAAACAAGCTATGTGCCTGCCTTAGGTGGAAGAAATGTCTTAAGAGGCCTTATTTGACGGTAAAGGGCCTTATGAGCATCTCTTATATAAAAATGAAATTGTTGCGCTTTGTTTGTTTGTTCCGTATAGACTCAAAACCCCGGTGAAAATAGGGTACTAAATTTTTGGATATCCGCTGGGGGGGGCGGGCCCTCCCCCCTACCCTAATTGTTAAAAACGCCAGATCTCTGAGATGCCTGCACCGATTTAAGCGAAACTGTATCGCATCCCACCTTACGGTACCCCAAAAACATGAAATTTGTAAAAAAAAAAATCGGGGTCAAATAATCGGGGGGGACGCCCCATCCCATAACCCACCCGAACGGACATGTTTACCGATTGGGACAATATGGGTATCAAATGAAAGCTATTTAAGAGTAGAGTACGAACTTGATATGTTAATTCCGCCAAAAGTGTCCGTGGGGTCCCCCACCGAATTTGGTATACAAATGTCACTCTTAATTTTCGGGGGGTCCCCCACCCACAAAAAAAGTCCCAAAAGGACACTTTAACTGCTTTGGGAAATATGGGTATCAAATGAAAGGTATTTAAGAGTAGAGTACGAATTTTGTACACAAATGTCACTCTTAAATTTCGGGGGTGAAAATAGGGTACTAAATTTTTGGATATCCGCTGGGGGGGGGGGGGGCGGGCCCTCCCCCTACCCTAATTGTTAAAAACGCCAAATCGCGGAGATGCATGCACCGATTTAAGCGAAATTGTATCGCATCCCACCTTACGGTATCCCAAAAACATGAAATTTAAAAAAAAAAGTCGGGGTCTAATAATCGGGGGGGGACGCCCCATCCCATAACCCACCCGAACGGACATGTTTACCGATTGGGACAATATGGGTATCAAATGAAAGCTAATTAAGAGTAGAGTACGAACTTGATATGAAAATTTCGCCAAAAGTGTCCGGGGGGTAGGGTCCCCCACCCCCCAAAAAAGCCCCAAGAGGACATTTTCACCGCTTTGGGCAATATGGGTATCAATTGAAAGGTTTTGAAGAGTAGAGGGCGAACTTGGAATTAAAATGTTACCCTAAGTGTCGGAGGCCCCCCACCCCACAAAAAAGCCCCAAGAGGACACCCCACAAAAAAGCCCCAAGAGGACACTTTAACCGCTTTGGGCAATATGGGTATCAAATGAAAGGTATTTAAGAGAAGAGTACGAATTTGGTATACAAATGTCACTCTTCATTTTCGAGGGGGAGGGGGTCCCCCACCTTCAAAAAAGCCCCAAGAGGACACTTTAACCGCTTTGGGCAATATGTGTATCACCTGAAAGGTATTTAAGAGTAGAATACAAATCTGACATAAAAATTTATTTTTTGGTATATGAGGGCCCTCCCCACCACCCTAAACTCCCCAGCAGGACAAATTTACCGATTGGGACAATATGAATATCAAATGAAAGCTATTTAAAGGTACAGCTCAATGCTGATTTGAAAAAGTATTCCTTGGTGTCTGAGGCATCGCCCCACCCTCTAAAACGCCTCACCGGGTCAAATTTACCAACTGGGACACTATGGGTATCAAACGAAAGATATTTGGAAGCTGAATACACATCTGTTTGGTCCAAGGTGTCTAGGGGGCCCTCCCCCCAATCCAAAAAACCCCCAAAACGGAATAAATGTCCAACGTCACAAAATCTGTATCAAATAAAAGGTCTTTGGGACTTGACTACGATTTGACTACAATTTGAACAGAGTCTGGGACCCTGCCCAACCACTAAATACCCTTCAATAGGACGTATAGTTCGATCGGGATAATAGGTCAATTAAAAGAAAGATCTATGACAGTATATTTCGAATCCACTGTTGGTATAAGGATTCAAGTATCTGGGTCGTGTCCTACCATTCCGCAGGACAGTAGAACGCGGCAATAAAAGACTCAAATATATTGTCATTTGGTTTATAGCGTGGGGGGGACCCTCTCCTGTCAATGATGTAGGATGACCGAGAATATATTGTATTCAAATGAAAGGACGTGTCAGAAGTTTTTTGGGAGTGGAGTATGAATCTGCTGCCCACTTTCGGGGCAAAGAGTTTGGATACTTCAATCCACTACCAAATCCAAGAGAATGAAGTAGATCTAACATCCAAACTTTACCAACCAACACATTCATCCAATCCTTAGACCAGTATCGGGTGGACCGGGTCTTTGAGAGGCTGAATAAACCATATGCTAAGAAACAAGTGGATAAATTGCGGGTTCCATGACGTAAAAATAAGGGAGCAAACGCCAGAGGGGGACATTTTATTGTCACTCTGTTGGGTGACCACCATTAAACCCCTAGTAGGGATGCTGACTGAGTAGGGATTTGAACCCACCTGCTATGCAGACGATGTTATAATACTTCTTAGGGGTAAGGATCCGAACCAGCTATGCAAGAAGTTTCGAAAGGGTCTTGCATATGGCATATGACTGGGCTATACCCAAAGAAAACAGAAATATGCCTGTTCACGAGGAAGACGAAGGTGGGCCAATTTGAAGCACCACGTTTCCTCAACAAAACAACAAATACTTAGAAGTGATCTTGGATAGGAAACTAAATTGGAAGTGTCACATTCAGAAGCGTAGAAGGCTCACAGAACGTAGAAAGCCCCCAGATGTTCGACACTATGTAGACGGGCCGTAGGCTCGAAATGGGGCCTGAATCCGATGATAGTCCACTGGCTCTACAGAAGCCTGATTAGGCCAATACTTACTTAGGCCTCAGTAGTTTCGTGGACTGCTAAGGAGAAAGAGTGCAACGTTAGAACCATACAACAAGTTCAGAGTACATTTTGCCTTGGTATAGGCGGAGCGATGAGGACCACTCACATTAGACCACAGGAGACTATTCTGGATATCCGGCCCATTGACATACAGACCCAATGTGAGCCAGCCACTGCGGCTATGAGACTTAAGGCGATGGGAGAATGGATTGAGGGTGGTAGCAGCTCATACCATAGCCCATTGACATACAGACCCAATGTGAGCCAGCCACTGCGGCTATGAGACTTAAGGCGATAGGAGGATGGATTGAGGGTAGTAGCAGCTCATACCATAGCGGTATAATCGAGGCGACGATAGGAAATCTGGAAGGAAGGGAATAGGTTTCCGAACGGATACCTGAGACGACGCTTGAGTTCGAGTGCGAGACACTGCTGCCAGCGGCTAAGATTTGGACTGAGGTAACCCTAATAATACACGGATGGATCGAAGCTAGGGGACAGAGTGGGCCTGGCGGTCTACACTGAGAACCCAGGGACTGACATCTGTTTTAGGCTGCCTGACCATAATACGGTCATGCAGGCGGAGATACGGAAGATCAGGGAATGCGTGATGTGAGGTGATACTACCGTGTGGACGCCGAGTGTGAACATCTTTATGGACAAGTAAGGGCAATAACAACCAGGAGGGTGAGGTCACGAGCACTCTTGCAGTGTAAGAAGGAGATAAACGCCTTCTCAGAGGATGGCACAATCCGCATCGTTTTGGGTGCCGGGCCGTAGCAGACAAAGGGGAATCAAATGGGAGACGATTTGGCAGTGAAGGCCAGAGAACTGCCGTCAAAAAACTTGGTTAACCCGCAGCCCTTCGGGTCGAACAACCTAAGCGAAAATCCTATGGGGTGTTCCGGATCATGAGAGGACGAGGCTATTACTGAAAGGAAGTAAGAAGGAGGTTAGTATAGCTTTTGGTGTCATAACGAGACACGTGGGACTACGAGCTCACTAAGGCAAAATGGCTGAGGCAAGTGATAACATGCGTAGGGCATGTGGGGTAGATGAGAGCATTCCTATGACATTGCCCGGATTTCGCGGCTAACAAACAACGGTACTTAGGTGGGGATACGATACCAAAGATGAACCAACTTAGGGGAGTGAAAACAGTTAATGTTTTTGTAAGTAGCACAAAATTTCTTTTTTGAGGTTACTTTTTAGTTTTTAGAGTGCACAAGAAGCCGATTACTGGCTTAGGTGTACGTCCATAGTGCCATGGGGCGGATTAATATCAAATCAAATCAAACATCTTGGTAAGGGCAAGAAAGACAAATCTTGCCCTATACACCTGCAAGAGAGCCTGGGCAAATGTTGGGGGTTTCTGCCACGTGTAATGCGCTGCCTAAATACTGCAGTTGTCAGAACTATAATGCTATATGGTGTTATGGTCTGGTGGACGGCATTTCAAAAGTCCATCTGCTGTTTAATACTCAGCCGGATCCAAAGGATGGATCTAAGCATTGAGTTTTATGATACACCTAATGACTCTGGACATTGTGGCTAGACAAATGGCTGCGACTGTGAGGCTAATGGAACTCTATCCTTGGTCATGCGGCGCCTGCGAACACTACGTTTTCCTTCATATAATGCCCGATGTTTAAGACAGTGTGGATTACCGATTGCCTGAGCCGGTTTTTGATTAAAAGTACTGTAACTTTATTTCTCATAGAAGCGATTAGAACTACGACTTTCCTGGAAGTAGAAAATACATAGACTTCGGATAGTTCTAAACCGGACGACCAGATGGGCTTTGGTGTGTACTATGAAGAACTAGGACTAGTTATATCAAAAATGTTATTTTGCCACTGATAGGTATGGCAAGCGGAGATTCTTGCAGTTAAAGATGTGGTGGAATGGCTTGGATATAATGCCCCAGGGACGATTGCCATAGATATCTTCTCAGAAAGCCAGGCAGCCATTAAATCTCTGGGCAATAAATTTCTGAATTCAAAAAGCTCAAATTCATCTGTTCTGGGTGATTGCGTACAGAGATATCCCAAGGAATTGTAGAGCAGAGGATCATGCTCGACTACACACCTACCTTACCACATTGCAAGGAACCTGGAATCTGTGGGTATGGCTTTAGCGATGTGTAAGCTAAGTCTTCAGTATCAGGCCCGAAGGGCAACGAACGACAAATAGTCACATCGTGGAGGTTGTGAACGCTCTAAAGTTATCTAGACTTGAAGAAGTCTAGCGGTCTGTTGTCGCTGGCTAGTACAGATGACGGAAAACATGCTAACAGAATGAAGGTTTCAGGTACACCCAGAGAAAAGTTGATACCAAACGTGCTCATTTAAGTACCATACGGAATAGATACGGAAAGCAACACCATATGGTACAAAACCAATACCGGATGGTATTAATGAAACATCAAATGATTAGTACAGGTTGGTACTAGCCTTATTACCGAGTTAGTATTGGTTTTAATACTAATCTGTTATTGGTTTTAGCACCAGACCGTTAATGGTTTTAGTACCATACCGTTATTGATTATTCCATTACCTAATAAACAAAAAAAAAAACAAATAAAAAAATAGTAGTCTAATTTTATTTCGATTATTTATGTTAATAATCACAAAAACTAATGTTACACCGCGACCAACCTTAAATCTTTGTAACAAAACTCCTTAACACTTCCGGCGCGATGATAAGAATACAAATGTGACGCCCTCGATTCTTAATAGCCTCTTTTGTCTGGTATTGAATTAATACCAAATGGTATTAAAAATTTTCCCAATAATAATACCATGCGGTATTGGCAAAGTATCGTCATTTTTCTATTAGTATAACGAATTCTGCAAAAGCTGTGAGCACGTTTAAGAAGAAGAGACTATAGAACATTTGCTGTGTGTGTGTCTCCCGCACTGGCAGGCAAAATAAGTGTTGGTCTGTGATCGGCTACCTGCTTGATGACTTGACTTCAGCTGGTATTCCATCAAGGCAGGGACTACGTGCCGCCTTCCTAACTCATATATCGTTCTCTAAGAACATCTGCTGTGTGTGTGCCCCGCACTGGCAGGCAAAATGAGTTCCACTTTAGGTCCCATTTCTTTGAGATTTTGTCTTATTTAGTGGATGTGAACATTCTCAAGTTATTGGGCTTTTTCTGGATGGTTCGTTCTATGGTAGAAACTAGAAGTAATTTTTCCTCTCCTATTGCTGTAATATCAGATTGAATGAAAACGTCCAAATAAATCCGCTTCGTTAACCTAACCTCCTTTAACCAAGCAGCGGTTGAACATTCTTACGAAAATTTTGGTCTGTGATCAGCTACCTGCTTGATGACTTCAGCCGGTATGCCATCAAGGCAGGGACTATGGGCCGCCTTCTTAACTCTACGATCGTTGTTATCTCTTTATTCTTCTCACTTTTCGTTTTGGCTACTTTTTATTACAGCAGCGTTTTGTTCATCCAAGCCCTCGAAATCATGCTAAGGATTGATTGCATCCGATCTCTATGATGAAACATTTGGCGCGTTCTCCGACAGTTAGGCTTAAAGGCATGTTCACATGCCACTAGCGTATCGTAGACTTGCACACATTCTCTCTTGCTGCAGGCCACACTCCACTCTGTCATATTCTCTATGCTTTCTTCGGACGCAAGGTTCATATCTGGTATAGCGTCATCGCAACCAGGTCCACTTAAGTTGGCTACGTTCCCACCGCTTACAATGAATAATTCAGCTATTACGGCCAAATCTACTTAGACCTCCTCCTCCTCCTCCTGAGACCAAGAAAGGCATTCTGCAAGGGCCTTACATTAGAAGACATCTCAAAATTCCGCCACAGTGCTTTCATTACCATACCAATGTAGAGCTAAGTGAGTGAATACAAAGATGATATAATGTAAAAAATTTCCACCTTTATACCCTCCATCCCAACAAAGAAGGGAGGTATGAAAACAAGACTCTATAGTTGTATAATTACATTATGCTTACGTTTGTTTTCTATTCCCAAGGGGTACAGCATCTTTCAAAAGAATCGATTACATTGCATTGAAGCAAACGAAGGCCATGATGGCAGATGGAGAAGGCTTGGGGAAGGTGTAAAGGTATAAAATCAATACCAAGTCATTTCATATCTAAAGAATTTTTATTTCATGATTTGCCACAAGCAAAAAAAATATTAAGTTTTGCATGAAGACTTGATGTAGTTACAATCCAATGGATATCTTGAATTACTTTGGAGCGTTACAGCAACATTTCATTACATAGGGAGACAAGCAGCATGAAAGAATTATTCAAAGAAATATGAAATTACATTCAAAAACCCAGGGGAATGTTGGCAATCACGGTGTAAGCTGTTGGGAAAAGCGAAAGGTAAAATTTGCAATCAATCACGAAAAGGAAACCAGGGAATGGTGAGTTTTGTTGTCCGAAATGAACAGTTCAACAAAAGATGTTATGGTAAATCCAAGAAATAGTTATACTCGTGAAAAGTTATCAAACTGAAGCTTTGCAAAAGTAAGCATTCATGCTTAACTACGGTAAGATGACAAGTAAGAGAGTGCTAAGCTTGGCCGGGCCGAATCTTATATAAACTCCACCATGGATCGCATATGTCGAGTTCTCGGCGCGGTATCTCTTTTTAGGCAGATAAAAAACAATGAATAAGAACTGTTATGCTGTTGGAGCTATATCAAGTTATTGCCAAAAGGTGCAGATTCAGACCGCGTGTCATGCATTGGGTATATACTGCAGGGGTCAGACCTATTATGCTATATGGTGTTGTGGTCTGGTGGACGGCGCTTCAAAAATCCACCTACTGCTCAATACTTGAACAGATCCAAAGGATGGTTTGCTTGTGCATCACAGCCGCACTGAGGACGACACCATCTGATGCAATGAATTTTGTGCTACATCTTATGCCTCTGGACATTGCAGCGAACACTGCCACACATGATCATGTGGCGGCTACGGACACTGTTATCCTTAATATTGTGTAAATCTGAACCAATCTGGGCCAAATTGAAGAAGGATGTCGAAGGGTCTAACACAACTCGCTGTCCCAAAATTCAGCAAAATCGGATAATAAATTGACCTAAGACACTAAACCGGAGGATTAGTCTGTATGGGGGCTTTATCCAAATCTAAACCAATCTAGGCCAAATTGTAGAAGGATGTCGAAGGGTCTAATACAACTCGCTGTCCCAAATTTCAGCGAAATCGGATAATAAATTAACCTTAAAATCGGCGGATTAGTCTATATGGGGGTTATATCCAAATCTGGACCGATCTGGGCCAAATTGACGAAGGATGTCGAAGAGCCTAACATAACTCACTGTTCCAAATATCAGCAAAATCGGTAATTAAATGTGGCTTTTATGGGCCTAAGACCCTAAATCGGCAGATCGGTCTATATGGGGGCTATATGAAGATATAGTCTGATGTAGCCCATTTTCGAACTTAACCTGCTTATGGACAGAAAGAGAGTCTGTACAAAGTTTCAGCTCAATATCTCCATTTTTAAGGCTGTAGCGTGATTTCAACAGACAGACAGACTGGCAGACGGACGGACATGGCTAGATCGTCTTAAATCTGTGGGTATGCCTCTAGCAACATTTAAGCTAAGTTTTCAGCACCAGGCCCGAAGAGCAACGAATGATAGATGGTCACAAAGATGGGGCTGTGAGCATTCCAAAACTATGTGGCCTCATCTAGACTTCAAGAGGTCTACTGCTTTGCTGTCATTGGCTAGAACAGGCGTCTCAATCATTGTGTCCGTCATGACAGGTCACTGTCTAATCGGAAATCATGCTGACATACTGAAGGTTGCCAGCAACGACTTTTGCAGAAGCTGTAGGGACACCGAGCAAGAAGAGACTATAGAACACCTTCTGTGTGTATGTCCGGCACTAGCAGTTAAAAGGAGTTCCACTTTAGGTTATCATTTTTTTAAAAACTTGTCTGATTTGGCGGATGTGAACATTCGCAAGTTATTTTGCTTTTTAAAGAGAACTGGATGGTTTAACGGTAGGAACTAGAAGGCATCTTCCATCTTCTGTTTCTGTGGTATCACAATGAACGGAAACGTCTAAGTGAGTCTGATGGCATACTACCACTTAAACCTAACCTGTATAAAGTTATAGTCCGATTTGGACTATTAATGAATGAAATGAATAAAAATAATGAAGTTAATGAAAATAATGAAATGAATGAAAATAAATGAAATGAGTAAAATGAGTTAAATGAATGAAATAAATGAAAATGAATGAAATGAATGAAAGGAATGAAACGAATGAAATGAGTAAAATGAATGAAATGAATGAAATGAAAGAAATGAATGAAATGAATGTAATGAATTAAATGAATTAAATGAATGAAATGATTGAAATAAATGAAATGAATGAAATGAATGAAATGAATGAAATGAATGAAATGAATGAAATGAATGAAATGAATGAAATGAATGAAATGAATGAAATGAATGAAATGAATGAAATGAATGAAATGAATGAAATGAATGAAATGAATGAAATGAATGAAATGAATGAAATGAATGAAATGAATGAAATGAATGAAATGAATGAAATGAATGAAAGGAATGAAATGTATGAAATGAATGAAATGAATGAAATGAATGAAATGAATGAAATGAGTGAAATGAATGAAATGTATGAAATGAATGAAATGAAATAAATGAAATAAATGAATGAAATGAATGAAATGAATGAAATGAATGAAATGTATGAAATGAATGAAATGAATAAAATGTATGAAATGTATGAAATGAATGAAATGAATGAAATGAATGAAATGAATGAAATGAATGAAATGAATGAAATGAATGAAATGAATGAAATGAATGAAATGAATGAAATGAATGAATATATGAAATGAATGAAATGAATGAAAGGAATGAAATGAATGAAATGAATAAAATGAATGAAAATTAATGAAATGAATGAAATGGATGAAATGGATGAAATGAATGAAATGAATGAAATGAATGAAATGAATGAAATGAATGAAATAAATGAAATGAATGAAATGAATGAAATGAATGAAATGAATGAAATGAATGAAATGAATGAAATGAATGAAATGAATGAAATGAATGAAATGAATGAAATGAATGAAATGAATGAAATGAATGAAATGAATGACATGAATGACATGAATGAAATGAATGAAATGAATGAAATAAATGAAATGAATGAAATGAATGAAATGAATGAAATGAATGAAATGAATGAAATTAATGAAATGAATGAAATGAATGAAATGAATGAAGTGAAGGAAATGAATGAATCAATCAATCAATGAATCAAGAAGCAAAATGGGGAGATCGGTTTATATGGGAGTTGTATTAAGCTATAGATCGATTCAGACCATATTGGACACATATATTGAAGAGCATGGGAGAAGCCGTTGTACAAAATTGCTGCCAAATCGGATGAGAATTGCGCCCTCTAGAAGCTCAAGAAGTCAAGACCCTAGATCGCTTTATATGTCAGCTATATTAAAACATGGACGGATTTTGTCCATTTGCAATCCCAACCGCCCTACACTAACAAAAAGTATTTGTGCAAAATTTCAAGCGCATGGCTTCACTTCTTCTAAAGCATGCTTTCGACAGACGGACGGACGGACAGACGGTTGGACGGACAGACAGACGGACGCATATTTCGAGGTATGGTATTAAAATTTGAGTCTAAGTACCCATCGGGCCGCCCCAACGCTAAAACTGACCCAAAAAGACATATTAGACGTTCGCTTCAATATGGGGCTCAAATGAAAGGTATTCGGGAGTAGATTTCGAATCTGGCATACAAAAGCAGATCAAAGTATAGGGGGTCACGCCACCCCTCAAAAAACGCCATTAGACCCATTATGACCCATATGATACTTGGCTGAACCGATTTTCTTAAAATTTTCATAGATTGTGTACGTTTGTCTGGAAGGAAACATAGACTATATAAATTTTAGATATCGGGTGGAGGCGGACCCTCCCCCTTACCTCAAAAACACCACCCATATCCGAAAGTGGTCCGATGGGCACAATAAGGATACCAAATGAAAGGTATTGGAGACCAGAAAACGAGAGCACAAGTATAAAGAGTATGGTTAATTAATTGAAGGTAGTGGGTATCCAAAGTTCCGTACGGCCGAACTTAACACATTTTTACTTGTTTTTTATTCAAATAAACTTATGGCACTTAACTTTTGCTTTTTTTCTTTCCTTTCATTTCATTTTCATGGCCTACTTGTAAATTGTCATATCAATATCATTTCCGTTTAAAACATTTACAATATCATTCATGGCGTGTAGTGCTAGCATCCACTTAAGTTTTCCTCTTAGTCTTTCAATGGTCATTTAAAGTGTTTACTGTGAAAAAGTTTTTTAAGCCACATTGATGTGATTATGAAAAAAGTTTCACAATATGCCTTGAATTTGACTTTAGTTTTAAGAAGTTAAAGTCCTTACATAGTTTTTTTTTTGTCTTCTTAAGAAAAAACACCAGGAACTCGAAAGCACTTGAAAAGAAGTTTCATTTTCATGTTGCCAACAAACCATTTTGCGGACCACAATGTAGGTTAAGCAGCTACTTTAGCATCTTAAGAGAAGTGTAAAAGCCTTGATGAAGACAATTTTCGTTTTCAACGAAGAGGCATAAATGATGGTAAAGACTTGATTTTAGTGAAAAAGCAAGTAAAAGCGACAAAGTTCGACCAGGCCGAATCTTATGTACCCTCCACCATGGATCGCATTTGTCTCTTACAAGGCATAATGGAGAAGAATTGCTATGTAATTGGAGTTATCACAGGCCATGGACCGATTCACATCGTACCTGGTTTGAATATTGGAGACCATACAGGAAGTCATTGTGCAAAATTTGAGCCAAATCAGATAAGAATTGCGCCCTTTAAGGGCTCAGGAAGTACAATCGGGAGATTGATTTGTATGGGACTTATATCAGGTTATGAACCGATTTCGACCAAGCTTAGCACAGCTGTTGGAAGTCATAGCAAAAGATCTCGTTCAAAACTTCTACCAAATCGGATAAGCATTGCGACTTCTAGAGGATTAAGAAGTCAACATCCGAGATCGATTATGAAGTGATTTGAACCAGACGTGGCACAGTTGTTGGAAGTCATAACAAAAGATCTCGTTCAAAACTTCAGCCAAATGGAATAAAAATTGCGCCGTCTAGAGGTTCAAGTCAAGATCAAAGATCGGATTACATGGCAGCCATCTCAAAACCTACACCAATAGGAAGTATTTTTGCAATGCTTTATTCCTTCGAAAGTTAGCGTGCTTTCGACAGACAGATATGCCCCCATTTTATGGAGGAGGGTATCAAAAGCAGAACTGACTTTGGTTGACTTTGGACTTTAATCTTTCAAACAGTACACTCGATAGTATCTTGCATGTGATGGGGAGGAGACTTATTCCTCTGTAGTTGGCACATTCCATCTTCTCTCCTTTCTTGTGCACGGGACATAGTAAGCTGAGGTACCATACATCGGATATGCGTTCTTCTAGCCAGAATGCACAGACAAGCTGATGCATACGCTTTAGAAAGTTCAGCCGGCAACCCGTCGGTCCCTGCTGCCTTGTTGTTCTTCAGTTGGGTTAATGTTCTTTGGATCTCATTTTAACTAAAAGATAAGCATTCTATACCATCATCAGGAAATAGTTCTGCGATATCCTATTCGTCGTATACTAGCAGCTAGGAAAAATGTTCTTTCCATATCCCAAGTCCACTGTCAGCATCAGTTACCACAGGTTTGTCTTTGTCTAAACAGGAGGATGTCCTGAACCAAAGCCATTGGTTTGATGTTTTGGAAAAAATTTCAAACTTCATTCTGATTCCTGTACATCTCAATTCGCTTATACTCACGTCTTTTCATTTCCTTCCTCTTCTTGCGGAAGAGACGTTTCCCCTCTCTTCTTTTCTTCCGGTACCTCCACTTCATCTGGCACATAGGCATGCAGACCATAGTCTTAGCTTCAGTAGCATTTTGACACTCTTAGTCGTACAATGCGTTCTTTGGGGGAGACTTCTGGTATCCGAATAGTACGGAATTCGCGACATTTTTTATGATGTGAGCAATGGATGTGAGCAATGGATGTGCCAAAGCTGGCAGTGGCTGGGTGATGTAGTCGGAGACCTGGAACAGTACTCCAACCACCGAGATGGATTGCACAACTACAGTGCAGACGTGGTGAGTAGAGTGAATTAAGAGTGCTTTATAGCCTCATATTACATATTAGGGTGTGCCCATTCGTCTCCCAGTGTCTAGGGTAAACAGAGTGTCCTCTTCCCTCTTGGCTTTGTGATCAGAGGTCAAGCGTTGGAATCAAGGCAGACATCGGAAGGCCAAAGCTAGAAATGTCGGTGAGTATAATGGAAAAGTGTTGAGTGACATAGACAAAGTGTAACAACAAAAGCGACTGACTGTGTTCGTGAATCCGTGGTAATAACCCTTGCACAGTGGGAAAAAATCGAGAAAAACTAGTAAAAAATGTGACGTGTGAGAACGGAAATGAGATTTCTCTTTGAAATTTGGAGTGGTTTCAGCTGAGCGAGATCGTGTCGTCATATAATAATAGGGTGTACCTCCTTGGTAATCTCTTGCCACCGCACCTGAAACCCCCCTTTTATTAACGGAGTGTCTTCTCTCGCCGGGCCGTATAATAGGGTGTACCTCACTGCTACTCTCTTGCCACCGCGACCGAAACCCGCGATTTATCAGCGGAGTGCCATCTCTCGCCTCCTCGTGCCGTCACCTAGTGAACACGAACAGTTTTGTTTATTAGGGTGTGCCTACTAGCCGCCAAACCGCGTATTTTGCAGTATAATAGGGTGTTCCTCCTTGCCACCGTGCCCGAAACTCCCATTTTATCAACGGAGTGCCCTCTCTCGCCTCCTGATGCCTTCACCCAGTGAATTCAAACAGTGCTATGTACTACGGTGTGCCTAATAGACGTCGAACCGCGTATTTTGTCGTATAATAGATTGTACCTCCTTGTCACCGCGCCCAAACCACGGAGTGCCCGCTCTCTAGCCATTCCCGAACAGTGTCGTGCATTAAGGTGTGCCTCCTGGGCACCAACCGCGTATCGCAACGTATATTCGGATGTGACTTCATTTGTTTACCGTGACCAGATATCTCGCTACGCAATGCTGTGATTTTCCGCATCTGTGCACCGTGAACACCGGTAACGCGAACAGTGCCATGTACTAGGGAGTGCCTTCTAGCCACCAGTTCGTGCCTAACCCAGTATTGGGGTGTGCCTCCTAGCCACCAATCCCCGTGACCTACCGAGAATTAGGGTGTGCCCCCTTGTCACCTACTGCATGCCGAACACCAGTGCCTTACCGTGTATGTAGGATGTAGGACGCGCCCGATCGCAAACCGACCCACCGAACACCACCAGGCTCATGCTCCCGAAACACCCCCTAACCTTCTAGCTTTAAGACTCCATCAAGCAAAGCTAATCTATAAAATTGAATTTGTGTTTGCATGTTTTTCGGTTTGCTTGTTTGCTCCGTATAAAACGGCTGAACCGATTACCTTGAAATTTTCACAGATTGTGTAGGATGGTCTGAAAGGAAACATAGGCTACATAATTTTTTGATATCGGGAGGGGGGCGGACCATCCCCCTTACCACAAAAGTACTACCCAAAAATAAAAGTGGACCGATCGGGATTGTATGGGATTCAAATGAAAGGCATTCAAGAGCAGAATACGAATTTCATAATAAAAGTTGGGTCCAAGTACCTGGGGGCCCCAGCCCTAAAACCTCTTAAAATAGGTTTTTTGGACGGTCATGGCAATATGGGACTCAAATGAAAGGTATTCGGGAGTAGATTGCGAATATGGTCAGGAAGGAGAAATAGGCTTTATAGTTTGTTGATTTCGGAAGGGGGTGGACCCTCCCCCTTTACCCTAAAACATCACCCACAATCAAAAGTGGACCGATCGGGACAATACGGGTATCAAATGAGAGGTATTCAGGAGTAGAGAACGAATTTCATATTAAAAATTGGGTCCAAGTAACTGGGGGGCCGCCCCAACCCCAAAACCCTTAAAATAGGTTTTTTTTGACCTTCATGACAATATTGGACTCAAATGAAAGGTATTCGGGAGTAGATTGCGAATATAGTCAGGATGTAGGAATTGGCTTTATAGTTTTGTTGATTTCTGAAGGGGGTGGACCCTCCCCCTTTACCCTAAAACATCACCCACAATCAAAAGTGGACCGATCGGGACAATATGGGTATCAAATGATAGGTATTCAGGAGTAGAGAACGAATTTCATATTAAAAATTGGATCCAAATAAACGGGGGGCCGCCCCAAACCCAAACCCCCCTAAAATAGGTTTTTGGACCTTCAAGACAATATTGTACTCAAATGAAAGGTATTCGGGAGTAGATTGCGAATATAGCCAGGATGTAGGAATAGGCTTTATAGTTTTGTTGATTTCAGAAGGGGGTGGACCCTCCCCCTTTACCCTAAAACATCACCCACAATCAAAAGTGGACCGATCGGGACAATATGGATATCAAATGAAAGGTATTCAGGAGTAGAGAAGGAATTTCATATTAAAAATTGGGCTCCAGTAACTGGGGGGCCGCCCCAACCCCAAAACCCCCTAAAATAGGTTTTTTGGACCTTCATGACAATATTGGACTCAAAGGAAAGGTATTCGGGAGTAGATTGCGAATATAGCCAGGATGTAGGAATAGGCTTTATAGTTTTGTTGATTTCAGAAGGGGATGGACCCTCCCCCTTTACCATAAAACACCACCCAAAATCAAAAGTGGACTGATCGGGACAATATGGATATCAAATGAAAGGTATTGGAAAATAGAATACGAATATGGTTAAATTAAAATTTGGGTCTAAGTTTCCATCGGGCCGCCCCAACCCCAAAACTCTCCCAAACACACATATTGGACGATCATTTCAATATGGAGCTCAAATGAAAGGTATTCGGAAGTTTATTACGAATCTGGCATACAAAATCAGATCGAAGTGTAGGGGGTCACTCTGTAACGACAGGTTTCCCCTCGTGTGCTGGGGTATAACTCGCGGGGAAGGGTCCGTCACAGAAATTTATATTTGCCGAGACTAGAGTAGAGAACACGGAGTCAGGTTTTGGTTTTACAAATCTGTTTATTTAACTCAGGAAAAGTTCCTTAACGATTTAAACACTAAGGCCGAGACCTGGGATGGTTCTCTGTTGTGCCGAGCTAGGGGTACTTCGACGGTGGCTGCGCTCGTGAGACCTGGTACGGTTCTCTGGTGTGGGAACCCGGGTGTACTTCGATGGTGGCCGCGTCTGGGAGGCCTGGTACGGTTCTCGGTTGTATGAGACCTGGCCCGGTTCTCAGCTGTACGAATCCTGGTATGGTTCCCGGTTGTATGAGACCTGGTACGGTTCTCAGCTGTGAGCCCGGATGTCCCTGGACAGGGGCGTAAGAGGACTATGGCAACCCGCTCTGAGGGAGGGGTCCTGCTGGCGTGGACGATCGCAGTGCGAGATGGGTGAAGACCTGGACCGGTTCTTGCACCCTGGTGAGTGGCTTGGCGTGGGGTCCGCGAAGTGGGATCGTGGGACCGTCCGTCTTTCGTCAGTTATGTCCCTACCGTGCGGTGTCGGTCGGGGTCTATCGCTAACGCGGCGTACCCAATGTGGCGCAAAACAAACTGCCCACGGACGTTCGCGGTGTCGGCGGGAAACACGAGGCTAAAACGGTGCAGTGGCCACGAAAGTTCACTGGTTGCGGGAAAGTTTAACGAAGCGGTTACGTTGCAGTGACCACGAGAGTTCACTGTCTACGGGTCTCAGACAGCAAAGATTAACGAAGCATTTACGTTGCAGTGTCCACGAGAGTTCACTGTTTGCGGGAAGGTCTAACGAAGCGTCTACGGTGCAGGGACCACGAAAGTTCACTGGTTGCGGGGCTCAGACGGCAAAGATTAACGAAGCATTTACGTTGCAGTGACCACGAAAGTTCACTGTTTGCGGGAAGGTCTAACGAAGCGTCTACGGTGCAGGGACCACGAAAGTTCACTGGTTGCGGGGCTCAGACGGCAAAGATTAACGAAGCATTTACGTTGCAGTGACCACGAAAGTTCACTGTTTGCGGGAAGGTCTAACGAAGCGTCTACGGTGCAGTGACCACGAAAGTTCACTGTTTGCGGGGCTCAGACGGCAAAGATTAACGTAGCATTTACGTTGCAGTGACCACGGAAGTTCACTGTTGCGGGAAAGTTTAACGGAGTGGTTATGTTGCAGTGACCACGAAAGTTCACTGGTTGCGGGAAAGTCTAACGAAGCGGTTACGTTGCAGTGACCACGAAAGTTCACTGTTTACGGGGCTCAGACGGCAAAGATTAACGATAATACACGGCTCTCGAACACTGTCACTTTAGTCTTTTGTCCATGTCACTTAGCACTTTTCACTCTACTCACCGATATCTCCTTGGCTTCACACTCGTTGCTTCGCCTCCGACGGTGGACTTCTGATTCCCTTTGCCTGTTGCACCCCTCCTTTTATTCGTTCTCACTCATACCTGGTTTTCAAATTCACCACAGCAGCGATCATCCAACGCCAGGCATTCTCCCTTCAACCATCCAATGTATATGCGTATGGTCGCTGTCGTTGCTGGCTGACCAACAATCATGTGGGGCCCTTGCCTATGCCAACCACATGTGCGTGTGTGTGTCCCTTGTTGTGGCTGGCTGACCAACGCATCAGCATAGCCCTTTGCCTATCCAACAGCCATGTGCATGCGTTTGTTCGTTGTCGTTGGTGGCTGCCTACCCATCCTGAATGTCGCCGTGGTGTCTGGCTGCCGTGAATATCACTACCATTGGCTATGCTATTTTGTTTGTAGTCATACGGTAACTTGTTATGATCATTTTTGGAGCTAACTTGTAAACAAGTATGAGGGCCACTCATTCAGGCGGGAAATCACTGCCTGCTTCTTTTGGGAACAAAAATGATAAAATGGTCATGGGCAAAACAATCGATACTGGCAGGGCGTACACACAGCGAATACACTGTGAGAAATTACCGATTAGTTACTACTACAAAATACACTGAGAAGAATAATTCAGTTCAAATTAATTCATTAATTCACATTCATTACCCAAAATTCATTTTAAATAATTCAACATAAAAAGGACAACACAGGTTAAACGCGAATGGAGACGACACTGAGTGTGGACGGAAACGAGCCAGCGACTTCCGTCATCACACTACTCCCCTCCTCCGGGAAGAGCTGGTTCATCTCGGCATTACGAACACCTTCCCTTGGCGGTTAACCATAATGCGGTAGCGGCGGCCGCAGATCTCCACTACCTTCTTGTACTGCCGATGCGGCACATGGAAGGCTAGGGCTACCCGGATGTGGCGTTGGAGGGCCGGCTGGACCTCGTCCGGCAAGCGCTCCTGGCAGTTGTAGGCGTAGTTCCGCTGTAGAGGTGGCGTCGGTACCACAATTGCGCTGGACAATCGTGCTGGTGGCGGGGTCGGGACCCGGGTCGCTGTCAAGCGTGGGTTCTCCCTTGGAACCAATATTTCGGTATCGGAGGCTGTGGATTCGGCATCCCTGGGGGATGTGGAGTTAGCCGAGCGCGGTGCTACTACGCCTATACTCTCTGCATCCGAGTCGTCCGAAATAATGAGGGACACCGTTGGTGAGGGTGTAGCTGGGTTTGACGGGGCGAATCTAAATGGCCGGGGCGGTGTCGATGGCTCCTCAGAGTCCGATGAAAGGACGATGGTATCTATGACGGGGGGGACGGCTGGTATCCTCACTAGTCGTGGTGCAACTAGGTCGCGTGCCGATGGTGCTGTTGGCCTTCGGGCTGGTTGTTCAGCTACCCTGTTTACGACTGTTGGAGTGGTTGGCCTTCGCATAGGTTGCACTGCTACCACTGGGCGCCGCACGGGTTCAACCACCATCCTCTCCAGCATTACGTAGCATGGGGGTAACTGCACCTTCGGCGTCTTCTTTGTTTCAGAAGGCCGTCTGCGGGATTTGGTCGGATGCTTTCGACGAGAACTAGATTGGCCGGAGTCTTTGCTGCCTCTCTCAGTCGCTTGCAGCTGCCCCTGCTGTTTATAGTAAGCCTTGGTACGCAAAGGTGTCTGTTCGGGGTTCATGGCTTTTGGTGGCTGTGTCGCTATAGATGAAGTATCTGGAGACGGGAGAGAAAAGATTGGAGAGGTTATATGTAAGCTATGTTCTCCCACTTTGTTTGAGTCAATGGGTTGGTCAACTTTGTCCGCTGTAGTGAAAGGTTTTATCCCGCTGAGATGGGCTGTTCGGACGTATCCTTTGGCACGTCCACGCCCTCTGACTATTACGGGGGAAGGGTGATCTAGAGACGGGATTTCGGAGGTTCGGCGGCAATGTGAATCCGGCATTCCGCATGGGCAAACTACGCTGATCAAACGATTGTGTTCGGTAATAGGAGCTGTATCTAGTCCTGATGCCAGGGCGGAGAATATGCAAGACATGCCGGCTAGGGTGAAGCGCGCTCCAATTTTGGCGAGAAAGTCCAATCCTATGATAACTTCCTCGGTGGCATCCGGCATGACTAGAAGCCTGATTGGTACTCGTTGGCTTCCAAGGTCGATGTCGGCCTCGATTGCATGCTGCACCTGACACTGAGAGCCGTCTGCCAGCAGCACCGTCGTGGTGCATGGGATTCTGGGATAGAATTCCTCCATAGCCTGTGCCAATGATTCGCTGATAAAGCAACGGGTTGCACCGGTGTCAATAGTGGCCGCTATCCGTCGATTCCCTATGCCGATGGTGGCCACAAGTCGGGTAGGCTCTACATGCAAAGTGGGGTTTAATCGCGGGGGCTGGAGGTTTTGTGGGGACCCGTCTCCACCGGTTCTTGGCGGGTCCGACTCACGTTTCCCGAGTTTTTCCCGACAGCAATGGATAGAGCGGATGCCACGCAGCCCACAGTCCCAACAGAAAAGAACGGGTTTGTTTCGGCAATGGACTGCAAAGTGCCCATTTTGACCACACCGCCGGCACGCTGTGCGTGGGTTGATGCGAGCGTTCTGGAGTTCACGAGATTCCTCTGGTTGCATCCTCCGGTGTTGCTCTCGCGCAGGCGGTGTCAAAGCAGGCAAGCTCTCCAGATCGTCAGCCATTTCTAACAGATCTTGTAGTGTGCGAAAATCACGTCTGCGGATGTACCATAAGTACTCTGGCAGGGCATTACGGAATATTCTTTCGACCTTTTGTTCCTCCGTGTAATTACTATGCCTCATCAGGTTTTGCATGCACAGCGAGTAGTTTTTGAACGACTCCCTTTGTTTTTGTCGTCGCTTGCGTATGTCGTCATCCAGTTGCTCGAAGAACCGGACTGGGAGAAAGAACCTTAGGAAGTCCGTTTTAAAGCTTTCCCAATTACGCCACGACCGATTATTATTCCGGTACCACACCAACGCTCGGTTTCGTAGCACCTCGGGCATCATCTTCGGGAGGACATTCATATCGGTGTCGTACATCTGCGAAAGCTCCTCTATTCGCTCGACAAATTCTAAGGGTTCCTTTTCCCCGTCGAAATGTACACCCCATTTCCGCACTTGATCCGCTACAGCACGAATATCGGTGGCGGGTGTCTGTGTCTGGGGCCGTGGATGTGTTTCTGTGTTTGCTGACTGGAGTCGCCAATATGTCTCTACGCTTGGTTCACCATGTTCCGGGGCCGCACTCGGCATCGATGTGTAGCCGGTGGCTTGGCCTCCAGTCGGCGTCGGGTCGGTCGCCTCGGTAATAACGATTGCGGGATCCTTAGCTGGGGTCGTATCCGTCCTGTTATCCCGTTTGGAAGATACGGTCTCATGTGTCGCTTGCAGCCCCAGAAGGCGTTTGAGGACGTCTTGGTCGTGCTGCCCACCTATGAATTGGCTAAAACGGCGCCGCAACTCATCGACGGTTCCACCGATTTCCAGGCCAAATTCACAGAGGTAGTTTCCCAATTCCTCCTTCCGTAAGTTATAGACCCACGATGTGCGCAGTGTAGTTGTCATATTAAGGATTCAACTCGTTGTAGTGGTCGAATAAACAGATTGTGGTACTCCTTTCGCTAGTGCGGTTGTTTGTTTCTCTACTCAGGTCCCTGCTCGGGCGCCACTGTAACGACAGGTTTCCCCTCGTGTGCTGGGGTATAACTCGCGGGGAAGGGTCCGTCACAGAAATTTATATTTGCCGAGACTAGAGTAGAGAACACGGAGTCAGGTTTTGGTTTTACAAATCTGTTTATTTAACTCAGGAAAAGTTCCTTAACGATTTAAACACTAAGGCCGAGACCTGGGATGGTTCTCTGTTGTGCCGAGCTAGGGGTACTTCGACGGTGGCTGCGCTCGTGAGACCTGGTACGGTTCTCTGGTGTGGGAACCCGGGTGTACTTCGATGGTGGCCGCGTCTGGGAGGCCTGGTACGGTTCTCGGTTGTATGAGACCTGGCCCGGTTCTCAGCTGTACGAATCCTGGTATGGTTCCCGGTTGTATGAGACCTGGTACGGTTCTCAGCTGTGAGCCCGGATGTCCCTGGACAGGGGCGTAAGAGGACTATGGCAACCCGCTCTGAGGGAGGGGTCCTGCTGGCGTGGACGATCGCAGTGCGAGATGGGTGAAGACCTGGACCGGTTCTTGCACCCTGGTGAGTGGCTTGGCGTGGGGTCCGCGAAGTGGGATCGTGGGACCGTCCGTCTTTCGTCAGTTATGTCCCTACCGTGCGGTGTCGGTCGGGGTCTATCGCTAACGCGGCGTACCCAATGTGGCGCAAAACAAACTGCCCACGGACGTTCGCGGTGTCGGCGGGAAACACGAGGCTAAAACGGTGCAGTGGCCACGAAAGTTCACTGGTTGCGGGAAAGTTTAACGAAGCGGTTACGTTGCAGTGACCACGAGAGTTCACTGTCTACGGGTCTCAGACAGCAAAGATTAACGAAGCATTTACGTTGCAGTGTCCACGAGAGTTCACTGTTTGCGGGAAGGTCTAACGAAGCGTCTACGGTGCAGGGACCACGAAAGTTCACTGGTTGCGGGGCTCAGACGGCAAAGATTAACGAAGCATTTACGTTGCAGTGACCACGAAAGTTCACTGTTTGCGGGAAGGTCTAACGAAGCGTCTACGGTGCAGGGACCACGAAAGTTCACTGGTTGCGGGGCTCAGACGGCAAAGATTAACGAAGCATTTACGTTGCAGTGACCACGAAAGTTCACTGTTTGCGGGAAGGTCTAACGAAGCGTCTACGGTGCAGTGACCACGAAAGTTCACTGTTTGCGGGGCTCAGACGGCAAAGATTAACGTAGCATTTACGTTGCAGTGACCACGGAAGTTCACTGTTGCGGGAAAGTTTAACGGAGTGGTTATGTTGCAGTGACCACGAAAGTTCACTGGTTGCGGGAAAGTCTAACGAAGCGGTTACGTTGCAGTGACCACGAAAGTTCACTGTTTACGGGGCTCAGACGGCAAAGATTAACGATAATACACGGCTCTCGAACACTGTCACTTTAGTCTTTTGTCCATGTCACTTAGCACTTTTCACTCTACTCACCGATATCTCCTTGGCTTCACACTCGTTGCTTCGCCTCCGACGGTGGACTTCTGATTCCCTTTGCCTGTTGCACCCCTCCTTTTATTCGTTCTCACTCATACCTGGTTTTCAAATTCACCACAGCAGCGATCATCCAACGCCAGGCATTCTCCCTTCAACCATCCAATGTATATGCGTATGGTCGCTGTCGTTGCTGGCTGACCAACAATCATGTGGGGCCCTTGCCTATGCCAACCACATGTGCGTGTGTGTGTCCCTTGTTGTGGCTGGCTGACCAACGCATCAGCATAGCCCTTTGCCTATCCAACAGCCATGTGCATGCGTTTGTTCGTTGTCGTTGGTGGCTGCCTACCCATCCTGAATGTCGCCGTGGTGTCTGGCTGCCGTGAATATCACTACCATTGGCTATGCTATTTTGTTTGTAGTCATACGGTAACTTGTTATGATCATTTTTGGAGCTAACTTGTAAACAAGTATGAGGGCCACTCATTCAGGCGGGAAATCACTGCCTGCTTCTTTTGGGAACAAAAATGATAAAATGGTCATGGGCAAAACAATCGATACTGGCAGGGCGTACACACAGCGAATACACTGTGAGAAATTACCGATTAGTTACTACTACAAAATACACTGAGAAGAATAATTCAGTTCAAATTAATTCATTAATTCACATTCATTACCCAAAATTCATTTTAAATAATTCAACATAAAAAGGACAACACAGGTTAAACGCGAATGGAGACGACACTGAGTGTGGACGGAAACGAGCCAGCGACTTCCGTCATCACAACTCTACCCTCCAAAAACGTCTTAAATTGGCATATGACCCACCATGACAATATGCGACTCGGTTTTTTTGTTTGTTCCGTAGAATCAAAAATGGTTGAACCGATTTTCTTAAAATGTTCACAGATTGTGTAAGTTTGTCTGGAATGAAACATGGGCTATATAATTTTTAGATAATTATATTATATAAAAGCTATTTGTTGTTTAAGTTGATTGACTTCCGGGAAATTGATGCTCATTTCCGGGACAAAGTCCCTGGGGTCCATCCCAACGTCAAACAGAATTTGTTTACTGACCGCAGTGGAGCGGGCCCGGTTTGTTTGTAGGTTTGTGTGTTCCTTATAGACTCAGAAACGGCTGAACCGATTTTCTTTAAATTTTCACAGATGGTGCTTAATGACCCCGTGGTGAAAATAGGGTACCACATTTTTTGATATCTGAAGGGGGAGCGGACCCTCCCCCTTACCATAATTTTCAGAAACGCCAGATCTCGGAGATGGGTGGTGCGATTTTAGCGAAATTTTGTGTGCTCTCATATAGTGCCCTAAAAATAAAAATTTGGTATACAAATTTCGGATGGGGTACCTAGGGGGGCCGCCCCACCCTAAAACTTACCAAACAAATATTTAGACCAATCACCACAATATGGGACTCAAATGAAAGGTATTTAGGATAAGAAAACATATCTGATATCCAATTGTCGGACCAAGTGATAGGGGGACCACCCCAAGCCCCACCCCTAAATCGGACATATTTACCGACCATGGCAATATGGGACTCAAATGAAAGGTATTTGCGAGTAGAATTCGAATCTAATATCGGAATGTGGGACCAAGTTTCTGGGGGTCCACCCCTTCCCAAAAACACTCCCCCAAACTGGACTTATTTACTGACCATGGCAATATGGGGCTTAAATAAAAGGTATTTGAGTGTAGAATACGAATCTGATATCCAGATATGGGACCAAGTGTTCGGCGGGCCGCCTTTCCCCAAAAACATACCCAAAGGGGACAAATTTACGATCATAGCAATATGGGGCTCAAATGAAAGGTCTTTGGGAGTAAAGCACGTATCTGACATCAATATTCGGGAAAAGTGTCTATGGGGACACTCCATCACCACAGCAACACCCAAATTTGAAGTATTTGCTGACCATTGCAATATGAGGCCCAAATAAGAGGGTTTTTAAAGTGGAACACGAATCCGATATATATTTTCAAGGCCAACTCACCGAGTGGCCGCCCTTCCCACAAAACACCCCCAAGCCGGTCATGTTTGCCGACTATGGAAACATGGGGCTCAAATAAAAGGTATGTGGGAGTAGACCATGTATCTGATATCAACATTTGGGGCCAACTGTCTAGCGGACGTCCCACCACCATAACAATCCCCAAATAGGACATATTTGCTCACCAAGACAATTTGGGTCTTATAGAGAGTGGGACTAAATATTCATAGTTTTTAGGGTCAATACCCCAAACCGGATATATTTGCTGACTTTTGCAATAAGGAATTTAAATGAGATTAGAAAACGAATTTGATATCCCATTTTTAAGGGCAATGGCAATATGGGGTTCAAAAAAATGATATATAGATATGTGAGAATAGAGCACGTTGTAGATATATTTTCAGGGCTTAGTGTTTGGGGCACCACCCCAATCGCCAAAACACCCCTAAATCGGGCATATTTACCGACCATGTCAATGTGGAGCTTTAATGAAAGGTATTTGGGGGTAGAGCAAGAATTGATACCCATTTTTGGGACCAATTTTCTGGGGGTCTACCCCTTCCCCAAAATACCCCATAAACAGCAATTTTTTAGTGACCATCGTCATATGGGGCTCAAAAAAAGGTATTTGGGAGTAGAAAACGAATTTGATATCCAAATGTAGGACCATGTATTTAGGGGATCACCTCTTCCCCGAAACACCCCCCAAAAGGTAAAAATTTTTCGACCATGCCAATATGTGGCTCAAATGATAGGTATTTGAGATTAGAAAACGAATTTGATAACCTATTATGGGGCCGTGTGTTTGGGGGACGCCTCATCCTGTAAACTCCTCTTCAGCCAATGTCAATATGGGGTTTAAATAAATCGATAAAAATACTTTGTGGAGAATATAAAGTGCAGTGTGCCAAGCTTTTAAAGTTACAAAAATTTAACATCTTAAATATTTAGATTAATTCAAAACCTTAAAAAACATTCCTAAAAACAGGCCAAACAAGAAAACTCCAATTTCCAAGGGAATTTGCCAAATAAAACACAAGAAAAAACATGTAAAAGCTGTGCAAATTTGAATAGGCAATCCTAGCCACACACCAAACAACCAACCACACACTCAAACACACACCACAAACCTATTCAATGCCTGGGAGGCAAATAAGCCCATGAAAATACTATGAGCTTGGCTTATATTTGGAATATGCTGCGAGCTGTATCGCATTCACCATTTTGCAGACGCATTCATCACCATTGCTAGTCTCGAGCAAGGCAAATAGGCAGATGAGCCAACAACAACAAAAACTCAAATGGAGTGCCCCCAAAATGAATGGGAATTTTGGGGGGGAGAAGGGGAAGCTAAAACATAAATATATATTTCACTTTATTTCTTTCGTTTTCCCTCTGACAAAATAAACAATGCACGAGTAAAAGGCAAATAAACACACACTAACAAAAATGGGCCACCGCATATAGAGGCAGACAGACACATAGACAGACAGACGTTACAACAACAATGGACATGTAGTGCCAGGATATGCAAAACACCAAAACAAATGAAGGGAAATAAATGAAAGAATTCGCATATGAAAGGCAACAAATCCAAATTAAAGGCAATGGATGAATGGCAAAATACGTTACGAATGTTGTAAGCCATCATGCACACAATAATCGCCTCTAAATCTTCATTTTGAAAAGGAAAAGCATACAGATTATGCCAAAACATACATTTCCATCCATTTATTTCCGTGATGTGATGAGTGCGAGGGGTTTTAATGGAAGACACAAACAAGAGATGATAGTAGAACCAGTTTCCTCCAACGTTTAAATGGGGTTTATTTTGGTAAGAGAACGAATGGCTTGAAATACTTCGATACCAGTATTCAACCAAATGGAATTCAAAGAAAAGGTTACGAAGGCAGCTAATACTGGAGACTACCATAGCGCAAAGTTTAGCATGTCCATCTATGACGCTGAACGCCTGGGTTCGAATCCTGGCAAGAACAAGAGAAAACAAGTGAAAACGAGCCAAGTTCGGCCGGGCCGAATCTTATATACCCTCCCACCATAGATCGCATTTGTCGAGTTTTTTTTCCCGGCATCTCTTCTTAAACAAAAAAAGGATAAAATAAAAGATTTGCTTTGCTATTAGAGTGATATCAAGATATGGTCCAGTTCGGACCACAATTAAATCAAATGATGGAGACCTGTGTAAAATGTCAGCCAATTCGAATAAGAATTGCGCCCTTTGGGGGCTCAAAAAGTGAAAGAGAGAAATCGATTTATATGGGAGCTGTATCCGGCTATATACCGATTCAGACCATAATAAACACGCATGTTGATGGTCATGAGAGGATCCATCTTACAAAATTTCAAATCGGATAAGAATTGCGCCCTCTAGAGGCTAAAGAAGTCAAGACCCCAGATCGGTTTATATGACAGCTATATCAGATTATTGACCGATTTGAAGCTAATTTAGAGCAGTTGGTGGAAGTTATAGCAAAACACGTCGTGCAAAATTTCATTCCAATTGGGTAATAATTGCGCCCTCTAGAGGCTCAAGAAGTCAAAACCCAAGATCGGTTTATATGGCAGCTATATAAGGTTATGGACCGATTTGAAACATACTTGGCACAGTTGTTGGAAGTCATAGCAAAACACGGCGTGCAAAATTTCATTGCAATCGGATAAAAATTGCGCCCTCTAGAAGCTCAAGAAGTCAAGACCCAAGATTGGTTTATATGGCAGCTATGTCAAACTATGGACCGATTTCAATTTTATTTATCACAGTTGTTGGATATCATAACAAAATACTTCGTGCAAAATTTCATTGCAATCGGATAATGATTGCGCCCTCTAGAGGCTCAAGAAGTCAAGACCCAAGATCGGTTTATATGGCAGCTATATAAGGTTATGGACCGATTTGAAACATACTTGGCACAGTTGTTGGAAGTCATAGCAAAACACGGCGTGCAAAATTTCATTGCAATCGGATAAAAATTGCGCCCTCTACAAGCTCAAGAAGTCAAGACCCAAGATCGGTTTATATGGCAGCTATATCAAACTATGGACCGATTTCAATTTTATTTATCACAGTTGTTGGATATCATAACAAAATACTTCGTGCAAAATTTCATTGCAATCGGATATGAATTGCGCATTCTAGAGGCTCAAGAAGTCAAGACCCAAGATCAGTTTATATGGCAGCTATATAAGGTAAAGGACCGATTTGAAACATACTTGGCACAGTTGTTGGAAGTCATAGCAAAACACGGCGTGCAAAATTTCATTCCAATCGGATAAAAATTGCGCCCGCTAGAGGCTCAAGAAGTCAAGACCCAAGATCGGTTTATATGGCAGCTATATCAAACTATGGACCGATTTCAACTTTATTTATCACAGTTGTTGGATATCATAACAAAATACTTCGTGCAAAATTTCATTCCAATCGGATAAGAATTGCGCCCTCTAGAGGCTCAAGAAGTCAAGACCCAAGATCCTTTTATATGGCACCTATATCATATTATGGACCGATTTGAACCATACTTGGCACAGTTGTTGGAAGTAATAGTAAAATACGTTGCGCATGATTTCATTCCAATCGGTTTAGAATTGCGCCCTCTAGAAGCTCAAAAAGTCAAGACCCAAGATCGGTTTATATGGCAGCTATATCAAAACATAGCTATATCAGGTTATGGCACAGTTGCTGGAAGTCATAGCAAAACACGTCGTGCACAATCGGATAGGAATTGCGCCCTCTAGAGGCTCAAGAAGTCAAGACCCAAGATGGGTTTATATGGCTGCTATATCATACAAACAGAATGACGAAATTAGTATACCCCCATCCTATGGTGGAGGGTATAAAAATATTCCAGCGGTGGTTATCCCCTAATTGGGGATGTAGAAAACCAAGCAACCGCTCTGATTGGTTTTAACTTGGCCGGCTTATCCAGGGTCAGAGTTTAACTTGGTCTTGATTCATTTCAAATGTGAACACAAACCTCCCCGCGGTGTCACCTGGGTAGCTACCTTTAGGTTAGGTTAGGTTGAAGTGGCAGTCTGCCATCAGGCTCACTTAGACGTTTTCGTCCATTGTGGTATTACAGGAACATGCCTACCATTGAACAAATCTTTTTTAGGGCTTAACGATATATCTCAATTCAGCGTTGATCCCCGAAGACTATTAGTTTGTATCGGCCCCGATTCCAGCCTGCATTGTCACAAACTGGAGGCGATCCAGGGAATTCCGCAAGAACATCGCAGTATACTGATGAAAGTTCATTGACTATCTCACTCCAATTATTCCTGGGTATGAAGTTCTGTTCTTGTCGCCCATCTTACTATTGTTCGCCCTAGTTCTTTTAGGCATGGGATGCCCTCCAGGTGACCGCAGCCTTGCGGTGCAGTTTCCTAATATAGATGTGAAGTCTGTACAGCAAATCCCCGAATCCAATTTAGGGAGTCTCTCTGCCTACAGGGAGTTTTAGGATCATTCGCACCAAGTCTCTCAATGAAACTGACTGGAACTTCTATTATTCCAACCTATTAAAGGGCGTGTTGGTTTGCCGGGGGAGGCCGATGGCCTAGGCAAATTATAGGCATGTGAAGATAGAATAGGTTCAGCCTTGTCCTTAACACTCGAACGAGGTGTCTTCGCCAAAACCGCCTGCTGACCAATCGTCTGTCGGCTAGTGGAGCCTGGACCGGCCGCTCTACCAGTCAAAGTTTCAGTAGCAGACAAATTTGGTAACTTTCACCAAAAATTCGGCCAGAATTTATTTTTGATTTTTAAGGATACTTCTATCTGCATTATTCAAAAAGAATTTTTAAGATATCTTTATTCGTTTTTTTCTTTGAATTTTTTCAATTTGCATTATCGTTTTCAGAAAAATTCAATTTTCCCCCTCATTTTTGGAATTTAAATAACCAAATATCCGCACAGTGGACCAATCATTTTTATACCCACCACCATATGATGGGGATATACTTACTTATGTCATTCCGTTAGTAACACCCCTAAATATTGATCTAAGATCCCATAAAGTATGTATATTGTTGGTCGTCTCGACATTCTGAGTCGAAGTAGCCATGTCCGCCCGTCCGTCTGTCGAAATGACGATAGGGGTCGAACGCGTAAAGCTAGCCACTTGAAATTTTGCACAGATACTTAGTATCGATGTAGGTCATTGGGGATTGCAAATGGGCTATATTGGTTCAAATTAGGATATAGCTTCCATATAAACCGATCCCCCGATTTGACTTCTTGAACCCCTGGAAGCCGCAATTTTTGTCCGATTTGGCTAAAATTTTGTACATAGTGTTCTGTTATGACTTTCAATAACTGAGCCAAGTACGGTCCGAATCGGTCTATAGCTCCCATATAAACCGATCTTCCGATTTGACTTCTTGCATGTGGAGTTCTGTTATGACTCCTAACAACTGTGGCAAGTACGGTCTAAATCGGCCTATAACCTGATATAGCTCCCATATAAACCGATCTCCCGATTTGACTTGCTGAGCCCTTGGAAGCCGCAATTTTCATCCGATTTGGCTGAAATTTTGCACATAGTGACTCCCAACAACGGAGCCAAGTACGATCCAAGTCGGTCTATAACCTGATATAGCTCCCATATAAACCTATCACCCGATTTGACTTCTTGAACCCCTAGAGGCCTCAATTTCCATCCGATTTGTCTGAAATTTTGCACATAGTATTCTGTTGTGACTCCTAACAACTGTGGCAAGTGCGGTCTAAATCCGTCTATAACCTGCTATAGCTCCCATATAAACCGATCTCCCGATTTGACTTCTTGAGCCCCTGGAAGCCGCAATTTGGGTCCGATTTGGCTGAAATTTTGCACATAGTGTTCCGTTATGACTCCCAACAACTGTGCCAAGTGCGGTCTAAATCGGTCTATAACCTGATATAGCTCCCATATAAACCTATCACCCGATTTGACTTCTTGAACCCCTAGAGGCCTCAATTTTCATCCGATTTGGCTGAAATTTTCCATATGGCGTTCTGTTATGACTTTCAATAACTGAGCCAAGTACGGTCTAAATCGGTCTATAACCTGATATTGCTCCCATGTAAACCGGTCTCCCGATTTGGCTTCTTGAGCCCCTGGAGGCCTCAATTTCCATCCGATTTGTCTGAAATTTTGCATATAGTGTTCCGTTATGACTCCCAACAACTGTGGGAAGTACGGTCTAAATCGGTCTATAACCAGATATAGCTCCCATAGTTTAGCAGATTCCATGGTGGTGGGTTCCCAAGATTCGGCCCGGCCGAACTTAGCACGCTTTTACTTGTGAAAATATTCTTTATCTTGTTAATACATATTTTGCATATTAAAGGAACCAAATTTTAATGTTGATTCACTCTATTATTTAAAATATCTTAATTTTGCTTTTTGTGTTGTTTAAAATTAAGTTTTCATGAATAAATATTTTTTTTCGTAGAAATTAATTACTTGCGTGTGTAAAATTGCTTAACAGTGTTCTGCTAATGCCAGTAACAGAGGACTGTTAGATCAGTGGTTTTTGTCTCCACTAGTTAAATTCGGCATTTATCTTCGCTCACATTTCTGGGGTCCACCAAGGCGGACACTATTTGCCCCCTGGGGTCCGACCCATTCTGTAAAAGCAAGACCTTCTGAAAAGCTTAAAAAAATTCAGATATCTATAAATTTTATGCAAAATCGACATTTTGCCATCTACTATTTGGCAAATGTGTTGGTATATTGCATATTTACTAGCCGAATTGAAGTTTTTAAGTCAATGTAAGTTTAAGTTTACCTACCCATTATATATGATCATAAACTTTGCTTAGAGTCCTCGGAACTACTCATCATTATTGTTTGCATAGAATACCCTAACCTCATAGGAATACTTTCATTAATACAGTAACACACCGACACACACACACAAAACCATAGACAAAGCTTTATCTGTTGATAGCGGATATGAAAAATGCTAATGTTGTTGCAAATATGTTGATGTGGCTCTTACTTCTGCACACATTTACTGCCATCATCTGAGTTGTGCTGATGTTGCCACATTGTGATGGGGGAGAGGAGGAGGAGCCATGACAACACACTAAGAATTGGAGCACTAACAAATAGGCATAATGGGCAATATATTCCCATGAAGTCCCTTGAGAGAGAGAGAGAGCAAGAGAAAGCTAGAGAGAGAGAGAGAGCAAGAGAACTCCCCATGTCAAGATTATTGAAAGTGTTTCCAAAGAAGCGGTGGTCTTTCTCATTCCTCACAAAAGAATAGTCTCCAGAGGGCATAAGGGGAGGTGGTGTTAACGCAGCAAATATTCAATAACATTAGATATATTGTATTTATATAGACAGATTTAGTAAGAATAAGCGTTTAGCTATTAAATTCAGTTAGATGAGCATACGATTGAACACTTACATGTACACACATACCTTGGGCTATATGTATTGGCTTAACTTAAGAACCCTCCATGCATTTATACTTGTCACCATATGAATTTTTATACCCTCCATCAGAGCATGGGGGTATACTAATCTGGTCATTCCGTTTGTAACACATTGAAATATTGATCTGAGACACAACAGAGAATGATCATCTAGACATTCGGCGTCTGTCCGTCTGTCCGTCTTTCGAAAGCACACAAACTTTCGAATGAGTAAAGCTAGGCACTTGAAATGTTGCACAACTACTTCCTACTAAAGTATAGGTCAGTTGGGATTGTAAATGGGCCATATCGGTGCAAGGAAAAGTGCCGGGCCGAATCTTGGGATCCCACCACCATGGATTCTGCTAAGGTAGGAGATTTATATCTGGTCATAGACCGACTTGGACCCTACTTGACACAGTTGTTAGGAGTCATAACAGAGCACTATGAGCAAAATTTCAGCCAAATTGAGGCTTCCAAGAGTACAAGAAGTCAAATCGGGAGATCGATTTATGTGGGAGCTATATCAGGTTATATACCCATTTAAACCGTACTTTACACAGTTGTTGAAAGTCATAACAGAACACTATGTGCAAAACTTCAGCAGAATCGGATGAAAATTAAGGTTTCCAGGGGCTCATGAAGTCAAATCTGGAGATCGGTTTATATGGGAGCTATATCAGGTTATGCACCGATTTGGATCGCACATGGCAGACTTGTTTGAAGTCATAACAGAACACCGTATGCAAAATTTCAGCGAAATCGTTTGGAAATTGAGGCGTCCAGGGGCTCAAGAAGTCAAATCGGGAGACCGGTTTATATTGAAGCTATATCAGGTTATATACCGATTTGGATCGCACATGGCAGACTTGTTTGAAGTCGTAACAGAACACCGCATGCAAAATTTCAGCCAAATCGTTTGGAAATTGAGGCGTCCAGGGGCTCAAGAAGTCAAATCTGGAGATCGGTTTATATGGGAGCTATATCAGGTTATAGACCAATTTTGATCGTACTTGACACAGCTGTTGGAAGTCGTAAGAGAATGCCGCATGCAAAATTTCAGCCAAATCGGACAGAAATTGCGGCATCCTGGGGCTCAAGAAGTCAAATCGGGAGATCGGTTTATATGGGAGCTATATCAAGTTCTTGACCGATATGGACTGAACTTGGCACAGTTATTGGAAGTCATAACAAAATACTACATGCTCAATTAGAGCCAAATCGAACGAAAATTGCGGCTTGTAAGGACTCAAGAAGTCAAATCGGGAGATCGGTTTATATGGGAGCTATATCAGGTTATAAACCGATTTGGACCGTACTTGACACAGTTGTTAGGAGTCTCAACAGAACACTTTGTGCAAAATTTCAGCCAAATCGGACAAAAACTGCAGCTTCGAGGCGCTCAAAAAGTCAAATTAGCAGATCGGTTTATATGGGAGCTATATCCAAATCTGAACCGATATGGCACATTTGCAATCCCCAACGACCTACATCGATATTAAGTATCTGTGCAAAATTTCAAGTGGCTAGCTTTACGCGTTCAACCTCTATCGTGATTTCGACAGACGGACGGACGTGGCTATTTCAAATCAGAACGTCGAGACAATCAAGAATATATATACTTTATGGGGTCTGAGACGACCCCATAAACGGAATTGCTTGATTAGTATACCCCCATCCTATGGTGGTGGGTATAAAAATGAAATTGTTGCGATGTGTATGTTTGTTACTTTGTTTGTCTGTTCCGTGTGGACCCAAAAACGCCTGAACCGATTTTCATGAAATTTTCAAAGAGGGTCCATACTCTCCCGAAGAAAATAGGGTACTAAATTTTTTGATATTCGAAAGGGGGAGGACCCTCCCCCCGTAGCCAAATTTTCCAAAAACGCCAGATCTCGGAGATACGTGCACCAATTTAAACAAAATTTTGTATGCCACCTTTATCGTACCCCAAAAACACGAAATTGGTACAACATTTGTGGGTCAAATAACAAGGGGGAACGCCCTATCTCAAAACCCAACCGGGCGGACATGTTTACCGATTAGGACAATATGGGTATCAAATGATAGGTATTTTAGAGTAGAGTACGAACTTGGTATACAAATTTCGCCCGAAGTGTTAGGGGGGGGGGGGGGGTCTACCACATCCCCCCCGCTCCCCCCAACCAAAAGAAAAAAACCGAACAGGACTTTTTCACCGCTTTTGGCAATTTGGGTATGAAATGAAAGGTATTTAAAAGTAGAGTACAAATCTAACATAAAAATTTATTCCTTGGTGTCCGAGAGACCTCCCCACCCCCCAAAACCCCACCGCACGGATATGTTTACCGATTAGGACAATATTGGTATCAAATGATAGGTATTTTTTATGAGGGTACGAAATTGGTATACAAATTTCGCCTAAAGTGTTAGGAGGGAGGGAGGGGGGGTCTCCCACCCCCCCCCCAAAAAAAAAAAAACACCCAACAGGACTCTTTTACCGCTTTGGGCAATATGGGTTCCAAATGGAAGGTACTTAAAAGTAGATGCAAATCTGACATACAAAATGTATTCCTTGGCGTCTGAGGGGCCTCCCCACTCCCAAAACCCCCCGCCACGGACATGATTACCAATTGGGACAATATGGGTATGAAACGAAAGGTATTTAAGAGTTGATTTCGAACTTGGTATACAAATTTCGCTCAAAGTGTTGCAGTGCCCTGAATGTCTTGATCGCCACCTTCAAAATGCTTGACATTATAGGGCGAAGCTAAATCGTGCTCTAACAGGATGCTGATATTATTTCAGGGTCCGGCCCCTAAACTCCCTACAAACCGTCCATGTTAGCCTACTATAGCAACAGGGGGCTAAAATAACAGGTATTTGATAGTGGAAAACGAAATTGATATCCAATTTTGAGGCCAAGTGTTTGGGGGTCGTCTCACCCCATAAACTCCCCCTAAAATAATGGCAATTGGGGCTTAAATAAAAGAAATTTGAGAGTAGAGCACGATGCTGATTATTTATCTGGGCTAAGTGCGTGGGTGGCCGCCCCTTCCGACATACCCCTCAAACTGGATATATTTGTGGATTATGGCAAAAAGGGGTTCAAATCTGGTATCTGTTTTACGGCCAAGTGTTTCAGGGACGTCTCACCTAATAAACTCCCCCTAAGCCATACATAAATACCTACTATAGCAATATGTAGCTTAAATGTGGTTTTTGGGAGTCTGAATCTGATATCTATCCACTTTCTGGCCAAAGGATTTGGCTACTCCAATTCACCATCAAAACCATGAGAATGAAGTAGATTCAACACGCAAATTGTAATGGTCGGACCCTCCCCTTAACCTATTTTCAATAATGTGTCCGAGATGGGTGGGGCGATTAAGCGAAATTTAGTTTGTTTATAATAACTTAAAAACAGACATTTGGTATGGGTATGGTGAGATATTCCACCGCCGCTCCACCTCCAAAACCCGCCAAAGGGAATTATAAACCCATAATGACAACATGGGGCTCAAATGAAAGGTTTTTGATACTAGATAACGAATCTGATATATGGGCGGGCGTCCACTTCACCCCCAAAAATACTCCCATACCAGATATATTTACCGGCCACAACAATATAAGGCTCAAATGAAAGGTATTTGGGAGTACAGCACGAAAATGATATCCACATTGGGGCGAAATATCTGATAGGATGAACCAGAACCCCAAAACAGCATGTATTTGCTGCAGGTGTCAGTATAGGGCTCAGTTAAAATAAGAGAGTGAAAAAAGGCGCAGCGGAGCGGGCCCTGTCTAGCTAGTCTCCCATATAAACCAATCTCCCGATTATATTGGGTTGCCCAAAAAGTAATTGCGGATTTTTTAAAAGAAAGTAAATGCATTTTTGATAAAACTTAGAATGAACTTTAATCAAATATACTTTTTTTACACTTTTTTTCTAAAGCAAGCTAAAAGTTACAGCTAATAACTGACAGAAGAAAGAAAGCAATTACAGAGTCACAAGCTATGAAAAAATTTGTCAACGCCGACTATATGAAAAATCCGCAATTACTTTTTGAGCAACCCAATACTTCCCCCTAGAGGGCGTAATTCTGATCTGATTTGGCTGACATTTAGCACATTGACTTTTCCTATAACTTTCAACAGATGTACGAAGCGTGGTTTAAATCCGTCTAAAACTTGGTATAGCTCCCATATAAACCGATCTCCCGATTATACATCTTGAGCCTCTACAGGGCGCTATTCTTATCCAATTTGGCTGAAATTTTACGCAATGACTTTTCCTATGACTTTCAACAGATGTACCAAACGTGGTTTGAATCGGTCTAAAACTTGACATAGCTCCCATATAACTCGATCTTCAGATTATACATCTTGGGCCTATAGAGGGCGCAATTATCAACCGATTTGGCTGAAATTTTGCACATCGACTTTTCCTTTGACTTTCAACAGATGTACCAAGCGTGGTTTAAATCGATCTAAAACTTGGTATAGCTCCTTTATAAACCAACCTCCCGATAATACATCTTGAGCCTATAGAGGGCGCTATTCTCATCCGATTTGGCTGAAATTTTGCACAATGACATCTTGAGCCTCTAGAGGTCGCAATTCTTATTCAATTTGGCTGAAATTTTGCAAAATGCCTTTTCCTATGACTTTCAACAGATGTACCAAACGTGGATTGTATCGGTCTAAAACTTGGTATAGCTCCCATATAAACCGATCTCGCGATTATACATCTTGAGCCTCTAGAGGGCGCCATTCTTATCCAATTTGGCTGGAATTTTACGCAATGACTTTTCCTATGACTTTCAACAGATGTACCAAACGTGGTTTGAATCGGTCTAAAACTTGATTTAGCTCCCATATAAACCGATCTCCCGGTTATACATCTGGAGCCTCTAGAGGGCGCCATTCTTATTCGATTTGACTGAAATTTAACAGATAAGCTTTCCCTATGACTTCCATTAGATGTGTCAGGTATGGTTTGAATCGGTTTAAAACTCGATATAGCTCCCATATAAACCAATCTCCCGATCTCTTATTCGATATGGGTGACTGGAGGGTATGCTGGAGGGTATATAAGATTCGTCCCGGCCGAACTTAGCATGCTTTTACTTCTTCTTTTCCGCATTGTTTGCTTGGCATAGACATGGATCAACAAACGTGCATGTGTGAGAATGTATTTCCGTATTCTGGATGAAGATGAATTATCTCTAAGAAGTTGTTGTGATTTAAATAAAAATTCATGAGCTTATGTGAATCCATTTTTTTTATTATTATGTTATGTACTTTGTTCTGGTGTTGTGTGGAGGGGGGGGGTGAAGTAGTAGGGCCTGTTTCGCTAGATAGGTGTCACGGCCAAAGGTGCGTATGAATAATATTTGCTTTTGTTCTTTGCTCACACAATATGTGACGACAAGAATATTAATCACAGAAAATGATGGCAATGTGCCATAAAATAAGCACAGGCACAAACACTCACGTGAATATGAAGCATGGTGAGAATTATGCTGAACGCTTTAAGGACTTTCTAAGAAATTATAAGCCATATGAATTAGGGAATTCGGCAAGAAGAGCAGAGAAACGTTTAATAACTAATTTCCGATCTTTAAAGGCAAGTAAAAGCGAATATTTCACAGAAAAAAATAATTCGTAAATTGAACTCAGCATGTCACGACGGGTATATACTTAAAGGATAGCAAATGAATTCATTGATTTGTTAGACAATTTCATGCATGCCCTTTTCGATATGTTATGAATTTCATTTTTCCATTAAATATTATCGTTACTATATCACTCCGTTTAATGTCATTGAAATTCTTCTGCAAAACAAACAACAACTACCACCCCCCCTTTTAACTATAAAATATAAAAATTTCCCCAAAACGTTTGTAATGATGTCAAGAACATGAACATTTAAAGTCGTAAACTCTAAGAATATATTAACAACATCTCAGATAGAGAGAGAGAGGGAGAAGGAGAAAGAGAGCGACACCAAAAGTTGGAATGCATAAAACGATGGCATAAACAAAATTCCAGGATATGGAACTGATGAAATAGAAAAACACCGGACATCCGCACAGAGGACCACATACCATGGACCGAGCAAGCCATGGAATGGAGAGCGCTCGCTGCTAAGCACGCAAACACTTTAGAGGTCATAAAATGGAAAACACCCTCTTGTGCTAAACTCGTAAAATACACCATAAACATAGTCAAAATTAAGAGGGAAAAAACAAAAAACAGCCAAAAGGAAATCTAAACAAGAGGCACACACATATAAAGACAAATAGTTTTGGGTTAAAGGGTCAAAAGTAAGGAAACTATTTTTGGTAGTAAAGAAAAATGGTGTGATGAAACTCTTCAAAAAAAAAAAAACATCAAAATAATATTCAAAACTCACCTTAAACCTCAGAAAGCCCAAAATTTATGAAAATTACCTAAAAAGTAAAAAAAAAAAATGATTAAATATGAAATATAGCAAAAGAATTTAAAAAAAGTAAAGAAGGGGGGGGGACCCTCCCCCTTATCCTAAATTACAAAAAACGCCAGATCTCGGAGATGGATTCACCGATATTAAGCGAAATTTTGTTTGCAACCACATGATACCCGAAAAACACGAAATTGGTATAAAACTTCGGGGTCAACTAAGAGGGGGGGACGCCCCATCTCAAAACCCACCGAAACGGGCATGTTTACTGACTGGGACAATATGGGTATCAAATGAAAGGTATTTCAAAGTAGAGTACAAATCTGAGATACAAATTTTTTTCTTGGTGTCTGAGGGGCTTCCCCACCCCCCAAAACCCCCCAGCAGGACATATTTACCGATTGAGACAATATGGATATAAAATGAAAAGTATTTAAAAGTATAGTACGAAGCTGATACAAAAATGTATTCCTAGGTATCGGAGGCGCGCCCCCCACTTCCCAAAAATCATGCAACAGGACATATTTACCAATTGTGACAATATGGGTATCAAATGAAAGATGTTTGGAAGTTGAGTACACATCTGTTATAAGAATTTGGTTCAAGGTGTCTACGGGGCCTCTCCGACCCCAAAAACCCCAACAAAACAGGCATGTCCAAGGTCCAACATCACAAAATGGGTATCAAATAAAAGATTTTTGAGTGTTGACCACGAATCTGATCTACACATTTGGGACAGAGCCGGCTGGGGCCGGCGTGTAGTTCGAACGGGATAATATGGGAATTTAACAAAATATCTATGACAGTAGAGTTCGAGTCTAATGTTGATATAAGAATTCAAGTATCTGGGTCACATCCTGCCGTTCAGCCGTACATGTTGATCTCGACATTAAAGAACTCAAATAAATTGACGGGCTCAAATCTGATATCTGTTTAATGGCCAAGTGTTTCAGGAACGACTCATCTCATAAACTTCCCCTGAACCACACTTATTTGCCGACTATAGCAATATGTAGCTCAAATGTGGTTTTTTTTTAGAATAGAGTATGAATCTGATATCCACTTTCAGGGCCTGCGCCAATCCACCACCAAAATCAAGAGAATGAAGTAGATCTAACATCCAAACTTTGATGGACGGACCCCCTCCTTGCCCGTGCCAGTATAGGGCTCAGATAAATAAGAGAGTGAAAGAAGGCGCAGCGGAGCGGGTCCTGTCCAGCCAGTACACACTTAATTTTGGTGATGGGCATTCTTTTATTCTAGGGTTGCCCAACAAGTAATTGCGGATTTTTCATATAGTCGGCGTTGAATTCTTTCTTCTGCCAGTTATCATCTGTTACTTTTAGCTTGCTTTAGAAAAAAGTGTAAAAAAGTATATTTGATTAAAATTCATTCTAAGTTTTATTAAAAATGCATTTACTTTCTTTAAAAAAATCCGCAATTACTTTTTGGGCAACCCAATACATACCAAACTTTTGTCAAACCAGCAAAAATTAAAGCTTCTAGGAACCGAACAAGGATGATCGAGAGACCATTTTACATGGGATCAGGTTAACAGAACACTATGTGCATGCAAAATTTCAGCCAAATCTCGGGCAACAATTGCGGCTTTCAATCAAATCGGAGGATCGGTTTATATGGGAGCTATATCAGGTTATAGACCGATTTGGACCGTACCTGACACAGTTGTTGGAAGTCATAACAAATCGGACAAAAATTGCGACTTCCAGGAGCTCAAGAACTCAAATAGGGAGATCGGTTTATATGGGAGCCATATCAGGTTAGGGACCGATTTTAATCGTACTAGGCACAGATGTTTGAAGTCATAACAGAACACTGCATGCGAAATGTCAGCAAAAGCGGACAAAAAATGCGGCTTGTTAAGGCTCAAAAGGTCGAATCGGGAGATCGCTTTACATGGGACCTATATCAGATAAGGGACATATTTAGACAGTACTTGGCTCAGTTGTTGGAAGTCATAACTGAACGCTATGTGCAAATTTTTAGCCAAATCCGACAAAACTGTGGCTTCCTGGGGCTCTAGAAGTCAAATCGGGAGATCGGTTTATAGGGGAGCTATAACCAAATCTGAACCGATATGGCCAATTTGTAATCCCCAATGACCTCTATCAACATTAAGTATCTGTGCAAAATTTCAAGCGGCTAGCTTTACGCGTTCGACCTCTATCGTGATTTCGACAGACGGGCGGACGGATATGGCTAGTTCGACTCAAAATGTCGAGACGATCAAGAATATATAAATACTTTACGGGGTTCTAGATCAATATTTCGAGGTGTTACAAAACGGAATGACCCATCCTATGGTGGTGGGTATAAAAAAACGATATTTGAGTTATGTTCATTGTAAGTGTTTAATTACAAAATCCACATTCAACAAACTAATTTTGTATAACCTACACCACCATTGTGGTACAGGGTATTATAACTGAAAGCCTTTGTTTGTAACACCCAGAAGGAAAATAGTGGGGAGGCCCCTCAGACACCAAGACTAAATTTTTATGTCAGATTTGTACTCTACTTTGAAATGCCTTTCATTTCATACCCACATTGCCCAAAGCGGTAAAAGTGTCCCGTTGGGTGGTGTTTTGTTGGGTAGGGGGCCGACCAATACTAAGGGTAACATTTTAATGCCAAGTTCGTACTCTACGCTTAAATACCTCTCATTTGATACCCGTATTGTCCCAGTCGGTAAACATGCCCGACCGGGTGGGTTTTGAGATGGGACGTCCCCCCATTAGGTTACTTTCTATTAGGCTGGTGTTATGGAGGTCGGGTGGCCCCATAGACACTTTTCCCGAACATTGATATCAGATTCGTGCTTTACTTTCAAAGACCTTTCATTTGAGCCCCATATTGCTATAGTCGTGAATTTGTCTTTTTTGGGGGATGTTCTCGGGGATGGGCGGCCACTCAAACACTTGGTCCAACATCTGAACATCAGATTAGTATTCTACACTCAAATATCATTCATTTAAGCCCCATATTGCCATTGTCGGTAAATAAGTCTTGTTTGGGAGGTGTTCTAGGAAAGGGGTGGACCCCCAGAAACTTGATTCCACATTTGGATATCAGATTCGTATTTTACTCGCAAATACCTTTCACTTGAGTCCCATATTGCTATGGTCGGTAAATATGTCCGATTTAGGGGTGTTTTGGGGCTTGGGGTGGTCCCCCTAGCACTTGGTCCGATAATTGGATATCAGATACGTTTTCTAATCGTAAATACCTTTCATTTGATTCCCATATTGTCTTGATTGGTGTATATATATATTTGGTAGGTTTTGGGGTGGGGCGCTCCCCCGAGGTATTATCCCCTCCGAAATTTGAGTACCAAATTTTTGTTTGTAGGTTACTATAAGAGAGCACACAAAATTTCGCTTAAATCGCATCACCCATCTCCAAGATCTGATGTTTCTGAAAATTTGGGTAAGGGGGAGGGTCCGCTCCCCCTTCAGATATAAAAAAATGTTGTTCCCAATTTTCACCACGGGATTATTATGCAAATCGGTTCACCCGTTTCTGAGTCTATTAGGAACAAGCACAAATGGATTTTTGTATTTAGATATCGCCCGATTTTTACTTCTAGAGCCACTGCAAGCGCATTTATTGCCCAATTTTGCCAACATTTTTCACAACGATTTCCTCGACGATTCAACAACGATTTCCTCGACGATTACAACAATATCTAAGAAGTTTGCTCGAATCGGTTCAAATTTAGATAAAGCTCCCATATATATGTTCGCAAATTGTTGGGTAATTTGCAATAATGTTGTCATTTGTCAACCGTAGTTATTACAGTTGGAACATATTTGCTCGAAATTTGATACGGATTGTTTAATAAACCATCTGAAAACATTCGCCGAAGTCCATCAAAACTGGTTTAGAATTAGATATAGCTCCCATTATGTAGATGTAGGTAGATGTAGGGTGTAATACAGTCGGCACCGCCCTACGTTTGCCTTTCCTTACAGGTTTTTATACCCTCCACCATAGGATGGAGGGATACTAATTTCGTCATTATGTTTGTAACTCCTCAAAAAAATTTCGTCTAAGACCCCATAAAGTATGTATATTCTTGATCGTCATGACATTTTCAGTCGAACTAGCCGTGCCCGCCCGTCTGTCCGTTCGTCTGTCTGTCGAAAACACGCTAACTTTCGAAGGAGTAAAGCTAGCCTCTTGAAATTTTGCACAAATACTTCATATTAAAGTAGGTCGGTTGGGAGTGTAAATGGGCTATATCGGTCCACGTTTTGATATAGCTGCCATATAAACCGATCTGGGATAATGACTTCTTGAGCCGCTAGGTGGCGCAATTATTATCCGATTTGGCTGAAATTTTGCATGAGGTGTTTTATTATGAAATCCAACAACTGTACTGTGTATGGTTGAAATCGGTCCATAACCTGATATAGCTGCCATATAAACCGATCTGGGATCTTGACTTCTTGAGCCACTAGAGGGCGCAATTATTATCCGATTTGGCTGAAATTTAGCATGAGGTGTTTTATTATGACTTCCAACAACTGTACTGAGTATGGTTGAAATCGGTCCATAACCTGATATAGCTGTCATATAAACCTATCTGGGGTCTTGACTTCTTGAGCCACTAGAGGGCGCAATTCTTATCCGATTTAGCTGAAATTTAGCATGAGGTGTTTTGTTATGACTTTCAACAACTGTGCTTAGTATGGTTGAAATCAGTCCAAAACCTGATATAGCTGCCGATCTGGGGTCATGACTTCTTGAGCCACTAGAGGGCGCAATTATTATCCGATTTAGCTGAAATTTTGCATGAGGTGTTTTATTATGACTTGCAACAACTGTACTGAGTATGGTTGAAATCGGTCCATAACCTGATACAGCTGCCATATAAACAGATCTAGGGTCTTGACTTCTTGAGCTGCTAGAGGGCGCAATTATTATCCGATTTGGCTGAAATTTTGCATGAGGTGTTTTATTATGGCTTCCAACAACTGTACTGCGTATTGTTGAAATCGGTTCATAACCTGATATAGCTGCCATATAAACCGACCAGGGGTCTTGACTTCTTGAGCCTCTAGAGGGCACCATTCTTATCCGATTTGGCTGAAATTTTGCATGAGATGTTTTATTATGACTTCCAACAAATGTGTTAAGAATAGTTCAAATCGGTTCATATCCAGATATAGCTGGCATATAAACCGATTTGGGGTCTTGACTTCTTGAGCCACTAGAGGGCGCAATTATTATCCGATTTGGCTGAAATTTTGCACGACATGTTCTGTTATGACTTTCAACAACTGTGTTAAGAATAGTTCAAATCGGTCCATATCCAGATATAGCTGCCATATAAACCGATCTGGGGTATTGACTTCTTGAGCCACTAGAGGGCGCAAATACTACCCGATTTGGCTGAATTTTTGCATGAGGTGTTTTATAATGACTTTCAACAACTGTACTGAGTATGGTTGAAATCGGTTTATAACCTGATATAGCTGCCATATAAACCAACCAGGGGTCTTGACTTCTTGAGCCTCTAGAGGGCACCATTCTTATCCGATTTGGCTGAAATTTTCCATGAGGTGTTTTATTATGACTTCCAACAAATGTGGTAAGAATAGTTCAAATCGGTCTATAACCTGATACAGCTGCCATATAAACCTATCTGGGGTCATGACTTCTTGAGCCACTAGAGGGCGCTATTATTATCCGATTTAGCTGAAATTTTGCATGAGGTGTTTTATTATGACCTCCAACAACTGTGTTAAGTATGGTTGAAATCGGTTTATAATCTGATATAGCTGCCATATAAACCGGTCTGGGTTCTTGACATCTTAAGCGTCTAGAGTACGCAATTCCGATTTGACTGGAATTTTGTACAACGGTTTCTCTTCTGACCTTTACCATACTTGTCGAATATGGAATGAATCGGTTTATAGCCTAATGCAGCTTCCCTATAAACCGATCACCCTATTTTAATTCTTCAGCCCCTAAAGTGCGCAATTCTTACTAGGTTTGGCTGAAATTTTACACAATGACTTCTACTATGGTCTCCAATATTCAGTTCAATTATGGTCCCAAATGAACCATAACTTGATATTGTTCCAATAACATAGCAAATCTTTTCTTTTATCTTTGTCTGCCTGAAAAGAGATACCGTGGCAAGAGCTCGACAAATGCGATCCATGGTGGAGGGTATATAAGATTCGGCCCGGCCGAACTTAGCACGCCTTTACTTGTTACTACTTTTTTTTTACTTTCTCCCACTTTGCGCCAGTCGCATCGCCGCTGTGAGTTGGCTGGAAAAAACTGCGGCTTCAAAAAATTCAAAATATTTTCGAAAATCTATCAAAAATCGATGTCTCAGTATAAAAACTTTAAATTGCTGTATCTCCTAAAATAGGCGTCTTAGAGGGAATCGGGCCTCAATTCGTGGCAACATCAAAAAATTCTAAACTTCATTAGAAATCTTAAAAAACTCGATTTTTTGCTGTGAATGCATAAAACCGCATGAAATTCCACAACATTTGGTCTCATAGTATTCTCGTCGGTTCCGTCGGCTCGGGTTTTAGTATGGGTGGAATGGCCTCCACTTCCAAACTGTTCTAACGGGTCTTGATCATAACACAGGTGAATTTTTGTACAATGAAGTGGGCCCTCATATAACTTATGCTCCCTTTTTCATCATATATTACTACACCCTAATATCTGACAGTCGAGTCACAAATTGAGTTTAATTCCATACTATTATGCTTTATTTCATTGCTCTATGGTTTACCATACTGTCCAGTACTTTCCTTCTTCGCCACTGCATAATATGTGGGTTTAATATATATCTGCCATGTCCATATGAACGAATGTGGTGAGTCGTGCAATTTAAGGCCAATTTACTTTATGATCAGTCTCTGTCATGAATACTTAGATGGTTTTACTGACACATATCACTGTAATCGACATTGACAAACTATCTATAATTTAGATATTTCAATAGAAAACGATAGCTACTGGCACATCAGCAATACAGCATGCACACACACACACACACACACGGAATAACTCACACGAGCAGTGACATTCATTCATTCATACACAATACTCTATCATCACTAACAATACCTCCCACCGAGACCCCATCATGGCCGTCATCGTCATCATCATCATCATCATCAGTATCAGTCATCCGCTAGTTATTCATACATTCATTTGTTTGTTGTTGGCTCTTTGGTTGGTTGGTTTAGCTGCTTGCTCTCATTTCTGTCATAATTCATACATTTATGCAAAAGTTTACACATATACATACGCATGTATATGAATATAACATGCATGCATATGTGAGTATGAAAGAATAACACACATGAGTAAATATATGAATGATGAGAGAAGAAGCACAATGGGTTGCTATAAAACGGGTAATAAATATAAAATAAAGGATGACAAAATTTTCACTAAAATTAAATTTTGAGAAAACATCCTCTAAAAGATAATTTTGACATAAAAAAATAAGAATTTGTGTTTGCCTATATGGTTGTTTGTTTGTGTGTTTATCTGTGGGTACACCCAGAGAAAAGTTGATACCAAACATGATAATTTTAGTACAAAACGGTATTAGTAGTAAAGCAACAGCGAATGGTTGTTGTTGTTGTAGCAGTGTGTTATACACTGAGGCGGCAGCCGTTTCGGATGAAGAACTCCATCGGATCAATCCGATAGGTACAACCGGCTGCCAAGGTATCGTATGGTGCTAAAAAAAATAACGGATGATATGGCTAAAACCTAAAATGATTAGTACCGTTTGGTAATAGCCTTATTACCGAACTGGCATTGGTTTTAATACCAAACTGTTATTGGTTTTAGTACCAAATCGTTATGGGTTATTTCACCCCCTAATGAACCAGAAAAAAAATTAAATAATTCTAAACAAATTTTATTTCGAATATTTATGGAAATAATTACAAAAAGTAATGTTACACGGGTCCTCCTGACTGCAGGGGAATTTGACGTGGTTCTTATCCAGGAACCATGGTATGGCAAAAACATAAAATGATTAGTACCTTTTGGTAATAGCGTTATTACCGAACTGGTATTGATTTTAATACCAATCTGTTATTGGTTTTAGTATCAAATCGTTATTGATTATTCCACCCCCTAATGAACCAAAAACAAAAATTTAAATAATTCTAAACTAATTTTATTTCGATTATTTATGGAAATAATTACAAAAAGTAATGTTACACCGGTCCTCCTGACGGCAGGGGGACTTGACGTGGTTCTTATCCTGGCTTCCCTATATATGGCACACGATTCAGAGATGCCGCCTTCAAACCTTAATTTGCTGGTTGAAGCCGTTTGTGTAGGGAAGAAGAGCCTCATTGTAGGAAGTGATGCTAATGCACATCTCCAGATATGGGGAAGTTCGGATATCAACAAGGGGGTAAGCTGCATATCGATTCTTATATATATAAATCAATTTGTGTTGGTTTGTTTGTGTGTTCCTTATAGACTCAAAAATGGCTGAACCGTTTTTCTTGAAATTTTCACTGATGGTGCATAATGATCCCGTGGTAAAAATAGGGTTCTACATTTGTTTGTTTGTATTTGAAGTTCGTATTTCAATTATTTTGTAGCAATCAAATCGGAAATTGATTGAGGCTGCAATGGTCTCAAGAAGTCATATCGGGATATCGCTACTTAGGGGGCCTTAATCACCAAATTGACCAATTCGGAAAAACTTGGCACTGATGTCATAAATCATATGAAAAAAATTTAAAAATTTAGGCTTCTAAGGGATCAAGAAGTCAAAACCTTAGCGGGCCCTATATCCGTTTATACACGGATGTTGGAAATCATAATACAGGTCTTTGTTCCAAATTTCAACCAAATCGGATAAAAATTTTAGCTTCTTGTTGCTCAAAAAATCTAATCCGGGGTTCAGTTTTAAAATGCAAATGCAAGTTTGCCCATGAACATTCCATCATGGAACTAGAGCAAACTTCTTACAAATCAATGAGTGCTGTCTCATACATTTTTAAGCTCAATGATTAGAGATCACCTTTTTATAGCCGAGACCGAACGGCGTGCCGCAGAGCGTTACCTCTTTGGAGAGAAGTTTTTACATGGTCGCCAGCATTAGGAGGTAAAATATTTTCTGATGTTCCTGCCAGGATTCGAACCCAGGCGTTCAGCGCCATAGGTGGACATGATAACCTCTGCGCAAGGTTCATATGGGGGCTATATCTGTTTATAGACCGATTCGAAAAATGAGGCTTCTACGGGCTCAAGAAGACAAATCCGAGGATCGCCTTATATGGGGCTTTATCTGTTTATAGACCGACTAGGATCGTACTTGGCATGAATGTTGGAAGTCATAACACAAGTCCTTGTAACAAATTTCAGTCAATCCGTTGAACATTGAGGCTTCTAAGGGATCAAAAAGTCGAATCCGAAGATCGGCTTATATGGGGGCTATATCAGTTTGTAGACCAACTAGGATCGTACTTGGCATGGATGTTGGAAGTCATAACACAAGGCTTTGTTACAAATTTCAGCCAAATCGGGTGAAAATTGAGGCTTCTAGGGGCTCAAGAAGTCCTGTAAAATGTCAGCCAATTCGAATAAGAATTGCGCCCTTTGTGGGCTCAAGAAGTAAAATAGAGAGATCGATTTAAATGGGAGCTGCATCCGGCTATAGACCGATTCAGACCATAATAGACACGTATGTTGATGGCCATAAGAGGATCCGTCGTACAAAATTTCAGACAAATCGGATAATAATTAGGACCTATTGAGGCTCAAGAAGTCAAGATCCCAGATCGGTTTATATGGCAGCTATATCAGGTTATAGACCGATTTAAACCATACTTGGCACAGTTGTTGGAAGTAAAATTTTCGACAAAATTTTGACGAAATTTTCTCAAAAAAATTTTTTTTTTTATTTTTATTTGAATTTTTTTTCCAAATAGAAACAAAAACAAACCCTACTAGTTTCAGCTGGACAAAGAAATCCAATAACAAAATGAAACAACCAAAATTAAGACGTAGCGCAAAAACAGATGAATGAACGGACGGCACGCCGACAAATATGTATGCTGCAATATGCACACATTGTGAGGTTTTTGGTTTTTGGCTTTGTGTGTATTGCTGATGCTAGATGGTCTTTTTGAGTAAGAGATACTGGCGTTTGGTGTTTTTTTTTCTTACTGCGCTCGAAAAAAGATACCCTGATATGATCCAATGTTCGTCTTAAAAAGGCAGGCTTCTACTACTGCACAGTTCACTTATTACTGAGTAGGCGAAATCATGTAATCTTTATGGCGCAAAGCGGACTGAACAAATCGCGATCTCCGTAATTTGCCTAATGCATTAATAGCGACATAAACCTAACATAAGTCACTGTGTCAAATTTCAGTGACATCGGACAATAAATGCGACTTTTATGGCCCCAAAACCTAAAACCGAGAGACCGGTCTACATGGCAGCTATATTCAAATCTGGACCGATCTGGGCCAAATTGAAGAAGGACGTCGAAGAGCCTAACATATCTCATTGTCTCAAATTTCAGCGACATCGGACAATAAATGCGCCTTTTATGGCCCCAAAACCTTAAATCGAGAGATCGGTCTATATGGCAGCTATATCTAAATCTGGGCCGATCTGTGCCATATTGCAGAAATATGTCAAGGGGCTTAACTTAACTCACTGTCCCAAATTTCGGCGACATCGGGCAAAAAATGCGCCTTTTATGGGCCAAAAACCTAAAACCGAGAGATCGGTCTATATGGCAGCTATATCCAAATCTGGACCGATCTGGCCCAAACTGACGAAGAATGTCGAAGGACCTAACACAACTCACCGTCCCAAATTTCAGCAAAATCAGAGTATAAATGCGCCTTTTATGGGCCCAAAACCTTAAATCGAGAGATCGGTCTATATGGCAGCTATATCCAAATCTGAATCGATCAGAGCCAAATTGAAGAAAGATGTCAAAGGACCTAACACAAGTCACCGTCCCAAATTTCAGCGACATCGGACAATAAATGCGCCTTTATGGCCCCTAAAACCTAAAACCGAGAGACCAGTCTATATGGCAGCTATATCCAAATCTGGACCGATCTGGCCCAAACTGACGAAGAATGTCGAAGGACCTAATACAAGTCACCGTCCCAAATTTCAGCAAAATCGTATAATAAATGTGGCTTTTATGGGACTACCACCCTAAATTGGAGAATCGTTCTATATGACAGCTATATCCAAATCTGGACCGATCTGGGCCAAATTGAAGAAAAATGTCGAAGGGCCTAAGACAACTCACTGTCCCAAATTTCAGCAAAATCAGATAATAAATGTGACTTTTATAGGACTAAGACCCTAAATCGTAGGATCGGTATATATGGCAGCTATATCCAAATGTGGACCGATCTGGGCCAAATTGACAAAGGATGTCGCAGGGCCCAGAACAACTCACTGGCCCAAATTTCAGCGAAACCGGATAATAAATGTGGCTTTAATGGGCCTAAGACCCTAAATCGGCGGATCGGTCTATATGGGGACTATATAAAGATATAGCCCGATATAGCTCATCATCGAACTTAAGCTGCTTATGGCCAAAAAATGAGCCTGTGCAAAATTTCAGCTCAATATCTCTATTTTTAAAGACTGTAGCGTGATTTCGACAGACAGACGGACACACATGTCTAGATCGTTTTAGATTTTTTTTAATATCCGAAGGGGGGACGGACCCTCCCCCTTATTAATATTTTCAAAAACCTCAGATCTCGCAGATGAATGCCCCTATTTAAACGAAATTTTGTATGCCACCTTATGGTACCCCAAAAACTCGAAATTGTTATGAAAATTTGCAGATCAAATAACCTGGGGGACGCCCCATCACAAAATCCATCCCAACGGACATGCTTGCCGACTGGGTTAATATCGGTATCAAATGAAAGGTATTTAAGAGTACTTTTCGAACTTGGGTATCAAATGAAAGGTATTTAAGAGTACGTTTCGAACTTGGTATACAAATTTTACCCAAAGTGTTCCGGAGGGTCCTACACCCCCCAGAAAACCCCCAAACAGGACACTTTGACCGCTTTGGGCAATATGGGTAGCAAATAAAAAGCACAAGGGTTGCATGCGTTTGAATCAATTGACGAAGCACTTTTGCCACTCTGATTGAAGTATCTCCAAAGCATTCTGAACGTATCAATCGCTTATTCAGGTGTTGTTAAAACGTTGCTCCTCATTTTATTTTTTAAATACGGGAATAAAAAGAAGTCATTCGGTGCCAAGCCAGAACTATACGGCAGATGACTCATCAAATCGATGTTTTGAGTGCTCATTTCTTTCGACCAATCGACACGAGCCTTTTTTTCACATGACGATCTTGCAATATCAGTTGTAGCAAAGGTCTTTGGAACAACAACTGCTTTTGGGTGACCTTCACGAAATTCGTCTTGAAGTGAACTACCTCGGCCTCGGTTGAATTCACCCTACCATCGATAAACACTGGTCCTTGATAGAACTCCATTGCCCAAATTGAATTAAGTTCTTCGAAGCACTGTTGTTGAGTTAATCCACGTCGAAAGTTGTGAAAATAATCCCACGAATTGTTCACGACTTAATTCCATTTTTGGGCGAGATGATGGTGTTACTGTAAACAACACAAATAGCGCTCGTATGTCAAAACGTTTTGAGTACGTATAACCTCAAAAATGTCAACCTTTACGATGGAGCTGTCAGTTGGTAGATTGCAACACAAGGGTTGTCCAATGCCGAAAAATAAAAGGCAACCCTCGTATTTAAAAGCAGAGTATAAAACTGACATCAAAAAGTATTCCTTGATGTCTGAGGGACCTCCCCACCCCCCAGCAGAGCATATTTTGAAAAAAATTTTGAAAATTTTGTTGCTGAAACAAAATTTTGAAAACATTTGAAACATAGCCAAACTTTCGCTAAAATAAAAATTTTTACCAAAATTTTTTCTATGCCACTGTGCCATATGCGTTAATGATGACCGCGCAGCGCTCGTTTGTTTGCCATTTCACTTATTTTTCATTCTGGGATATTCTTTAACACAAACCAAGTTTATCATTATTTCCAATTTTGTGCGTTTCCTTCCTTTAGCCTGCCTAGTTATTCTTCTTTATCGATTTTAATGATAGGCTTGTGTGTGTGTGTGTGTGTGTGTGAACAGTGAGTGTGTGAATATGTTTTTGACAATATTGTCGCCAAAGAAAGACATCAAAAGACGACCAAATTGGGGTTTCTTGTGGTTGATTTTTGTTAAATCTCTTTGGAGCGATATGTACAGACAGAAAGAAAGAAAAAAACTACGCAGCAAACAGCATGAGCATTAAAAAGGACGAATGTCATAGTAAAGCGGAGGATAGGTGATGGTTGAGGGTGTTGATGGCACAAGCAGTAGCACTCAATAATATCCAGGATGACAGCTACACATTCTGCACCATGTCGACGTCGCATTGAATTCAATGTCACTTTTTTGGCATTGCCACACCACCAGCATCATCATAATCATCGTTGCCATCGCCATCACCATCGACACCATAGCGCCGTGGGCGTCCTTCATCATTTTCTTTCGGCTTTTTTTCTTTTTCTTCTCTTTTTTAATTTTTGTCTGGTTAATATTCTTTTTCCCCCCTTTTTCACTTCACTTGCTGTCAAAAGTGATCAATAAAAACACCGACTGCCAAATATGTTTGTGAAATTTGTCAGCTGGCTTAGGGAGAGAATGAAAAGGGTCCATCCGTCCATCCATTCATCCTGCGAGCCAGGCAGCACGTTAACCGCTTATATTAATCCCCATTAAATATATTTGTGCCGAGCAACAACAGAAACAGGTATCGGGTCATAGTCCCTTCAACTGCAGGGGTGTTAAGGTCTTATCGCCCACTGACATAAAGAAAAATGGCTATGAGATAAGACAAACTTAAACAACAACAAGATTTAAAGAAAGTTCCAAAATAAAGAAAAAAAAAACAAAGTTTTAGGGACTGCTTTGCTGTTTGGAAGTTAAGAAAGAAGAAACAGCTTTGAAATGCCACATAAACCACCCTTCCTCAAAGTCATATGTGTCTATATGATTGATATCCATTGAATTAGATGAAATTGGATCGTTTTTATTTTTAGCCATAGGTACACCCACTTCAAATTATTTCATCTTTATTCTCTCGGACTATTTAATTCGAAATTCTGTAGCGAAATTGGCATGAGGCCAGAAGTGGGTGAAAAGGACACATTTGGAATAAAAATTAATGAAAGTGATATTTCTGTTACTCCAAAGCACACGTGCCATATTTTTAGATACTCCTCTTCCAAAAATTTAAATAAGATAATGTATTTGCAAGAAATAATCACCTTAGACAGCAGGTAGAAGCAGTAAAAGCGATACCCACAACCATGGATAACCACCGCCACGAATAACCTCAAACATGGATAACCACAGGCATGGAAAATCGACGCCACGAATTATCACCACCAAGGACAACCACCACCATGGATAACCACAAACAAGAATAATGACCATCATGGATATCCACTACCATGGATAACCACCATTATGGTAAAACACCACCATGAATAACCACCACCATGGTAAAACACCACCATGGATAACCTCCACCATGGATAACCTCCACCATGGTTAACTATCGCCAGGGATTATCACCAGCATAGGTAACCACAGCCACAGATAACCACCAACACGGACAAACACCACAATGGTGGTTATTTATGGTAAAACACCACCATAAATAACCACCACCATGGTAAAACACCACCATGGATAACCTCCACCATGGATAACCATCGCCAGGGATTATCACCAGCATGGGTAACCACTGCCACGGATAACCACCACCATGGATAATCACGACCACGGATAACCACCACCATGGATAACGCCCGCCATGTATAATCACAGCCACAGATAACCACCAACATGGATAAACACCACAATGGATAATCACAGATATGAATAACCATCACTATGGACCACCACCACCATGGATAACCACCACTATGGATAAACACCACCATGGATAACCACCACCATGCATAACCACTGCAACAGATAACTACCACCATGGATAAACACGACCATGAATAACCACCGCCACGAATTGCTAGCACCCCAATGATAACCACAGGCACGAATAACCACCACCATGGACAACCGGCACCGTGGATAACCATCATAGCCACGGATGGCCACCACCATGGACAACCACCACAATGGATTATCACCTCCATGGATAACAACCACTATGGACAACCACCACCATGGGCAACCACCACCATGGATAATCACCAGAATGGCTCATAGGTAAAGGCTGCCGCCTCAACACAACAACAACCCGCATGAATAACCACAGCCAGGGATAACCACCACCATGGACAACCACTGCCATCATGGCTACCACCACAATGATAACCACAGGCACGAATAACCATCTCCATGGACAACCCCCACCAGTATGGATAACCACAGCCACGGATAACCACCACCATGGATAACCGCCGCCATGAATGGCTACCACCACAATGATAATCACAGGCACGAAAAACCACCACCATGGACAACCGCGACCGTGGATAATCCACCACCATGAATAACCACCACTATGGTAAAACACAACCACGGGTAACCACAACCATGGAAAACCATCCACAATGGATTAACACCACCATGGATAACCACCACTATGGTCAACCACCACCATGAATAACCACCAGCACGGATCATAGGTGAGGGCTGCCGCCTCAGTATATAACACACTGCTACAACAACAACAACCCGCATGAATAATCACAGCCACGGATAACTACCACCACCATGGATAAACACTAGCATGAATAACAACAGCCACGGATAATCATCACAATGAATAACAACCACTATGGATAAACACCACCATGGATAACCACCACCATGGATTACCACCACAATGGATAACCACCACTATGGAAAACCACTACCATGGGAAATCACCACCATAGATAACCACAGCCACAAATAACCACCAGCATGGATAGCCACCGCCATGGATAACTACCAACACATATAACCACAGCCACGGATAACCACCATCATGGATAACCGCCCATGGATAGCCACAACATGGATAACCACTGCTACGGATAACCATCACCATAGATAACCTCCGCCACGAATAGCTACCACCACAATGACAAACACAGGCAAGAAAAACCACCACCATGGACGACCACCATGTGGATAACCATCACCATAGATAATCACAGCCACGGTTAACCACCACAATGGATATCCACCACCATAAACAGCCACCACTATGGCAAAACACCGCCATGGATAACCACCACCATGGATAACACGCGCCACGGATTACCTCCAACATGGATAACCACCGCCACGGAAAACCACCACCATGGATAACAACAACAATAACCACCACTATGGACAAACACCTCCTTGGATAACCACAACAATGGATAACCACCACTTTGGATAACAACCACCATGGATAACCATCGCCACGAATGGCTACCACCACAATGATAATCACAGGCACGAAAAACCACCACGATGGACAACCGCCACCGTGGATAACCACCACTATGGTAAAACACAACCATGAATAACCACCACCATGGATAACCACCACCATGGATTACACCCCCCACGGATAACCACCACCATGGATAACCACCACAATGGATTATCACCACCATGGATAACCACCAGCACGGATCATAGGATCCGCCTCAGTATATAACACTGCTACAACAACAACCCGCATGAATAATCACAGCCACGGCTAACCACCACCACCATGGATAACAACAGCCATGGATAAACACTAGCATGAATAATAACAGCCACGGATAATCATCACAATGGATAACAACCACTATGGATAAACACCACCATGGATAAGCACGACCATGGATTACCACCACAATGGATAACCACCACTATGGAAAACCACTACCATGGAAAACCACTACCATGGTAAACCACCACAGCCACAAATAACCACCAGCATGGATAACCACAACATGGATAACCACCAGCATGGATAACCACAGCTACGGATAACCACCACCATGGATTACCACCACGAATGGCCACCACCACAATGATAAACACAGGCACGAAAAACACCACCATGGATATCCACCACCATTAATAACCACCACTATGGTAAAACACCGCCATGGATAACCACCGTAGGATCGAAATGGCACATCAATCCAAGGATATTTCTCTGGCTTCAGTAAGGAAAATAAGAACATTACAACAATTAGAGAACAGGATTTGGCAGAGACATCTCGACTTCTCATACAATTTCATGTAGTGCCATCTCCACCGACCTCCTCTTTAGGTATGAATGTTGTGCCCCACTGCAATTCTCCGATATCAGTTCCTCCCTCAACCAGTCTTCTTTGTTTTAAGTAGAAGCATTGACAGTCTGACGAGGTATTGTGGTTTATCTTTTCCGCCTTAAGGGTAAACACCCCCTGACCCCCCTCCATGCCCTAGGTATTGTGGTTTATCTCGAGGTATTGTGGTTTATCTTTCCCGCCTTGAGGATAAACACCCCCTGACCGACCCTCCATGACCACGGTATTGTGGTTTATCTTGAGATATTGTGGGTTATCTTTCCCTAGCTAGCCCTGAAAATCCGGCCCTACCTACGCACAGTGATCGCAGGGGACTCTTGCAGCAGCGCAAAGTGGGAGAAAATTAAAAAAAAAAAAACTTGAAAAAAATATGCCCATTTTAGAACGGATAGAGAAAAGTCTTTGAAATTTTAAATGGTTTAAGCTGAGTTATTATCGAGATCATGTGCAAAAATCAAGAGACCCTAGGTGTTCTGGAAGCATCTTGGCAAGCCCCTTATTTTGGTAAAAAACCGGCATTTCGACAAATTGTTCGGGCTACCAAATCTTAATTTGTGGCCCGATTTTCAAAATTCTTCCTTTACTGCATAGTGCCCGCTTGGGGTAAAGTATATCTCCACTGGGCTCGGGTTTACTATATTTCTCCGATTTTCTTCCACTGTGCAACGTCGGGGTGATCCTTTCTGGTCCGTCTATGACCTTGAACATTTGGGTTCGATTCTTGGCTAGAACATCAGCAAAATTTGTCCCAATACTGGGCGACGTTGCTGAGGTGCTTTACCATTTGGTATGGCTGTAATGTGAAAACTTCTCCCCAAGAAGAGGTCGCACTACAGCACGCCGTCCGGCTATAAAAAAGGGGTTCCTTATCATGTAGCTTAAAAAACTAGGTTTAATATGTGAGAAGCTTCCCCTGTTCCTTACTGGATAGGTCCTATCGGGACGATATTCAACAAAAAGGTTTAGAGGTCATCCAAATGCTACTTTTATGGGCTCAATACTCTCTATATCGAGAGATCGGTCTATATGGCAGCTTTATCCAAATATGGTCTAAACTTGACGATATTCACAAAATAAGGTTAAGAGGGGTAGCAGAATTCGCTGTGCCAAATTTCATTGAAATCGGGAGGAAAAATGCTCCTTTAATAGGCTCACTACACTATATCGGGAGATCGGTCTGTATGGCAGCTATATCCAAATATGGTCCGACCACATTTGACAGGAATGGGAAGGGATAAAATTGCAAATTTTGCCCATGAACATTCCATTAAGGAACAGGGGCAAACTTATCACATATCAATGAGTGCAGTCCCATTCAAGTTTAAGCTCAATGATAAGGGGCCTCCTTTTTTTAAAGCCGAGTCCGAACGGCGTCCCGCAGTGCGACACCTCTTTGGAGAGACGTTTTCACATGGCATAGTACCTCACAAATGTTGCCAGCATTAGGAGGGAAAAACCACTACTGAAGTTTTTTTTTCTGCTGGTCTCGCCAGGATTCGAACCCAGGCGTTTAGCGTCATAGGCGGACATGCTAGCCTCTGCGCACCACGGTGGCCTCCGAAAGGAAGGGGTTCGGGTTATAAATGGATCTTTTATGGCCGATTGGGCGGTCGGTCAAAGGGCAGCTATATCCAAATATAGTCCGACCTGAACCACACTTCACAGTTATCGGATGAAAAATGGCCAGTTGCCATAAGACTTTAAGTCTGGAAATCGGTCTATATAACTAAAATCCGATTTTATGAGATCAAAAGATCAGGTTTTTATACAAAGAATACGAAATCATCAAAAAATTTTTGGAAAATATTTTTATGTCCAAGATATCGGGAAAATTATAAATACCCTGCTTTTGGGTATAAATGGGTATTTACCCAGGTATTTACCCAATTTACGGGGTAAATACCATTTGGGTAGATCGGGCGGTCGGTCAAAGGACAGCTATATCCAAACATAGACCGATCTGAACCACACTTCACAGAAATGGGAAGGGGTTTACCAGAACTCACTGTGTCAACTTTTATCGAAATCGGATGAAAAATGGATAGTTGCCTTGTGTCTTTAAGTCTGGAAATCGGTCTATATAACTAAAATCCGATTTTATGAGATCAAAAGATCAGGTGTTTATACAAAGTTATACAAAAATCATCAAAAATTTTTTGGAAAATATTTTTATGCCCAAGATATCGGCAAAATTATAAATACCCTGTTTTTGGGTATAAACGGGTAAATACCCAGGTATTTGCCCAATTTACGGGGTAAATACCTTTTGGGTACTTACCCATCGCCCATCTCTACTAATGGAATGTGTATGGGCAAATTTGCATGGAAGGTGGGAATCGACCACACTATCATCTCCTGTAAATTTCAAAGCCCGAGCCTCCCTTCCCCTCCCCCTCCCCCTTCAAGTTCGTTCTTTCCAAATGTTAAGTACATTATTGTTTTGAAGTTCTTATATGACCCCCACTCTACCATCGCCACCCTCATTAACCTCCCCCCCCCCACACACACACCAAAAAACATAATGACTACGTCCCTGCTGTATAATTGTAACTGCCCTCCAAACAACAAATTCCTATTTTTCCAATGTTAGCGCGTATAAATACTTGTTTTTATACCCTCCACCATAAGATGGGGGGTATACTAATTTCGTCATTCTGTTTGTAACTACTCGAAATATTCGTCTGAGACCCCATAAAGTATATATATTCTTGATCGTCGCGACATTTTATGTCGATCTAGCTATGTCCGTCCGTCTGTCCGTCCGTCCGTCCGTCCGTCTGTCTGTCGAAAGCACGCTAACTTCCGAAGGAGTAAAGCTAGCCGCTTGAAATTTTGCACAAATACTTCTTATTAGTGTAGGTCGGTTGGTATTGTAAATGGGCCATATCGGTACATGTTTTGATATAGCTGCCATATAAACCGATCTTGGGTCTTGACTTCTTGAGCCTCTAGAGTGCGCAATTCTTATCCGATTGGAATGAAATTTTGCACGACGTGTTTTGCTATGATATCCAACAACTGTGCCGAGTATAGTTTAAATCGGTCCATAACCTGATATAGCTGCCATATAAACCGATCTTGGGTCTTGACTTCTTGAGCCTCTAGCGCAATTCTTATCCGATTGGGATGAAATTTTGCACGACGTGTTTTGTTACGATATCCAACAACGGTGCCAAGTATGGTTCAAATCGGTTTATAACCTGATATAGCTGCCATATAAACCGATCTTGGGTCTTGATTTCTTGAGCCTCTAGAGTGCGCAATTCTTATCCGATTGGGATGAAATTTTGCACGACGTGTTTTGTTATGATATCCAACAACTGTGCCAAGTATGGTTCAAATCGGTTCATAACCTGATATAGCTGCCATATAAACCGATCTTGGGTCTTGACTTCTTGAGCCTCTAGAAGGCGCAATTCTTATCCGATTGGAATGAAATTTTGCATGACGTGTTTTGTTACGATATCCAACAACTGTGCCAAGTATGGTTCAAATCGATCCATAACCTTATATAGCTGTCATATAAACCGATCTTGGGTCTTGACTTCTTGAGCCTCTAAAGGGCGCAATCCAATTTGAATGAATTTTGGCACGTAGTATTTTGTTATGATATCCAACAACTGTGCCAAATATGGTTCAAATCGGTTCATAACCTGATATAGCTGTCATATAAACAGATCTGGGGACTTGACTTCTTGAGCTTCTAGAGGGCGCAATTCCTATCCGATTTGGCTGAAATTTCGCAAGACGTTTTTTTTTTGTTACTTTCAACAACTATGGCAAATAAAGGACAAGTCGGTTCATAACCTGATGTAGCTGCCATATAAACCGATCTGGGATCTTGACTTCTTGAGCCTCTAGAGGTCGCAATTATTATCCGATTTGCCTGAAATTTTGTACGACGGATTCTCTCATGACCATCAACATACGTGTTTGTTATGATCTGAATCGGACCATAGCCCGATACAGCTCCCATATAAATCGATCTCTCTATTTTACTTTTTGAGCTCACAAAGAGCGCAATTCTTATTCGAATTGGCTGACATTTTACACAGGTCTCCAACATATAATTTAATTGTGGTCCAAACAGGACCATATCTTGATATCGCTCTAATAGCAGAGCAAATCTTTTCTTATATCCTGTTTTGCCTAAGAAGAGATGCCGGGAAGAGAACTCGACAAATGCGATCCATGGTAGAGGGTATATAAGATTCGGCCCGGCCGAACTTAGCACGCTTTTACTTGTTTTTTTTTTTTTTTTTTGTTCTTATATGTCCCCACCCCCTCCCCAAAATAATATTCTGGCTACGTACCTGCTGCATATTCATTTTGCCCAACAAACTTCTATTAAAGAACAAACAGACAAATAATTTTAAAAATTCTTCCACACCAATAAACTTCAAACTGTGCGACGACACTCGCCATTATCATCATAATCACCATCGTTGTCGTCATTATCATTCAGTGAAAACATCAAACTCTAGTTTATGTATTCTCAAGTTTGCCATTAAATTCTGTCAACATAAATATTCAGTCATTAAAATCTTTTCTACTAAACATTTGTTAAGTTTGTGTTTTTCTTCCATGTCCTGGGTTCACCTCCCCGCTGACGGTAGACACAAGCTGGACAAAACTCACTTTTAGGAGGATACTAACAGTGAAGGCATGTCAAGATGAGGAGAGAGAGAGAGAGAGAGAGAGAGAGGGGGAGTGAGACATAACGAGACATGGCATAACATAAAATGCATAAAACTCATTATTTAAGTCAAAATGATAATGGACCACTTCTATCACTGCGTCGTCAGCATGGTAGTCTCGTACTCTCTAACAGGACCAACCGAAGGCTAAGCATATTCCCTGTTATCCTTCCTTTGTGCTGCCACTCATTGCTGTGGCTTTAACCTTTTATTTTGCTCATTTCCATTACAAATGAATCCGGCAATGCGAATGAGTGGCGGAAGGGTAAAGTATTCGCATAGATATACGCAAGCCAGAAGCACATAAACATGAATAAAAATTGTGGACGAACGTGAAGGCAGCACTACTGTCTAGTGTTGATATTGAATCTACTGCCACCGCTTCTGTTGTGTTGTGCAAAACGAATCGTAGCTGAGACTTAATGCAAATACTATCTGCTCATGATAATTTTAGCTTTAGCACACATATGCTAAGTTAAATAGAGGGGGAGATAAGAAAAAAAAAGGGGGCAGAGAAAAGATAATGGAGCAACGAGGGTGGAAGCCGAAGTGAATCTGCCCTACAAGGATTATGTATGTATGAGAGAAGTATCCCTGCTGTTCCCTAAAGCAATGCTCAAGGGCAAGTTTGCATTTGCAAGTTAAAATCCAAGTATGGAGTAAGAAATTCATATGGAGGCCTTTCTTTTTAACAAATTATGAAAATTTCTATATCCCATTTAACTTTTAATAGGTCTTCAAATTGTGAAACTATCCTCATTTCATACATTGCCCACACACACAGAAATGGGCGTGCTAAATAGTTTTCAAAGGATAATATGCGGTAGAGGTATTTAGATCACGGTGAACCAAACACGCACACACACACACACACACATATTCATAAGCTTACCCCTACTCCTACGTAAATGTGTTTTCAAGCACACACACACACACACACACTCACATGCGTTTAGGGATATCACACAATAGTGTTGCTAGGTTGTGTAATGCTTGTGTGGGTGTTAGTGCCACATGGGCATATCTTTATGAAATCTGCATAATTTTGCAAGTGCATTTCCATTTAAATACCATGGCTTAGAAGGAGCAATTAAACATGAAAATGAAATGATTGGAATGAAGCAAGACAGAAGGACGGCAAACTTTACAACAAGGACTCATTGTTGTGGTTAAGCAGATAAGAGGTTGCTATTTTAAATTGCATATTGGGATCTTCCGTAGATGGCAAATTGGTATGAAGCTATATTTGACTATGTGTACAAATTAGGAAACGGAAGTAAAAGCCGAACGGCCGAGCCGAATCTTATGTGCCCCGTCAACATGGATTGCATTTGTCAAGTCCTTTGGAAGATATCTTGTTATGGACCAACAAAGGAAAATGGATAAGAATTGCTATTCTATTTCGGATTATCCGGAAAATCGGATAATTGAGCCCTCTAGAGGCTAATGAAGTCAAGATCCAAGATCGGATTATATCGGAGCTATGCCAGGTTGAGAGCCGATTTAAACTTTACTTGGTACAGTTTTTGATAGTCTAACCACAAACAAATTTATGCAAAACTTCGGCCAAATCGGATAAGTGCGCCCTCTAGCGGCTCAAGAAGTTACGATCCGAAATCGGTTTATAAGGGAGCTATATCAGCTGATGAACCGATTTAGGCCATACTTGGCGCAGTTGTAAGAAGTTAGAACAAAATACTCCATGCAAAATTTCAGAATAATCGGATAATAATTGCGCCCTCTAGAGGCTCACGAAGTCAAGACCGAGATCGGATTATAAGGAAGATATATCAAGTTATGAACCGATTTGGGCCATATATTGGCACAGTAGTTAATAGTCAAACCAAAAACATTTCATGCAAAATTTCAGCCTTAGCGGATAACTGCGCCCTCTAGCGGCTCAAGAATTCAAGATCCAAAATCGATTTATATGGGAGCTATATAAGGTTATGGATCCGATTTGAGTCATACTTGGCAGAGTTGTTGATAGTCAAACCAAAAACATTTCATGCAAAATTTCAGCCTTAGCGGATAACTGCGCCCTCTAGCGGCTCAAGAATTCAAGATCCAAAATCGATTTATATGGGAGCTATATAAGGTTATGGATCCGATTTGAGTCATACTTGGCATAGTTGTTGGAAGTCAAAACAAAACGCTTCATGCAAAATTTCAGAATAATCGGATAATAATTGCGCCCTCTAGAGGCTCACAAAGTCAAGATCCAAAATCGATTTATATGGGAGCTATATAAGGTTAGGGACCCGATTTGAGTCATACTTGGCACAGTTGTTGATAGTCAAACCAAAAACATTTCATGCAAAATTTCAGCCAAATCGGTTAACTGCGCCCTCTAGCGGCTCAAGAATTCAAGATCCAAAATCGATTTATATGGGAGCTATATAAGGTTATGGATCCGATTTGAGTCATTCTTGGCATAGTTGATGGAAGTCCAAACAAATCAATTCGTGCAAAATTTTAGCCAAATCGGATAAGTGCGCCCTCTAGCGGCTTAAGAAGTCAAGATGCGAAATCGGTTTATAAGGGAGCTAAATCAAGTTATGAACCGATTTGGGCCATACTTGGCATAGTTGTTGGAAGTCAAACCAAAAAACTTGAACATGAAAATTTAAGATAAATCGGATAATAATTGCGCCCTCTAGAGGCTCACGAAGTCAAGATCCGAGATCGGATTATAAGGGAGATATATGAAGTTATGGACCCGATTTGGGCCATACTTAGCGCAGTTGTTGGAAGTCAAACCAAAAACATTTCATGCAAAATTTTAACCGAATCGGATAATAAGTGCGCCCTCTAGCGACCCAAGAAGTCAATACTGGAAATTGGTTTATATGGGAGCTATATCAGGTTATGGACCGATATGGACCATACTTGGCGCAAGGTCAAAATAAAACACTTAGTTCAAAACTTTAGCCAAATCGGATAATAATTGGGCTTTCTAGCGGCTAATGAAGTCAAGACCCGCAATCAGTTTTTATGGGAGCTATATTAGGTTATGAACCGATTTTGACCATACTCAGCACAGTTGTTGGAAGTCAAAATGAAACACTTGATGCAAAATTTCAGACAAATCGGATAAGAATTAGAGGTTCAAGAAGTATTATCGTCAGATCCAAACAAAACATGTGGTGCAAAATTTCAACCAAATTGGATAATGTTGCGCCCTCTAGCGGCTCAAAAAGTCAAGATAAGAGATCAGTTTACATGGGAGCTATAACAGGTTATAAACCAAATATGACCATACACAGCACAGTTGTGCTTCTTCAATTTGACCCAGATCGGTCCAGATTTCGATATAGCTGCCATATAGCCCGATCTCTCGATTTAAATCGGCACATCGATTTAATTGCGCCCATTAACTCACTGCCCCAAATTTCAGCGAAAACGGACAATAGTGCACTGATTGTCCGATCATCATCCTTCAGCATGCGGCCACAGTACGATTCTGGGTGTTATGGATACGGAGGGTAGACTGAGAAGGATCTCCGACTACCTGGCACCAGTGCCAACAGGAGTGAGGGCATTCGCGATTTTTTTTTTTGAGAGGGACGAATGGAGGGCGGATGGTGTACTTGAGGAGGATGAGACTTCGATCTACACAGATGGCTCCAAGACGGAGTCACGGAGTGGATTGGGGGTCTACTCTCATGCACTCAATATCAGTATGTCTCTGAGACTGCCGTACGAGTGTACGGTATTTCAGGCAGAGGTCTGTACCATTACAATTCTGGTAAGGGGCTTACCGCCCTCGAAACTCAGAATTATGGTTGGTGGCGCTCAAGGCCTTGGGGTCGAGGTTGGTGAGGTCGAGATGCGTCGCGGACTGTTTGGAATCCCTGGATAGGCTCCGGTGACGCTGGCATGGGTTCCTGCGCGAGGTGGAACTCGGTAGAAGGTTGCTGGACTGCGGAGGCGCTATGGCCGGTCATCGACCGGAGGAGGACGAGGAAATTGCTGGCGTTCGATAGGAGGTCGATGAGCACTTTGTCAGGGTTCATAACCGGACACTGTGCCATAGGCCTACGTGCCATTTGTCAAGCTACTGAACACGGTAGATTGGATGGCCAGGGCGGCGTCGATGGTGAGGTGGGACGCGGTTGCCGGGCTGCGAAGGCTCTATGGCCGGTCATCGACCGGAGGAGGACGAGGAAGTTGCTGGGATTCGATAAGAGGTCGATTAGTACATTGACAGGGGTCATAACCGGACACTGGCCATAGGCCGCATCGCGGCGCGCATGATGGATTGGAATACAACATTGAAGCTTTTATTCGTGAGGTACCGACCGAAATGTTGGACAGAGTATGCCAAAATTGGACTAAGCGGACGGACCTTAGCGGACGGACCGATTAACATTTGCATGAAATAATCTTCAAACATTAAATCGGTCCATAACCTGATATAGCTGTCATATAAACCTATCTGGGGTCTTGACTTCTTGGGCCGCTAGAGGGCTCCATTCTTATCGGATTTGGCTGAATTTTTGCATGAGGTGTTTTGTTATGATTGTGGACAACTGTGCTGAGTATGGTTGAAATCGGTTCATAACCTGATATAGCTGTCATATAAACCGATCTGGGGTCTTGACTTCTTGAGCCACTAGAGGGCGCAATTATTTTCTGATTTGGCTGAAATTTTGCATGAGGTGTTTTATTATGACTTTCAACAACTGTGCGGAGTATGGTTGAAATCGGTTTATAATCTGATATAACTGCCATATAAACCGATCTGGGATCTTAACTTCTTGAGCCTCTCAAGGGCGCAAGTAAAGGGTGATTTTTTTGAGGTTAGGATTTTCATGCATTAGTATTTGACAGATCACGTGGGATTTCAGACATGGTGTCAAAGAGAAAGATGCTCAGTATGCTTTGACATTTCGTCATGAATAGACTTACTAACGAGCAACGCTTGCAAATCATTGAATTTTATTACCAAAATCAGTGTTCGGTTCGAAATGTGTTCAAATTTTGACAAATTTTGTTCAGCGATGAGGCTCATTTCTGGTTGAATGGCTACGTAAATAAGCAAAATTGCCGCATTTGGAGTGAAGAGCAACCAGAAGCCGTTCAAGAACTGCCCATGCATCCCGAAAAATGCACTGTTTGGTGTGGTTTGTACGCTGGTGGAATCATTGGACCGTATTTTTTCAAAGATGCTGTTGGACGCAACGTTACGGTGAATGAACACATTTCGAACCGAACACTGATTTTGGTAATAAAATTCAATGATTTGCAAGCGTTGCTCGTTAGTAAGTCTATTCATGATGAAATGTCAAAGCATACTGAGCATCTTTCTCTTTGACACCATGTCTGAAATCCCACGTGATCTGTCAAATACTAATGCATGAAAATCCTAACCTCAAAAAAATCACACTTTATAATCCGATTTGTGTGAAATTTTGTACAACGTCTTCTCTCATGACCTTTAACATACTTGTCGAATATGGCATGAATACAGCTCTCCTATAAACCGATTTCCCTATTTTACTTCTTCAGTCCCTAAAGTGCGCAATTCTTACTAGATTTAGCTGAAATTTTACACAATAACTTCTACTATGGTCTCCAATATTCAGTTCAATTATGGTCCCAAATGAATCATAACTTCCAATAACATAGCAATTCTTTTCTTTTGTCCTTTGTTTGCCTAAAAAGAGATACCGTGGCAAGAGCTCGACAAGTACCATCCATGGTGAAGGGTATATAAGATTCGGCCGGTGGAACTTTTACTTGTTCTGAATTATATGTTTTTTTTTTCTTGAAAAACTTTCCCATAGCTCTTAAAAAATCACCCTTTATATTTGAGATGGTTGAACGTAATACCTTTTTACTTGTTTGCAATATTTAAAGGTGGTCAACAGTTATAATTAACAATTGATGTATTTGACTTGATCAATTCTCTTCACTTTGTGCACAACTTTAAAACAGCTTTCTGAGAAACACGTCTGCAATGTTTAACAAAAGAAGAAATTATTTCTATTTGTTGATTTCTAGGGTGAATACTCGGAGAAATGTATGTTCAAAGAAATCATATTAAAAATGCTAGACAAGTTAAAGTTTCAGCTACAAAAAATGTATCGTTCACTATTGTTGTACCTTCAGTGTAACCCCCCAACTTTGTTTTATTCATTCATTCATTTACGTAGTCCCCCCTCACGTATGAGTGATATTCTCCGATGAATATTGCAATCTACAACAAACATACGCACCCTAGGCCCATGCAAATAGTTAACAAATTTGTTTGTATTGGGTTGCCCAAAAAGTAATTGCGGATTTTTTACAAGAAAGTAAATGCATTTTTAATAAAGCTTAGAATGAACTTTAATCAAATATACTTTTTTGACACGTTTTTTTCTAAAGCAAGCTAAAAGTAACAGCTGATAACTGACAGAAGAAAGAATGCAATTACAGAGTCACAAGCTGTGAAAAAATTTGTCAACGCCGACTATATGAAAAATCCGCAATTACTTTTTGGGCAACCCAATAGCACAAATTTGTTTATTATCCCCACCCCCATTAATCTTTTTAAGAATTGCCAGACAAGTTAAAGTTTTAGCTATAAGAAATGTATCGTTCACTTCTGTTGTCTCTTCAGTGTAACCCCTTACATTGTTTAATTGATTTTGCATTCTCTCCTTGCATTTTGGTAGTCCCCCCTAACGTATGAGTGATATTCTCTGATGAGTATTGCAATCTACAGCAAACATACGCACCCTAGGCCCATGCAAATAGTTGACAAATAATCACATAAATTTGTTTATTATCGCCACCCCCATTATGGGAATGCTCGGAAATATGAATGTACAAAGAAATCGTTTTAAAAAATGCTGGACAAGTTTAAGTTTCGTCTATAAGAAATGTATCGTTGACTTTTGTTGTACCACCTAACTTTGTTTAATTGATTTTGCATTCTCTTTTTGCATTTTGGTTGTCCCCCCTCACGTATGAGTGATATTCTCTGATGAATATTGCAATCCACAGCAAACATACGCACCCTAGGCCCATGCAAATAAATTTGTCGCTTACATTTGTTTATTATCGCCACCTCAGCCCATATTTACAGCCTCGCAAACACGCTTACAAGGTAATTCATTCGGATTTGTCTTGAGTTTCCAACAAGGATTATTAAATAAAACTTAATCTTTTTCCCTTCCACATCCTTGGGTTTATTTTTTCATTTCAAGAGCCGTACAAGTGAGGTGGTAGTTGAAAAAACAAAAATCATACTCAAGTGTTACAAGGCCAGGGATTTAGGATGGTTGGTTGGTGTAGACAAACACTAGTGGCATTTCTATAGCAGGCAAATCACAATACATGCCAGCCATATTAAATTATACCAAAAACACATTCCTCCCACTGTCGGTGTGTTTGTGCAACGGTCTGTCACCTTGTGTGTGTTGAACAATGTTGCCAAAGGTCAATACTTTAAGACCGAATCTTACATACCCTACACCACAGATCAAATTTATTAAATTCTTTCCCCGGCATCTCTTTATAGGCAAACAGAGGATAATGTATAAGAATTGTCATATTATTGGAGCTATATCGGCTTTAGGACAGATTCGGTCCTTAATGTTGGATATTGGAGACTATAGTAGAAGGCATTGTGAAAAATTTCAGTCAAATGGTAAAAGAACTACTCACTATAGGGGACCAAGGAGTAAAATCAGATCATCAGTTTATATGGGAGCTATATCAGGTTATTGACCGATTTAACCCTCATTTGGCACGTTTGTTGATGGTCATAGAAAAAGTCATTACGCACAATTTCAGCCATATCAGACTAGAACTACGCCCTCTAGCGGCTCAAGAAGCGCAATCGGAAGATCGGTTTATAATGCACCTACAATCAAATTTTGGACCGATTCAGACCATATTTGGTCACGTATGTTGCAGGTCGTAAAAGACATCATAGAATAACAGCCAAATCGCATAAGAATGCGCCCTCTACAGGCTCAGGAAGTAAAATCGGGCAATCGGTTTCTATGAAAGCTATTGGGTTGCCCAAAAAGTAATTGCGGATTTTTCATACAGTCGGCGTTGACAAATTTTTTCACAGCTTGTGACTCTGAAAAAAGTGTAAAAAAAGTATATTTGATTAAATTTCATTCTATGTTTTATTAAAAATGCATTTACTTTCTTTTAAAAAATCCGCAATTACTTTTTGGGCAACCCAATACATCGATTGAGAGTCATAGAAAACATTATAGTACTACATTTTCGCCAGATTGGACACAAATTGCGCCCTCTAGAGTCTCAAAAAGTTTAATTGGCAGTTCGGTTTAATGAGAGTTATATCAGGTTATGAAACGATTTAGACCATACATGGCACAGATGTTTGAAGTCAAAAGAAAGCACCAAATGCAAATTTTCAACCAAATTGAATGTTAATTATTTCATTTCTACTAAGGACCCAATTTATTAGGGGTTATTTGATTGAGAGTTATGGGATACAGCGCTCGGAACGAATGTCGAGAGACATAACGTAACTCATTCTGGAAAATTCCAGCGAAATTGGACAATAAATGGGCCTTTAATGGACCCAAGACCTTAAATAGGGACAACGATATATTGGGTTGCCCAAAAAGTAATTGCGGATTATTCATATAGTCGGCGTTGACAAATTTTTTCACAGCTTGTGACTCTGTAATTGCATTCTTTCTTCTGTCAGTTATCAGCTGTGACTTTTAGCTTGCTTTAGAAAAAAAGTGTAAAAAAAGTATATTTGATTAAATTTCATTCTAAGTTTTGTTAAAAATGCATTTACTTTCTTTTAAAAAATCCGCAATTACTTTTTGGGCAACCCAATATGTAACAGCTATGTCCAAATCTGTACCGATCAGGGTCATATTGAACACGGATGTTGTATGGCCAAACACAACTCACTGTCCCAAACTTCAGCGAAATCCTATAATAAATGTGGCTTTAATGGGTCAAAGACCTCAAATCGGCAGATCGGTCTATTGAAGGCTATGGACACAAAAGAATCTGTGAAATTTTTCAGCTCAATATCTTTATTATAAAAGACTGTAGCGTGATTTCAACATAGACGGGGAGACGGATCGACAGACAGACTGATGGATGGACAGACTGACGGATGGATGGACAGACAGACAGATGGATGGACAGACAGACGGATGGATGGACAGACAGACGGATGGGTGGACAAACGGACGGACAGACAAATGGACGGATGGACAAACAGACGGACGGACAAACAGACAAACATGGGGGAATGGGGATGCGGGTTATACATTTTGAGAACTCGATGAAATAAAATTGCCTACTTTAAAGTACATATAGCTGCCGTTAAAGTTGCCATATGTTGTTCAAATTTCACTCACGACGCATCAACAATATGTCCTCTCTACAAGAAAAAAAGAAAAATTTATGGTTTTATGCAATTTTTTCAATAAAACTACGAGCAACCAATGAAAATATCTTTTTTAGCCAAAAATTTAAAAAAATCCATTTTTTTTAATTTTTTGACCAACCAACTCTACAACTTTTAACTGTATAATCAGATGCGAACATTTTAGGGTGACCAGTCGTTGTAAATTAGGTCACCAATCCAAATCATGCATCATGCAATGAAAATAGAACCATAAATGCCTTGGTAAATCGCAAAAAACGAAACCCATCTCAACCAAACTTCCAAAAATTAAAAATTCAAAGTCGATTATCGCCGAAACCAATAGAAAACCACAAAACTACTTTTCAAAGTTCTGGGAAGACCAAATTAAGGGTCTTGACAAGATGCGCCTGGACCACCTAGGGACTTGACATTTTGCACTTTATCTCGATAACACCTCAGCTCTTAGCATTCAAAATTTGTAAGAGCTATCTCTACCCGTTAAAGGGCAGTTTTTTTTTCGATGCTGTCCCAGAGTACATTGTATGTTGGTATGTTGGAAGGCTGTGAGAAGAGTACACGGATCAAAAAATCTTCGAAAGGTACAGAGACTGGCCTGTGTCGTGATTTTAGGGTTCACAATCGTTGTAAATTTTGTCACCAATCCAAAGCATGCATCAAAATGAAAATAGGACCATTAATGCATTCGTAAATAGCAAATTTCGATTTTGGCCGGGTCTTCACTAGAAGCACCTGAACCACCTAGGGACTTGAAATTTCACACCTTATCTCAATAACATCTCTGCTATAAGCCTTAAAAATTTGAACGAGTTATCTCTACCCGTTAAATGGCAAATTTTTTTCAATGATGGTCCAGAGTGCAATGTATGTTGGTATGTTGGAAGGCTGTGGGAAGAATACACGGACTAAGGAACTTCGAAAGGTACGAAAACTAGCCTCTTTCGGGATTACGAGGGCATTCAGATCCACACCGCAGGCGGGCGCGATGGCAATGCTGAATTTACAATCTGTTGAGGTATATAATCGGGGCTGTGTCGCTAAGGTGGCGGTTTGGCAGTGGGATCTTGGGATGTTGAGAGAAGGCGGACATGGCCACTGCTCCATTTTTAAAGGCCATGGATGTTGGAGGTTCGCTGAGGATGGTCTCAAACTATCTGTTGCCGAGACCGATTCGGTAAAGGTTGTTCTGGATTCGCTTTCCAAGAAGGAAGAGGTGGCAGGCATATGCTGGGTTGAGTTGGATGAGACCTCGGTCTTTACTGACGGCTCCGTGAGGGAACTTGGGGTTTGCTTAAAGAGACTCTAACATCGTCATGTCAATTAGTCTGCCAAGTGCACGGTCTTTCAGGCAGAAGTCTGTGCAATTGCGTTGGCAGCAAAGAAAAATGGACCTGCCACCTTCGAAACTCAGGATATATGTGAAAAGTTTGACGGCTCTCATCAAGGATGATGAGGTCTAACTACTTGGCGGAGTGTTTGGAGGCCATGAAAGGACTCCTGGCTCATGAAGTTGTATTGGCATGGGTTGCCAGACACATCTGTGTTCTGGGAAAAGAAAAGACGGACAAGTAGGCCAGAAAGGGATCATCCACGCCCGGCAGATGGCAGATCTTGCGCCTGTGCTTTTTGTCGAACTACTGAGCATGGAAGAGGAAAGGGCCAGTGTGGAGGCGTTGGAAAGGTGAGTGTGTGTGGAGGGATGTCAGCAACCTCTGGCCAGATGTTTACCGGAACAGGACAAGGGAGTTGCTGGTTCTTGATAAGGGGCCACTGAGTACGATTGCAGAGGTCATAACCGGACACTGTGCGATAGGTCATATGGCCGCGCGTATGGGAATCCCGCACAACGTTTACTGTAAACGATGCATGATGAGTATAAGAAAGAGACGATCGAACAACTGATCTGATCTTGATCTGGTCTACAGGGGTGTAAACTTCCCTTCCTAGGGGGGGAGTTCTTCTTTGGTTTTGGCGTACTTACAGATGTCTCCGACCAGTCTCCTCAGATAAGTGGATAAGAGGGGTTTGATTCGACCAGAGATGCAATGAAATCTTCAATAAGCTGTCATGTGTGAGGAGACGCGGAGCATTAATGATTGGCACTTGGCTAAGGTAATTCTTTAGTGAATATGGGCTTACGGTCCGGGGAAGCTCTCCCGTGGGGGCGTAATGGAAAGTTGCTTGCTCCCTATTCTCTTGCTATATTTCTTGCATTTTTCATACCTCACTTCAGGGCCTGTCACCACTTCAGGACATAGCAGGGAGCAGTGATATAGCCCCCATATAGAACGATCCACCAGCCCATAAAAGCGACCTTTATTATTATCCGATTTTGCTGAAATTTGGGACAGTAAGTTGTGTTGAGCCACTCGACATCCTTCTACAATTTGGTTCAGACCGGGCCAAATTTGGATATAGACCGATCTCTCGGTTTTAGGTTTTGGACCCATAAAAGGTGCATTTATTGTCCGATGTCGCCAAAATTTGGGACGGTGAGTTGTGGTAGGCCCCTCGAAACCTTCTGCAATTTGGCCCAGATTTGGATATATCTGTCATATAGACCTATCTTGGGCCCATAAGAGGTGCATTTATTATCCGATTTCGCCGAAATTTGGGACAGTGATTTGTAGTAGTGCCGGTCGACATCCTTCTTCACTTTGGCCCAGATCGGTTCAGTTTTGGATATAGACCGATCCGCCGATTTATGGTCTTAGGTCCATAAAAGCCATCTTTATTGGCTTTTATGGGCCTGTTGCATTGGGCCACTCAAAATCGTTCATCAATTTGGCCCCGATCGGTCCAGATTTCTCTCGATTTTGGTCTTGAGGCTATAAACTGCGCATTTATTGTCCAATTTTGGTAAAATTTGAGACAGTGAGTTGTGTTAGGCCCTACGATATCCTTGTTCAATGTGGTTCAGATCGGTCCAGATTTGGATATAGCTGCCATATAGACCGATCTCTCGATTTAAGGATTTGAACCAAAAAAAAGGCGCCTTTATGGTCCGATTTCGCCAAAATGTGGGACAGTGAGTTGTGTTAGGCCCCCCGACATCTTTCTGCAATTTGGCCCAGATCGACTCAGATTTGGATATAGCTTCCATATAGACCGATCTCTCGATTTTAGGATTTGGGCCTATAAAAGGCGCATTTGTTGTCCGATTTCGCCGAAATTTGAGACGGTGAGTTATGTTAGGCCCCTCGACATATTTCTGCAATTTGGCCCCGATCGGTACAGATTTAGATATAGCTGCCATGTAGACCGATCTCTCGATTTAATGCTTTGGGCCCATAAAAAGCGCCTTTTTTGTCGATGTCGCCGAAATTTGGGATAGTGAGCTGTGCTAGGCCCCTCGACATCTTTTTGCAATTTTGCACAGATCAGCCCAGATTTGGATATAGCTGCCATATAGACCTATCTTGGGCCCATAAAAGGGCGCATTTATTATCCGATTTCGCTGAAATTTGGGACTGTGATTTGTGGTAGGGCCGGTCGACATCCTTCTTCAGTTTGGCCCAGATCGTTTCAGATTTGGATATAGACCGATCCGCCGATTTAAAGTCTTAGACCCATAAAAGCCATCTTTAATATCCGATTTTGCTGAAATTTGGGACAGAAAGTTGCGTTGGGCCACTCGACATCATCCATCAGTTTGGTCCGATTAGGATATAGCTGCCATACAGACCGATCTCTCGATTTAAGGTCTTGGACCCATAAAAGGCGTATTTATTATCCGATTTCACTGAAATTTAACACAGTGACTTGAGTTGTCCTTCGATATCCTCCTTCAATTTGGCCCTGGCGACCGTTTCGCTGTTCCACAGTGTTACGGGCGGATTCGTTTGCCCAGCGCCTTAGCTCGGAGTGCGTTTATCCGAAAGACTTCGGATCAACCAAGTTTATTGCCAATAGTCCTCTGGCCTTCACGCCCATATCGTCTTCTCTTTCAATACTCAGAGATGGCGTTAATCTCCCACTTACACCCTTAGACATGCAAGTGATAGCATTTGTAGGGCATGTGGGGAAGATGATACGACGTTGGAGCATTTCCTTATGTCATTGCTTTGCATACGCGGTAAGATGGGGACAGGATACCAAACAACGAGGGATACGGAAAAAAATTAGGAATTTTTTAAATAGCACGGAATTCCCCACTTAATTTTTTTCGAGTTTACTTTTAAGTTTTAAGAGCGCACAACAAGCTGATTACTAGCTTAGATGTATGTACATACTGGCATGAGGGCAGATTAATATTTGCAGCCTCTTTTCAACCTAACCTACACTCCTAGGCTGTTCGTGACCTTACCTTCCTGGTTGTTATTGCCCTGATGGGCTGTTAACTGACGTTCTCGCGTTAACATCACACCACCTCACGCATTGCGTGATGGGCCAGATCTCTGACTGAAAGACTGTGCCGCTGGCAGCAGTGGACTGTATTATGGTCAGGCAGTCGGAAACTGAACTCAGTCCCTGAGCTCTCAATGTAGACCCTTAGGCCCACTCTGTCCTCTAGCCTCTAATGTATCCGTGTAGCATGAACTTTCAGATGGCTATACTGTCAAGCCAAGACTCTGCCACTGGCAGCAATGCCTTGCACTCGACTAGAAATGTTGTCTCAGGTATGCAAACCGAAACTTCTTCCATTCCATCCAGATTTCCTATAGTCGCCTCGATTATACCGCAATGGTTGGGAGAATGGATAAAGAATAGGAGCGGGTCCCTTTTCTCCATCCCTTCACCCAACGGCCTATTGCTACGAAACGTCTTCCATTTCATCCAAACTTCCTATAGTCGCCTCGATTATACCGCAATGGTTGGGAAAATGGATAGAGATTAGGAGCAGGTCCCTCTTCTCTGTCCATTCTCCCAACGGCCTATTGCTAAAAGCCTCAATGGCTCCCTCACACTTAATCTGTATGTCTATGAGACGGATAAGCAGAATATTTTCTAGTGCTCTAGTAGGCGTGCTCCTTATTGCCCCGCCTATGCCAAGACAACATGTGCTCTGAACCCGTTGTATGGTCCTTAGGTTGCACTTTTTCTTCATAGCAGTCCACCAAACTACTGAGGTGTAAGTAATTATTGGCCCAATCACGCTTCTATAGCAAATACAAATTTGCTCATGAGCATTCCATCAAGGAACTGGGGCAAATTCCTCACAAATCAATGAGTGCTGCCTGATTCAAGTTTAAGCTCAATGAAAGGGACCACCTTTTTATAGCCAAGTCCGAAAGGCGTGCCCGCTGAGCAACACCTCTTTGGGGAGGGAAGTTTTTACACTTTGCCATGTAAAAACTTCCCTCCCCAAAGAGGTGTCGCTCTGAAGCCCCGTCTGCATATTGCCCAACATCTGTGAGCCTTTTCGGTAAGCTCCTGAACGTAACTCTTCCAATTTATTGTCCGGTCCGAGATCACTCCTAGGTATTTGACCTTGTCAGATATCAAACATTGAAACTCCCTGGTATAGGTCAGTCGTATGCCATCTCCATGATGTTTTTGGTTTTTCTCCATAGCTGATTCGAATACCTGTCGCTCATAAATGTCGCCAGTATAAGGAGAGGATAACCACCGCTGAAAAAGTTTTCTGATGTTCCTAGCAGGATCATCACGCTCCTGTAGGGCCAATGGATTATCCTTGGATTGTGGTCTCATATGAAGCCTACAGCATAGTGCCCGACATTTGTGAGGTACCTTGCCATGTAAAAACTTCTCCCCAAAGAGGTGTCGCTCTGAAGTCCCGTCTGCATAGTGCCCAACATCTGTGAGCCTTTTCGGTAAGCTCCTGAACGTAACTCTTCCAATTTATTTTGCTGTCCGAGATCACTTCTAGGTATTTGACCTTGTCAGATATCAAACATTGAAACTCCCTGGCCAGTCGTATGCCATCTCTATGATGCTTTTGGTTTTTCTCCATAGCTGATTCGAATACCTGTCGCTTAGAAGTGTTAGTAGTTGATATGGTTTAGCCCGGAACTTTGCTCTTGGTTGTCAATGGCTCCTGAATTAAGGGCTTTGCTGATTCTCTCCATCAGAGCGTGCGTAACCATTTCGCTTCGGTGGAGATTTTTCTGTTTAATTTCAATCATTGGTTCTCCAATAAGTGGGCAGTCGTTAATGGTCTTGTTATGGGCCCCCTGTTCGTTAGGCTGTATTGAGTCTCCTGTTTCTATGAGGATTTTTGCCTTTCTTAGTCCTTTCCCAATCTTGAAAAAGACAGTCTTGGTCACCTAGAAGGCAATACCTTTTGTCTGAGCCTAACTTTTCATGGAGACTTGGTCAAGGGGCGACCAAGCCTAGGTCTTGCTTGTCTAAGACTTTCACCATGCTTTCTATTAAGAGTTTGTGGTTCCGTCCCCTTTGATAAAGACCGTTGCCTTTGAGAGCTGAGAGATGACCATCTTTCTCACCAAGTCTAGCTTTACTCCCTCACAGGGAGTGTTGACGAAAAATGGTAACACGGCAACCCTGGTGCGAACAACACATACGTGGTCTATTCAAAACGAAAGCAGAGAGAAAGAGACTTAGCAAAAACAAGCTTTCTACATTGTGTTGAGCTTGAATTGAAGCAAAATGTGAAAAAAAGCCACAGACAAGTGACGACTCTTCGTCTTTTTCTCCATTTTACACGAAATTATTTTATATTGCCCCAAATGCCACCAGCAAAGAATGTAGCAGGGGGAAGGAAGACTCCAAGGCACAGTATCTTAGGTCCCTGGAGGAAAGATAAATTTGAGGTTTAAGTTTGTTTCGCGACCAGCCATAAAAGGAAATGTAGCAAAAGCAAACAAACACTTTACCCACACATGCTTAGTCGGATCATAGAACTTTGGTGTTTATGTGCCTGTGCTCTGCTCTCAGTCTATGTGTGTGTGTGTGTGTATGTGTATGGGTGACTTTAAGTGACTTTTTTGAACTTTGTGGGCATTTCGCTGTGGTCTTTGTGTAGTTTTATTTTTATTTCACTTCCTTTATACTTTGCCTAAGTTTTATGCCATTTTAATGGTATCACTTTAATTTTCTTAGATTTGCCTTAATTGGACACATAATTGACATTATCGTAAATCTTTTTTTTTTTTTTTTTTTGTATACCAACAAGACATGCAGGCAATTAAGCGAACAATCGACAATTATTAAAAACTTGACAATGTCCAGAGTTTGTAATGAAATTTACACCCTCATTTCATCATCGCCAGCGTTAAGTTTGGCAAGTGCCTGGCAGTATGTTTGTTGGGATTTTAATGACTTGACGTTTATGAGTGGCATTTAATACATCAAACAGGGTTCTTGGTGTTGTTGTATTCTTTAAATAAACTTAATGACATGCGAAATTTAGTCAGCAAGGAATAATGAGGAGATGAGTTTCAGATTTGAGAGAGGGAAAAGACAACATTTCTATACACTTGGCAATGGATTCGTTTCTTTAGATCAATTCCATTTTGAGAGAAACTAGCCCGACAGCTGTATGATGGCAAAAGAGGGGGTATATTCATTTAGTCATTCCGTTTGCAACACATCGAAATATCAATTTCCGACCCTACAAGGTATATATATTTCGGAACGTCATAAAATTCTAAAACGATTTAACGATGTCAGTGTGTCTGTCTGTCTGTCCGTCCGTCTGTTGTAATCACTCTAGAGTCTTCAAAAATTGAGATATTGAGCTGAAATATGTGCACAGATACGTCTTTTTGAGGCACACTGGTTAAGTTCTTGAACGGGCCAAATCGGACCATATTTGGATATAGCTGCTATATAGACCGATCAGTCGATAAGGGGTCTAATGCCCATAAATGCTTTATTTTTTATCCGATTTCGCTGATATTTGAAACAGAGGGTTATTTTAAGCTTCCCGACATCTGACCTAAATATGATTCAGATCAGACTATATTTAGATATAGCTGCCATATAGACCGATCTCCCGATTAAGGGTCTGAGGCCCATAAAAGCTTTATTTTTTATCCGATTTCGCTGAAACTTGAAACAGTGAATAGTTTAAGGCTTCCCGACATCCGACCCAAATATGATTCAGATCGGACTTTATTAAGATATAGCTGCCATATAGACCGATCTCCCGATAAAGGGTCTGAAGGCCATAAAAGCTTTATTTTTTATCCGATTTCGCTGAAATTTGGAATAGTGTGCAGTTTTAAGCCTCCCAACATCCGACCTAAATATGGTTCAGATCGGACTATTTAAAGATATACCTCCCATATAGACCGATCTCCCGATTGGGGGTCTGAAGCCAATAAAACCTTTATTTTTTATCCGATTTCGCTGAAATTTGGAATAGTGCGCAGTTTTAAGCCTCTCAACATCCGACCTAAATATGGTTCAGATCGAACTATATTTAGATATAGCTGCCATATAGACCGATCTCCCGAGAAGGGGTCTGAAGGCCATAAAAGCTTTATTTGGTATCCGATTTCGCTGAAATTTGGAATGGTGCGCAGTTTTAAGCCTCCCGACGTCTGACCCAAATATGATTCAGATCGGACTATATTTAGATATAGCTGCCATATAGACCGATCTGCCGAGAAAGGGTCTGAAGGCCATAAAAGCTTTATTTATTGCCCGATGTCGCCGAAATTTAAAACAGTGGGTTATCTTAAGCCTTCCGACATCTGACCAAAATATGGTTCAGATCGAACTATATTTAGATATAGCTGTCTTATAGACCGATCTCCCGATAAAGGGGCAGAAGGCCATAAAAGCTTCACTTTTTATCCGATTTCGCTGAAATTTAAAACAGTTTGTAATCTAAAGCATCCTGACATCTGACCCAAATATGGTTTAGATCGGACCATATTTAGATATAGCTGCCATATAGACCGATCTCCAGATAAAGGGTCTAAAGCCCATAAAAGCTTTATTTATTTCCCGATTTTGCTGAAATTTAAAACAGAGGGTTATCTTAAGCCTTCCGACATCTGACCCAAATATGGTTCAGATCGAACTATATTTAGATATAGCTGTCTTATAGACCGATCTCCCGATAAAGCGTCTGAAGCCATAAAAGCTTTATTTCTCATCCGATTTCGCTGAAATTTGGAACAGTGCGCAGTTTTATGCCTCCTAACATCCGACCTAAATATGGTTCTGATCGGACTATATTTAGATATAGCTGCCATATAGACCGATCTCCCGATAAAGGGGCTGAAGCCCATAAAAACTTAATTTTTAACCGATTTCGCTGAAATTTTAAATAGTGTGCCGCTTTAAGCCTGCCAACATCCGACGCAAATATGGATTAGATGGATCCATATTTAGATATAGCTGCCATATAGACCGATCTCCCGATAAAGGGTCTGAAGGCCATACAAGCTTTATTTACTACCCGATTTCGCTGAAATTTGAAACAGTGGGTTATTTCAAGCCTCCCGACATCTGACCCAAATATGGTTCAGATCGGACCATATTTAGATATAGCTGCCATATGCACCGATCTCCAGATAAAGAGTCTGAAGCCCATAAAAGCTTTATTTATTACCCGATTTCGCTAAAATTTGAAGCAGTGAGTTTGAGTGAGTTGAGAAATGGGGTTTGCATAACGAGGTTGTGAGTAGCCAAAGTTTGGCCCGGCCAAACTTAATGCCTTTTTACTTGTTTTCTTAGTTTTATGCCACAAGTCCGTCAAATGTCATACCTCCTAGCTTTTTTGAAGTGAGTAGACAATAAACAATGTACCGACATTATTCGACACCACCACTTCTCAAGACCATTGTAATTAAAATTAATTTATGTAACCTCTTAAACGCCTACTTCTGATTAGCACTGGTATTTCGAAAAACAACTTGTGCTTAATTCACCCCCGAGATTTATTTCCTGCATCTCAGCGATACATTACTTTTTTTGTTCCACTTCTTTATCCACATGCTAAGGCTGCTGACATGAAAAGCATCTCGAGAAATAACCATAATGGAAAAAGTTTTACAATTAATTTTAGACTTTACGCCTGTTTTAATACGACTGTGACTGGTCTGGGTGTGCCTGAGTGTGGTAAACTCTTCTTCGCGGTTAATGATGTACTGTGATTCCATGAAAATAAAGCAAAACACCACACCACACGCAAAGGCAATAAAATCCAGAGAGGGGGGATGCAAAAAAAAAAAAAGATAAATGGAAAAGAATTAAGGCCAATCTCATTTACATATGAAATGGCAAAAAAATACATCTCAAATAAGACATGCCAAACTGCTGAAGCGAAATATCCCCTCCCAAAAATAGAATCTTTGTTTGAAACAAATCTTACGTTTCCTAGCAATTACTTGGTGGAATTTTCTTTGTTGTATTTGCATTTGTGTGTAATAGCGGAAAGGGAAGCCAACAGAATAACAAGTTGACAAATACTTAACAGCAGTCCCACAGACGCACAGTGGGATAAATTAAAGAAAGATGTCGACGGGCCTAATATAATTAACTGTCTCAAATTTCAGCGAAATGCGCCTTTTATAGGCCTAAGACCTTAAATCGAGAGATCGGTGTATATGGCAGCTATATCCAACTCTTGACCGATCTGGGCCGTATTGAGCAAGAATGTCGAGTGGCCTAACACAACTCACTATCGCAAATTTCAGCGAAATCTCATAGTAAATGTGGCTTTTAAGGGCCTAAAACCTTAAATCGATAGATCAGTCTACATGGGGGCTATATCAAGATATAGGTCGATATAGCCCATTTTCGAACTTAACCTGTATATGGACAAGGAACGAATTTGAGCAAATTTTCAGCTCAATATCTCTATTTTTAAAGACTGTAGCGTGATTTCGACAGACAGACGGACGGACGGACATGGCTAGATCGTCTTAGATTATTACGACGATCAAGAATATATTGGGTTGCCCAAAAAGTAATTGCGGATTTTTCATATAGTCGGCGTTGACAAATTTTTTCACAGCTTGTCACTCTGTAATTGCATTCTTTCTTCTGTCAGTTATCAGCTGTTACTTTTAGCTTGCTTTAGAAAAAAAGTGTAAAAAAGTATATTTGATTAAAGTTCATTCTAAGTTTTATAAAAAATGCATTTACTTTCTTTTAAAAATCCGCAATTACTTTTTGGGCAACCCAATATATCAGCCCTAGACAAATTGTCACTTCATTCCACTGTCTAACAATGGATAACATTCAAGGCAGTTGTGTTTATCGTTATTATCACATGTTTAAATCTGTGATACATAAAACCAAGACCAGAGTGTAAGGGTAACGCAACGTAATGGCAACGAGAGGCAAAAGATTTTAACTAAAACGGTATTAGCACCATTGTTATTTCCTTTTTTCACGCACTCACACACGCACCCAAAACACTTGTCCTAGGGTTTTGTTTTGTTTTTTTTTTTTTTCAAAACGCAAACAAAAAGCTTTGATACTTTTCATACTTGCCTGTCAAGCCAGGGATACTGGCATATAGAGGGAGATGAAGTGAAAAGAAGAGGGCGGGAGAGAAGTATAGAGACAGTCTCCCCCATAAACAGAACTTTGTAGACAATACCAAAATAGCAGCTAATGTTGGCTGTTTGGTGTGTATTTTGCTGTTGCTGTTTGCGCTTGATTTCCATTTTGATTGTTTAACATCAAAGGGCCACAGAGAGGATGTGAGAGAGAGTGGGAGAGAGGGACTTGAAATGAAAAGTGAAATTTATAGATTACCCCCATTAATGAAAGGGTATTGAAAGAGCAAAGGCTAGGCAGAGAAGCAGCATGAAGTGGGGGGGGGGGGGTGGAAAGTAAGAGAAAATGAGGAAGTTCAAATTTGTATAGAGGTCCATTTGTGTGAACCTTTAGATGAAATCATGCGAATTTTTGATTTCCTTATCAAAAATGGTCTTTCCTTCCATTGCTTCCACACTCTCCTACTCCCTCACTACACATCCACATTTTGGCACTTAAGGTTTATGCTAATTTATTGTTAAGACTGTTGAAATGTATGTTTGAGGTTGATTTTTAGGATATTCTGGACTTAGATAAGAAAACATTTTCAAAAGTTTCCCTTTGGATGAAACGTTTATGGTAGAAGAGGTTAAAACTATGGCCAGTAGCATTTTAGCAGCAAGAACAATTCTTACTCTGCCAATGGAGGTGGCATAACTTTTGATAAGTTTGCCTTTAAACAAAAGAGCAATTTATTAAAATTGAATGCGGGTGATTATCCACTGTTTACAATTCAATTAATTGTGGGCTTTTGTTTTGTTTTCTTTTCTTTTATTATGAGGGCAGCTTGAATTGCTTGCCCGAACGTGTTTAATTAGCAGAAATGTTTTTGGTAAGGTCATTAAAGCAAGGCAGTTGTCAAAAGCCATCTTATGGACACAAGACGCATTTTCTTTAATTGAAAGCCAGGCATTTAAGATTTACAAACTTTTACTAAATATTGCTGCAATTTTGGCTTTATTAGAAATCTCAAGCAAATCAATGGGGATTTCGAAATACGCACACACACACACACCCACGCACAAAACTTTATGCTGGTGAATGGCTGGCAGACAATGGTGCGTATGATTTACTTATGAAGGGGCACCACACTCATACGCACCATGGGACGTACACAAGTAGAGAATGATTTCAATGTTTACACAAACTTCTAGGAATTGCCATGCATTGAAACACAGACTAAAATGAGGAGAGGTGTGAATAAATTCAGCTAGGGTTTCCCAATATTAGATAATCATTACACTTGTTGTCATAATTGGCAAATAGTAATAAAACAGATTTAACCCTTAGAACCCACCCTTGGTACATTTGCACCAATGATGAATATTAACCCAATATCTTATTTATATTGGGTTGCCCAAAAAGTAATTGCGGATTTTTTAAAAGAAAGTAAATGCTTTTTTTTATAAAATTTAGAATGAACTTTAATCAAATATTCTTTTTTTACACTTTTTTTCTAAAGCAAGCTAAAAGTTGCAGCTGATAACTGACAGAAGAAAGAAGAACGCAATTACAGAGTCACAAAAATTTGTCAACGCCGACTATATGGAAAATCCGCAATTACTTTTTGGGCAACCCAATAAAAATCAATTTATGTTTGTTTGTAGATTTGTTTGTTAGTATGTTCGTGTGTTCCTTATAGACTCAGAAGCGGATGAACCGATTTTCTTGAAATTTTTAAAGATGGTGCATAATGACCCCGTGGTGAAAATAGGGTACTAAATTTTTTGATATCTGAAGGGGGGGGGGGGGGGGCGGACCCTCCCCCTAAACCTAATTTTCAGAAACGCCACATCTCAGAGATGGGTGGTGCGATTTAAGCGAAATTTTGTGTGCTCTCATATAGTACCATAAAAATAAAATGGGGTACCTAGGGGCGCCGCCCCACCCTAAAACCTACCAAACATATACTTAGACCAATCACGACCATATGGGACTCAAATCAAAGTTATTTAGGATAAGAAAACGTATCTGATATCCAATTGTCGCAGCAAGTGCTAGGGGGTCCACCCCAACCCCCCAAAACACCCCTAAATCGGACATATTTACCGACCATGGCAATATGGTACTCAGAGGAAAGGTATTTGAGAGTAGAATGCGAATCTGATATCAAAATGTGCGACCACGTTTCCAGGGGTCCACCCCTTTCCCAAAACACCCACCAAACAGGACTTATTTACTGACCATGGGAAAATGGGGCTTAAATAAAAGGTATTTGAGAGTAGAATACGAATCTGATATCCAGATGTGGGACCAAGTGTTTGGGGGGCCGCCTCTCACCAAAAACATCCCCCAAAGGGGACAAGTTTACGATCATAGCAATATGGGGCTCAAATGAAGGATATTTGGGAGTAAAGCACGAATCTGATATCAATATTTGGGAAAAGTGTATTTTGGGGCCCCCTACCCCCACAACACCACTCAAATAGGAAGTATTTGCTGACAATTGCAATATGAGGCTTAAATAAGAGGTATTTTAGAGTAGAACACGAAATTTTCAAAGCCAAGTCTCTGAGTGGCAGCCCCATCCCCCAAAACACCCCCTAACCCCTAAGCCATGTCAATGTGAGGTATAGGGGGGTAGAGCAAGAATTGATACCCATTTTCGGAACCAATTTTCTGGGGGTTTACCCCTTTCCCAAAATACCCCACAAACAGCAAGTATCATATAGTCATATGGCATAGTCACATGGCATAGTACTTCACAAATGTTGCCAGCATTAGGAGGGGAAAACCACCGCTGAAAATTTTTTTCTAATGGTCTCGCCAGGATTCGAACCCAGGCGTTCAGTCAATATGGGACTCAAAAAGTATAAGGCAGTACATTACAAATATGGCATAAAACATTAGGTCCAAGTAATCGGAGGTCGCCCATCCCCAAATGCGCATATTAGTCGACCATGGTTATATGGGACTTAAATGAAAGTTATTAGGGAGTAGATTACGAATATGACATTAAAATTTGCGTTCAAGTCTAGGTGGCGCTTCTCATCTTAAAGATACGTCGAATGAGTTATGGTATGTGAGAGTAGAAAACGAATTTGATATCCAATTTAAGAGCCAAGTGCTTTGGGATACGCCCATAACTGAACTTCATTTCCGTTGGGAATTAAGAACGGTGGCCGCCCCAGCCGCAAAACACCCTCCAAACGTTTCATATTTACCGACCATGGCAATATGGGGCCCAAATTAAAGGGATTTGGAAGTGCAGCACTAATCTGATATCATATTTGGGTCGAAATGTCTGAGATCCCATCCCTCCCCTAATGAGAACATTACCCTAAGGAAGAACATTATCACCAGGAAGCGAGAAGGGGCATTTTCTCACGCATCAATGAGTGCTTTCCGATTCAAGCTTAAACTCAATGATAAGGGACCTTTTTTTATAGCCGAGTCCGAACGGCCTTTCGCAGTGCGACACCTCTTTGGCGAAAATTTTTTCAATGACCACAAGTGGCATTGTACCTCGCAAATGCCGCCAACATTAAGAGGGGATAAACATCGCTTTGTCCGATGTTCTCGCCAGGATTCAAACGCGCTCAGCTTCATAGGCTACAATGGCACGACTTCGATATCCGCATTCAGGGCTTTGTCCGATGTTCTCGCCAGGATTCAAACGAGCTCAGCTTCATAGGCTACAATGGCACGACTTCGATATCCGCATTCAGGGCGAAGTGTCCACACCCTAAAAAGATATTAAAGAGTTAAAGAAGGCGCAGGGGAGCGGACCCGGTTCGACTAGTTTCTTATATACGCAGGTTAAGTTCTTGAATGGTCGTAATCGGACTATGTTTGGATATAGCTGCCATATAGACCGATCTGGTGATTTAGGGTCTTAAGCTTATAACAGGCGCATTTATTACCCGATTTCGCTGAAATTTGGCATAGTGAATTTTATTTGAAAAATGATTCAGATCGGAACATATTTGGATATAGCTGCCATATAGACCGTTTTGCCGATTTTGGGTCATAGGTTTATAACAAGCTTATTATTCAACCGACTTTGCTGCAATTTGGAACAATGAGTTGTATCAAAACTTCCAACATCTGTTCCGAATATGGTCCAGACCAGGCAATATTTAGATTTAGCCGTCATGGAGACTAATCTTCAGATTAAGGGCCTAAAGACGCATTTATTCATCGATTTTGTTGAAATTTGAAATATGTTCCAGGTCGGACCATATTTGGATATAGCTGTCATATAGATCGATCATCCAAATGAACAGCGCACTTATTACCCGATTTCGCTGAAATTTCGAATATGAGTAATGTCGGACTATATATTTTGATGTTAATATGGATAGAGTAGTGTTAGAATAAATTTTGATGATAAATATATCCATGGTGATGGACGATACGTTTTTACTTGTTGTACATGGTAAACTGGTTCGAGTTCCATTTAAAGTGTTTATGGTTAAAATAAACTGGAATTGAAGCTTATGGATATGGGGGAAATCTCTCTTTGAACTTTTTCAATCACTGTATAACAGTGATGGTCACACTTTCACACAATTTTCAAGCCCCCTGGGTTTATGTTATTCTACACGTACACAATAATCTTAAATAATATGTGTGTGTATATGCCCACCACTGCCACAGACCAACCAAAAGCCATATCCAGTGATGATATCAAAAATCTACAAAAATATTAAAACAGCAAGAGTCACTGTATTTCTATTGAACACACGCTAGCATTCCATGTCGTAATGGAATCAATGATGACAGTAAAAAAAAAAAATCCGAAATTTTATGAAGACCATAAAAATATTGCTGAAAAGTAATTCACAAGAAATATCAAAAGCAAGTGGACACTAACCCATCATAGAATGGCAATAATCCCTAGTCCGGTGGGGAAATAGATTTTTCCCACTAAAACACACAATGATCATTTATCGACAAATCAACACTAAATTTGGTCACAGCAATGAACTATTGAAGGCAACATAAAAACTGAAAAGAAGATGACATGACATACCTATATGAGGCTATACACGCACTCACACACATACACCTATACTGCCATTCAATTGTTCAGCACTAGCTTAAAAGCTATACAACATGAGTTTGAAGAGAAGCAGGAGAGAAGAAGTTAGGGCAAGGAGAGGTTCTTTAGAATCTCTGGCTCCCCAAAGTGTTTTATGAAATGTTATTATTAAGGACTTTAAGAATTTATTACCTTCTGTTTTTGATGATGTTTTGTCTGGGGCTTGTTTTGGTTGTTCTCCGTTTTCTTTCTTTGGGGGGGATTTTCTTTTGTTGTGGTTGTTGATTGGTGTTTTTTCTTTAATTTCGATAATGATGTGGGTCAAGCCAGTTTTATGAGTGTATTCGATGTCTATTTCTTAGCATTTCATTTGTTGTAACAAAATTTTGATGTTTGATGGCATGGCATGTATCAATTCCCAGTTAGGATGTTTTTTACTTGATGAAAAGTTCTCGTTTAAGCCATAAGAGATGGCGGCAATAAATTTTTGCAGACTCACTGTTGGGAATAGCGGCAATGGTAACATAAAGTTTGTCTATTTGAGTGAATGACTGACAGACTGCCGCACTGTTTGGCTGACTTCAGCTCTATGTGGTCGTTGTCCTTAGCAGGAAGTTTCTTACGCTTTGTTGTTGTTGTTATGGTTTTTGTTTTTTCTGGTTTTTGGCAAAAAATCAAAAATTTTTTACTACCAACAAATAACACTACAGAATAGAGCTAAGCACTCACTCATATGTATTTAGAATAACGATACGTTCACACACACACACACACAAAGACATGTTTATAGAGGTTTATGCACTAGGCATCTCACATTGTTGTTATTTGGTGTTGTACTCGTGGCTGCTTTTATAGCAGACCTCAGAAACAAATACACTTTCACTTAAAGCATCATAAAGCACTGAGATGCTATGCTCTTCTTCTCTTATAAATGCGCACACTTTCATCCGTTATGTTACTTAAACAAATACGAGAGAGAGAGGGAGAGAGAGAGAACTTTTAAATCAGCTGGAATAGGCTTTATAATGGTTTAACACTCTCTCTCTCTTAAATGCTTTAAATGCCTATGTTAGTTAACACTCTGTTAATTAAATTTCTCTCTCATGTTATCAACTCTGTTAAGAGCTGTTTTATGTTCTCAACTCTTTCTGTTATATGTGGGCCACAGTGTTGAGTTTATTTAAGCAAGCATTGCAGCAGATGCTGTTGTGCCAGCATTGGCCACTGTTATCAGCATGCTTGTTGTTTATTGTTGCTGTTATTATTACCGTTGTTTTTTGTGCTGTTGTTGTTGCTGCTTAGCGTTTTTTGTTTTTGCCTTTATACACTTGGGCGTTTGTTTTTGTTAAGGATTTTCTCCTTTTGCCACTCATCATGTTTATTGACATTTCTTATTTCGTGCTGGTGTTGAAATTGTTATTGCTGTTGCTGTTGCTGTTGTTGTCCCTTGATGACTGAGTGAGTGTTACCCAGAATGACAACAAGCATGAGGTTTGTGGTGTTGTTGTTAAAGTTGATTTTCTTTTCATTATAACTTTAGCGTGAATGTTAGCAGGGCTTTCATACTTGTTTTTTTTTTCTTTCTGTTTTGGGGGGAAATGCGTAAATTAACGCACAACCCATGCTCTGAGTTTCCGTTTCAAAATTGTATCATAACTTTCTCTTGTGATGTTTGCATACAGGCACACACACACACCAACGCGCTTACACTCACAGAAATGTGTACGTGTTTATTATGTTGTTGAATGACTGACTGACAGAGTGGCTTAGGGCAAGAAGCGGAAGTTCCTGTTGGACATTTTAAATGAAGATACAAAAATTAATGCATATTTTAAGGGTGTGGCAAAACAAAAAAAAAATAGCATCAAGGAAACTAAAAAAAAAAATTTGTTTAGAAACTTGAACTTTGCAATTCAATTTATATGTGTAAAAATACATTAACATAATATGGTTACACAGCAAGCCAGCTATAGGAGAAAGGGAGTGATTAACCTTACAATCGGATTTGAATACAAGGAAAAATTTAAATGACATATTTTGCAATGAAAAAATTTCTATGAAATTTTGCTCTAAAGACAAAAGTTCTATGAAATTTTGCTCTAAAGACAAAATTTCTATGAAATTTTGCTCTAAAGACAAAATTTCTATGAAATTTTCTCTAAAGACAAAATTTCTATGAAATTTTGCTCTAAAGACAAAATTTCTATGAAATTTTGCTCTAAAGACAAAATTTCTATGAAATTTTCTCTAAAGACAAAATTTCTATGAAATTTTGCTCTAAAGACAAAATTTCTATGAAATTTTGCTCTAAAGACAAAATTTCTATGAAATTTTGCTCTAAAGACAAAATTTCTATGAAATTTTCTCTAAAGACAAAATTTCTATGAAATTTTGCTCTAAAGACAAAATTTCTATGAAATTTTGCTCTAAAGACAAAATTTCTATGAAATTTTGCTCTAAAGACAAAATTTCTATGAAATTTTGCTCTAAAGACAAAATTTCTATGAAATTTTGCTCTAAAGACAAAATTTCTATGAAATTTTGCTCTAAAGACAAAATTTCTATGAAAATTTGCTCTAAAGACAAAATTTCTATGAAATTTTGCTCTAAAGACAAAATTTCTATGAAATTTTCTCTAAAGACAAAATTTCTATGAAATTTTCTCTAAAGACAAAATTTCTATGAAATTTTCTCTAAAGACAAAATTTCTATGAAATTTTCTCTAAAGACAAAATTTCTATGAAATTTTCTCTAAAGACAAAATTTCTATGAAATTTTGCTCTAAAGACAAAATTTCTATGAAATTTTGCTCTAAAGACAAAATTTCTATGAAATTTTGCTCTAAAGACAAAATTTCTATGAAATGTTCTCTTAGACAAAACTTTAAAATTCACTAAGGCCAAAATTTTTAGTGAACTTGATACAAGATTTCAATGACTTTTTCGGTATAGACCGAATTTTAGTTAAAGATTCGATAAACAGAAAATTTCTCTGAAATGTCCTCCGTTGTCTCTGCTCTCCCATGACGTCTACTAACGTTTCAGTTTGGACATGGGTTTTTGAGAGAAATTTTTCATATTGACGGCGTTATTTTCATCCGATTTGGCTGAAATTTTGCACATGGTGTTCTGTTATGATTTCTAACAAATGTGCTAAAAACGATCCAAATCGGTCTATAACCTGATATAGCTCCCATATAAACCGATCGCCCGATTAGACTTCTTGAGCCTCTGGAAGCCTCAATTTTCATCCGATTTGGCTGAAATTTTGCACATAGTGTTCTGCCAGGACTTCCAACAATTGTGCAAGGTACGATCCAAATCGGTCTATAACCTGGTATAGCCCCCATATAAACCGATCTCACGATTTGACTTCCTGAGCCCCTGGAGGCTGCAATTTTCATCCAATTTGGCTGAAATTTTGCACATAGTGTTCCGTTATGACTTCCAACAAGTGCGCCAAGTACGGTCCAAATCGGTCTATAACCTGGTTTAGCTCCCATATAAACCGATCACCCGATTTGACTTCTTGAGCCCCTGAAAGCCGTAATGTTCATCCAATTTGGCTGAAATTTTGCACATAGTGTTCTGCCAGGACTTCCAACAATTGTGCAAGGTACGGTCCAAATCGGTCTATAACCTGGTATAGCTCCCATATAAACCGATCTCTCGATTTGACTTCTTGAGCCTCTGAAAGCCTAATTCTTCATCTGATTTGCCTGAAAATTTGCACATAGTGTTCTGTTATGACTTCCAACAACTGTGCCAAGTACGGTCTAAATCGGTTTATAACTTGATATAGCTCCCATATAAACCGATCTCCCGATTTGACTTCTTGAGCCCCTGGAGGCTGCAATTTTCATCCAATTTGGCTGAAATTTTGCACATAGTGTTCTGTCAGGACTTCCAACAACTGTGCCAAGTACGGTCCAAATCGCTTTATAACCTGATATAGCCCCCATATAAACCGATGTCCCGATATGACTTTTTGAGCCTCTAGAAGCTTAAATTTTCATCCGATCTGCCAGAAATTTTGCCCATAGAGTTTTGCTTTAACTTCTAAAGTACACGCTAATTATGATCGTGATCAGTTAATAACATTATATAGCTCCCATATAAACCGATCACCCGATTTGAGTTCTTGAGCCTGTAGAGGGCGCAATTAATATCTGATTGGGCTGAAATTTTAAACGTTGTAGTTTTTTATGACTTCAATCACGTATGGTTCGTATCGGTACATAACTTCATAGAGCTCATGCATATTTGAAAAAAAAAGAAACATTCAAAGAACCTATCCCATGGAACTTAAAGCGCTTTTACTTGTTTGAAAATTTTCTACTTAAATTTTGTTGGCTATGTATTTGTGTTCATTTAATTTTCTTTTCTCTTATTCTAGTCCAATGCATTTTAAACTATAGCAAGCAATTCAAACATTCCAGAGAATACCAAACAAACAATAAATCACAAATTAATGCAGAGGAAAACAATTTTTTATTGGCATTTCCCCCTTAACATAGCACTGTTAAACGGCAACAAACAACAATGACGACAACAACAACAAGCCAATAACCATCTCAATGCCTGTTATTGTTGCGGTTATTGTCAGTCGACCGACTGGCCGGAAGGCTTGTCGTTTTGTCAGTCGTTCGTATTGTGTGTTTTTTTTTACCGTTTGTTATGTGGTAGAGCCTGCTTGCGGCTCATGATGCTATTTGCGCTTTGTTGTTTTTCCATTTTTGTTTTTGTTGTGGCTGTTATTGGTGAGCCAAGTATGCAGCAGAGGCAATAGCAGCAACAACATTTAGTCAGTCATTCACTTGCATTGTCTATCACACAATGCTCAACTGCATTCCAAACGAACATCAAGCAATTACACACATACACATGTTGTCGGTATGTGAGCAGACACATACACAGCCTCAGACACACATTGATATACGTAGATGTCCAACAGAGGTGTATACAATCATATATTAAAAGAATAGCAAAGCAATGAACAAAGGTTTTTTTTTTATTTTATAAACTCCGCTCTGGTGGTTTGTATACAGAGGACTCTGTTTATAAGCAATTAGGTGGTACTTGTACATGAATACCATTTAAACCTTAGGCCAAAATTTTAATTATTCTGGCTTAACCTATTCATCCGATAATGAAAACAGACAAAAAACAAGTAAAAGCGTGCTAAATTCGGCCAGAACGAATCTTTTATTCCCTCCACCATGGATCGAGCTCTTTATAGGCAAACAAAGGATAATGGATAAGAATTGTCATACTATTGGAGTTATATTAGGTTTTGGACCGATACGGCCCAAACTTGGCTAGAATGTTGGAGACCACAGTAGATACCAAGAAGCCATTGTTTCAGCCCATTCGTATAAGAATTGCGCCCCCTAGAGGCTCAAGAGGTATAATTCTGAGATCGGTTTATATGGGATCTATATCAGCTTTTACGTCGATTCAAGCCAATTCGATCCAATTCGAGCCATACTAGGCTTAGTTGTTGGAGACCATAGTAGAAGCCATTGTGCAACATTTCAACCAAATGGGATACGAATTACGCCCTCTAGAGGCTCAAGAAGTAAACTCGAGAGATCGGTTTATATGGAGACTATATTAGCTTATGAGCCGATTCAGACCATACTCGGGATGTATGTTAGGGATCGTAGAAGAAGTCATTGTGCAAAATTTCAGCCCATTCGTATAAGAATAGCGCCCTCTAGCGGCTCAAGAAGTAAAATCTGGAGATTGGTTTATATGGGAGCTATATCAGGTTATGAGCCGATCCAGACCATATATGGCACGTATGTAAGAGGTCACAGACACAGTGATTGTGCAAAATTTCAACCAATTCGGATAAGAAGTGCGCCCTCTAGAGGTTCAAGAAGTAAAATCGGGAGATCGGTTTATGTGGGAGCTATATCAGGTTATAGACCGATTCAGACCAGTGACTGTCCAAAATTTCGGCAAAATCGAATAAGAATTACGCCCTCTAGAGGCTCAAGAATATCGGGAGATTGGTTTATATGACAGCTATATCAGGTTCTACACCGTTTCAAGCCATACTCGGGACGTATGTTAGGGATTATAGAAGAAGTCATTGTGCAAAATTGCAGCCCATTCGCCCTCTAGAGGCTCAAGAGATACAATCGGGAGATCGGTTACTTTGGGAGCTATATCAGGTTTTATGTCGATTCAAGCCAATTTGAACCGATTCGGGCCATACTAGGCTTAGATGGTGGAGACCATAGTAGATATCATTGTGTAAAATTTCAACCAAATCGGATAAGAATTACGCCCTCTAGAGGCTTAGACCATACTCGGGACGTATGTTAGGGATCAAAAACGAAGTCATTGTACAAAATTTCAGACCATTCGTATAAGAATTGCGCCCTCTAGAGGCTCAAGAAGTAAAATCGGGAGATCGGTTTGTATGGGAGCTATATCAGGTTATGGACCGATTCAGACCATATTTGACAAGTATGTTAGAGGTCATAGTCACAGTGACTGTGCAAAAATTCAGCAAGATAGGATAAGAATTACGCCCTCTAGAGGCTCAAGAAATAAAAACCGGAGATCGGTTTATATGACAGCTATATCGGGTTTTACGATGATTCAAGCCATACTCGGAACGTATGTTAGGGATCATAGAAGAAATCATTGCCCTACATTTCAGTCCATTCGTATAAGAATTGCGCCCTCTAGAGGCTGAAAAAGTATAATCGGGAGATTGATTTATGTGGGAGGTATATCAGGTTTTACGCCGATTAAAGCCATACTCGGGACGTCTATTAGAGGTCATAGAACATGTCGCAGTACAAAATTTCAGCCAAATCGGATAATAATTGCGCCCTCTAGAGGATCAAAATGTCAAATCGGGATTGATTGTTGACTAACTGATCATCGCCCAGCTTAAACGGCTAAAGCTAGAATCTTAAAATTTCGCACGAATGTTGGTCTTGGGGCATACGCACGGGATAAGACTTGATTTTTCATATTCGTACGTTAAGTTACTAAAAAGTACCAAATAGTACGAAATGGTACATATTTTCCAAACGGAAAGGGCAAAAATTATCTTCTTGGGCTAATATTAAAGAGCGTCTCGGGAAAATAAGATTTGGTTAAAAAAAAACATTGGAAAATCGTACCGTAAGTGGGAGAAATAGTACGTTTAGTACCACAATTGGTACTATTTGGTACTTTCTTTGTAAATTGAGGAGCAAAAGGATCGAGAAATCAAATCGGGATTGATTGCTGACTGACTGATCATCGCCCAGCCTAAACGGCTAAAGCTAGAATCTTGAAATTTTGCACAAATGTTGGTCTTGGGTCATAGGCACGGGATAAGACTGGATTTTTTATATTCATACGTTTAGGTACTAAAAAGTATCAAATAGTACGAAATGGTACATATTTTCCCAGCGCGAACGGAAAGGCTAGAATTATGTTCTTGGGCTCAGAGCTTAAAGAGCGTCTCGGGAAAATAAGGTTTAGTGAAGAAAATTTTGGAAAATCGTACCATAAGTGGGGAAAATATTATGTTTAGTACCACAATTGGTACTATTTGGTACTTTCTTTGTAAATTGAACTAAAGCTGGGGATTTTAGAAATTAGGTACACTATGGCAAACCTAATTGAGTGACTATAAGAGTATTTGGAAATTTGTACATTCAGGTACTAAAAATTGTACCAAAAAGGTACGAAATGGGTATAATTTGTACAGGACGGTTGGATAGTAGAATTGTGTAGTGGTAGAATTTTTAAATTTGACTTAAAAGACATTTGGTGCAAAATAATACGGGTGGAAAGAAAATTATTAACCTTATCACGGGAAAATAAGATTTGGTGAAAAGGTACCAAAAAGGTACGAAATGGTTATAATTTGTATAGGACGGTTGGATAGTAGAATTGTGTAGTGGTAGAATTTTTAAATTTGACTTAAAAGACATTTGGTGCAAAATAATACGGGTGGAAAGAAAATTATTAACCTTATCACGGGAAAATAAGGTTTGGTAAAAAAAATTGGAAAATCGTACCAAAAGTGGTAGAAATAGTACGTTTAGTACCACAATTGGTACTATTTGGAAATTTCTTTGTAAATAGAACTACAGCTCTAAATTTTGGAACTTAGGTACACTATGGCAAACTCAAATGGGTGACTATAAGAGTTTTTGTAAATTTTAACATTTGGGTACTAAAAAATGTACCTTTGTACAGGGCGGATGGATAGAGGTAGAATTATGAAATTTGACTTAAAAGACATCTGGTGCAAAAAATGAGGGTGAAGAGAAAAAATGGAAAAATAGTACTGGCAACGAGAGAAAACCTTGGTTTAGTACGGCAATTGGCACCATTTGGTACTTTCTTTACAGATAGAGCTAAAGGTCTGAAATTTGCCATGTAGGTGCAACTAGGAAATATATGATGGGTGACTAATTGATCTATTCAAAATTCGTAAATTTTGGTACCAAAATGGGTACCACTTGGCAGAGGTCTGAAACTTGGCACATAGGTACAACTAGTAAAAATACGATGAGTGACTATGATCTATTTACCATTCGTACATTTTGGTACCAATATTCTGTGCAGGTGGAGCAAGAGGTTTGAAATTTGGCATGTGGGTAAAACATAGAAATCTATGATGGGCGAGTAAATGGTTTTTTCACAATTCGAAAATTTTGGTACCAAAATTGGTACTATTTACTACTTTCTTTTAGATGGAGCTAGAGGTCTGAAATATGACATGTAGGTACAACTTTGTTCTTTCTGTTCAGATGGAGCTTGAGTTCGGAAATTTGCCATGTTACCTACATGGCAAAGAAATATATGATAGGTGGCTAAATGATTTATACACTATTCAAATATTTTTGTACCAAAATTGGTACCACTTGGTACTTTTTTCATAGATGGAGCTAAAGGTCTGAAATTTGACTGGTAGGTACAACTAAGAAATATATGATTGGTGATTAAATGATATATTGAAAATTCAAACATTCTGGCACCAAAATTGGTGCCATTTGGTACTTTCTTCAAAGATGGAGCTAAAGGTCTGAAATTTGACTTGTAAGTTCATCTAAGAAATATATAATGGGTGACTATGATCTTTTTACAATTCGTACATTTTGGTACCATAATTGGCACCACTTGGAAGAGGTCTGAAACTTGGCATGACGCTACAACTAGACAAAATATGATGGGTGACTATGTTCTCTTTATCATTCGTACATTTTGGGTACCAATATTGGTACCATTTGGTACTTTCTGTTCAGATGGAGCTAGAGGTCTGAAATTTGGCATGTGGGTAAAACTTAGAAATCTATGATGGGCGACTTTTTCGAATCTTTTCGCAATTCGAAAATTTTTGTACCAAAATTGGTACTATTTGATACTTTCTTAATAGATGGAGCTAGAGGTCCGAAATTTGGCATGTTGGTACAACTGAGAAATAAATAATGAATGACTAAATGATCTATTCAAAATTCGTACATTCCGGCGAAAAACTTGGTACCATTTGGTACTTTCTGTTCAGATGGAGGTTGAGTTCGGAAATTTGGCATGTAAGCACAACTGAGATATATATGATGGATGACTTAATGTCCCATTAAAAATTCGTAAATGCTGGTACTTTCTGTTCAGATGGAGGTTGGATTTGGCATGTAAGTACAACTAAGATATATAAGATGGGTGGCTAAATGATCTATTCACTATTCAAACATTTTGGTATCAAAATTGGTACCATTTGGTACTTTCTACATAGATGGAGCTAGAGGTCTTAAATTTGACAGATAGGTACAAGAAGGAAATATATAATGGCTGAATAAATAATGTATTAAAAATTTAAACATTCTGGTACCAAAATTGGTACCATTTGGTACTTTCTTCATAGATGGAGCTAGAGGTCTGAAATGTGGCATGTAGGTACAAGATGGCAATATATGATGGCTAAATGGTCCATTCAAAATTCGTACATTTTGATACCAAACAGTGCAAAATAGTACAAAAAAGCTTGTATTCGCTAAATTTTAGGTACAAGAAGTTTTTTTTCTAAAATCTTACATTAAGGTACTAAAACATGCGATATGGTACTTTCTTTATGAATTGAGCTAAAGCGCTCCAAATTCGTAATTTTATATAAACTGAATGGCTACTTAGGTTTTTGGAAGACCTATATTAAAAAAGGGGTACCATCGATTTATTGGGTTGCCCAAAAAGTAATTGCGGATTTTTTAAAAGAAAGTAAATGCATTTTTAATAAAACTTGGAATGAACTGTAATCAAATATACTTTTTTTCTAAAGCAAGCTAAAAGTAACAGCTGATAACTGACAGAAGAAAGAATGCAGTTACAGAGTCACAAGCTGTGAAAAAAATTTGTCAACGCCGACTATATGAAAAATCCGCAATTACTTTTTGGGCAACCCAATATATGTGAGCTATATCAAAATATGGACCAATATGGCCCATTTACAATCCCAACCGACCTACACTAATAGGAACTGTTTGTGCAAAATTTCAAGCACCTAGTCTTACTCCTTCAAAAGTTGGCGTGCTTTCCACACACGGTCAGGCGGAGGGACAGAGCGACGCTCGGAGGGACAGACGGGTGGAGATGGCTAGATCGACTAAAATGTTATGACGATCAAGAATATCAAAGTCTAAGACGATTATATCGAGGTATTACAAGCGGAATGACAAAATTATTACACCCCTATGGTGGACACTATAACAAGTAAAAGCGCGTTAAGTTCAGTCGAGTCGAAACTTACATATCTTTCACCATGGATCACATGAAATAAGTTCTTTTAATGATTTATTTAAATATATAAATACTCTATGAAGTTAGGAAGGCCTCCATGGAGCACTTTTTTAGTTGAAGAGTCGACCTTATCTTTAGGTATGCGAGTTGGGCCCCATTGAAGTTATTGGACATCAGTCTTTCTGGGGGTTTTTTGCTTTTAGTAAAAACAATGACGTACTGATGAGTCTTTAATCCTTTTTTGAGCTGTAGTTTATTGTTCCCACCTTGGGGATAAAGACCATACTGATATCTCTTCATGCCCTCGGTATCCATGGCTTGCCCTGACAATCCCTTCGAGCTGCATGGGATTTCGGGTTGCCCAAAAAGTAATTGCGGATTTTTCATATAGTCGGATTTTTCAAATTTTTTCACAGCTTGTGACTCTGTAATTGCATTCTTCCTTCTGTCAGTTATCAGCTGTTACTTTTAGCTTGCTTTAGAAAAAAAGTGTAAAAAAAGTATATTTGATTAAAGTTCATTCTAAGTTTTATTAAAAATGCATTAACTTTCTTTTAAAGAATCCGCAATTACTTTTTGGGCAACCCAATACAACTCCAAAACGTCTACTCAATACGTCTGAACTACAATAGTTTGCATTTTTTTTGGCAATTTTTACAACTTTGCAGTAATATCATATCACATCATTTCAAACCCATCGTGATTTGCAATCCCAGTTATACGAAAAAAACAAACGGAAGTTACCATTTCAAAAGGTCCAAAACATGCCAAATTGCAAAGAATGTCTGGCAAATTCCTCTACTGCCAACATTGTACAGTTAACACACTCAATGTTACATTGATAGATTCAGCAAATGCCACTCATGCTAACAGTCAAACAAAAAAAAAGGCAAAAAAAACCCCATTCGTCATAGATGAGCCACATACAGACCTCTACACACAGAGAGTGAGATGAAGTGATAGAGACAGAGTAATTGTATAGAGCGAGCAGTAACATTTGTCATTTGCCATACTGCGACACACACACCCAGAGACCAACAAGCAATCAAACACAATGATGTTTAATAGAGTTGCCATATTGAAGAACTGCATGTGAAATAAGCAGAATTAAGAGAATAAACGCAGACACTTCGATGTGCTTCAATGAGGCTCAGGGAAGAACTGCATTATTTAAGGATGTAAGTATGGCCGATTTAGTTACCATACACACTGATCTTCAATTGAACAAAAGGCCAATTTTGAAGCCAATTTTTCCCACTGGGGGGTATCTTAAATTCAGCCCGGCCGTTAAGTACTCACATTAACTCAACTTGCAATGAAGCAAGTCCATACGATTATCTTGAGAGAAATATGACAAAATTTTTCAACATAGGTTAGGTTAGGTTGAATGGGTTGCACACCAAACGTTAGTTCACTCGGAGGCCAGTTTAGCCCATTGCGGTCCCATAGAGAGAGAAACGGAAGAGAAAGAAAATGTGAGACCTCGTACTAGAGGTTATACACGAATAAATGCAAAAGACAGAAGGAGTGGAGAACCCGAGCGGGGGATGAAGAACCGTCCGTCCCTACGCAAGCACAGATCTACCTACACCGGAGCTTGTGGCGCCCCCATCGGAACCATCCTGTCCCCTCAATAAACCTCAGTAGAGATACCCGAGGTACGTTTGCAAGTTCACCCAGATCACAGAAGAAACGGCTCCCCCGGAAAGAAGAGACCTACGTCTCTGCAGACCCGGACAGGAACTCAGCAAGTGCTCAATAGCCTCCTTCGCATGCTCATCGAGGCAACTCCTACAGAAGTCATTGTGCGGTACCCCCATGCGCGCCGCCATGCGGCCTATGGCATAGTGTTCGGTTATGACCCCTGTCCAAGTACTCATCGACGTCCTCCTCCTGTCGATGACCGATCATCCACCGAGTCCCACCTCGCCAACGACTCCGCCCTGGCCAACCCCTTATTCTGTGTTCAGTAGCTCAACAAATGGCACGTAGGTAAGACCAAAGACTGATCCGCCCGGCGCAAACGAAAGCCTTCTGGCGCACTCGCCCGTCCTCTCATTTCCTGGAATCCCCTCATGCCCAGGAACCCATGTCAGCAACTCCCTCGTCTTCCTCCTCTCGATGACCGGTCATAGCGCCTTCGCAGTACCGGAACCAACTGCCGAGTCCAACCGCGCCACCGACGCTGCCCTGGCCAACCCATCTAATGTGCTCAGTAGCTCGACAAATGGCACGTAGGCAAGATCGATGGGAGGGCGGCACTCGCCCGCCCTCTCATTTCCTGGAATCTCCTCATGCCCAGGAACCCACATCAGCGTCACATCGTGGACCCGGAGCCTATCTAGCCTGGCCCACTCGCCCACCCTCTCATTTCCTGGAATCTCCTCATGCCCAGGAACCCATATCAGCGTCACATCGTGGACCCGGAGCCTATCTAGCCTGGCCCACTCGCCCGCCCTCTCATTTCCTGGAATCTCCTCATGCCCAGGAACCCATATCAGCGTCACATCGTGGACCCGGAGCCAAACAGCCCAAATGCATCTCGACCTCACCATCTTCGACCCCAAGGCTTTGAGCGCCGCCATACTGTCACACAGCCGGTTGTACGCACTGGATTGGCCCGATGTATGAGCTGCCGCCTCCATCATCGGTCGGTAACCGGTACATGGACCTCCCGTGGCCCTACGTGACCACGGGAGTAAAGTCACACTGAATATGCTGCAAGGTGCTGTGCCCCCAATATTGCCGGCCCAGTTTTGTTTATCAATCAGACGGCCGATTGAAGGCGGTTTCAGAGAGTACACCAATCGCCGCCTCAGGGAACTGACACCCCCCTCAAATGTGCTAGTTGCCGAGAGTAAGTTCCGAAACATCATTAACGCAGCAGACGCTCGCTTTATACCAGCCGGTCGAATACCCCAAGTGCGGCCCAATTTCCCGGCGCAGGCAGTGGTACTCGCGGACAAGCGTGATGGGATTCGTTGGTTCCACCCGACTATCCCCCGGAATCAGCGAGCTGAATCTGTAAATAATCTGGGAAGCCAACGAACATAAGCGGAAATTGGAGCAATGTAACTTAGGTACCGGTGTAAGCAAGCTGTGGTCTACTGTTAAGTCACTCTCGAACCCCGGTTGACGGGATGACAGGACCTCGGTCACTTTTGGCGACGTAACCGTGACTGATCCGAAGAGATGCGACTGGTTGTTCAATCGTCCTAAGAGTAACAGAGGGTTAAGAGGAGAGGAACCCCGGTAGACGGGATGACGGGACCTCGGTCACTTTTGGCGACGTAACAGTGACTGATCCGAAGAGATGCGCCAGGCTGTTCAATCGTCCCAAGAGTAACAGAGGGTTAAGAGGAGAGGAACCCCGGTAGATGGGATGACAGGACCTCGGTCACTTTTGGCGACGTAATCGTGACTGGTCCGAAGAGATGCGCCAGGTTGTTCAATCGTCCCAAGAGTAACAGAGAGTTAAGAGGAGAGCGATTCGTCGTATCCGTGGTCTCCTAACCGATGAACAGCCATCACAATTTACCGTGGGCGAAGTCACGAATGTCTTCCTTGGCTCTAAATCACCCAAGGCGTTGGGCCCCAACGGAATCTCTACACTGATGCTGAAGAATCTGGATGGAGTTGAGTACCTTAAAACTGTCCTCAACCTGTCTCTGAACACTGTTATAGTTACCGATGTCTGAAAGATGGGCAGAGTGATCCCTCTACTAAAGCCTAGAAAGGACCCGGGTTTGAGGGAATCTTACAGACCGATCTCCCTTCTCTCACCAGTAGCCAAGAGACTTGAGGCACTACTCTTCCCGAGTCTTGTTGGAGAATTTCCATTCGCCGGACATCAGCATGCGATTTCGAAGACTGCATAGCACAACAACAGCTTTGCATGCCATCACCGCTCACAATTGCCGTGGTTACAATCAGCCCAGGCCATGTGATAGGGCGGTCCTTGGGGCACTGGACCTATTGAAGGCATTCGACGCCGGAAATGCTGGGTCGCGAATTATCTGTGTGGTCACCAGTCATTTGGGGAATTTAGGGATAATAAGTCGAACCACCGTAGTGCAGAGGCCACCGTAGCGCAGAGGTTAGCATGCCAGCCAATGATGCTGAACGTCTGGGTTCGAATCCTGGCGAGACCATCAGAAAAAATTTTCAGCGGTGGTTTTCCCCTCCTAATGTTGGCAACATTTGTGAGGTACTATGCCATGTAAAACTTCTCTCCAAAGAGGTGTCGCACTGCGGCACGCCGTTCGGACTCGGCTATAAAAAGGAGGCCCCTTATCATTGAGATTAACTTGAATCGGATTGCACTCATTCATATGTGAGAAGTTTGCCCCTGTTCCTTAGTGGAATGTTCATGGGCAACATTTGCAATTTACAAGTCGAACCAACGTAGAGTGGTACAAGGAGTTCCCCAAGGCGGGGTGATATCTACGGCACTGTTTAATCTCTACCTATTCTCCATGACAACCAACCACTCCCTCCAACAGCGAACCTCTAGATCAAGCAGCATATCAAGCGGGTCTAGACAACATGCATGCCCACACGTTAGCAGATGCGATAATTGGCTACCGGGTGAATGTAGTCCTTGGAGAACGATCGCCTCCCATTGCGCCTGAATAAATTGACCTCCCCCCGCCAAACCAGAGTGGTTGACTCAATTACGATACGGCAGATGCAGCCGCCTCATCTCCTACAGAGCAAGGATTGATGCTGACATGCAGGATGTATGTCCCGATTGTGATAAGGGTCCACAATCGGTCCCTGTTTAACTGCCCAGCCAGACCCCCTTAGACTCAGACCCAGATCCCTCTGGGCGCATCTCATCCTAGACGCATAGTTCCTGAATCTGGATACTCAACTGAATCAAGCAGACGAAAGATGGAACACAACACAACTGCTACAACAAGAACAACCACAACACCAACCATGACGCATTTCGACTCTTGGTCGAAATCTCATCGGATAATTTTAGGTACGAAGGCTTCAAGGGCCGTAAGTTAATATGTTGTACGTATATCGAATTCATTCACGCTCGACACTCTGTCTGCTAGCTGTTCTTTTCCCAATGCATGTTCTTGTGTGTGTGTGTATTGGCAGATTTTATGTCTACGCAACCCTAGTGCAGAGGTAAGCATGACCGCCTTTGACGCAGAACGCCTGATTTCGAATCCTGGCGAAGACATCAGCAGAAAAATGTTTTTTTGGTTATTTCCTCCTTCTAATGCTGGCGACATTTGTGAGATACTTTGCCCTGTAAAAACTTCTCCTCACAAGAGGTGTCGCCCTGCGGCACGCCTGATTTCGAATCCTGGCGAAGACATCAGCAGAAAAATGTTTCAGCGGTGGTTATTTCCTCCTTCTAATGCTGGCGACATTTGTGAGATACTTTGCCCTGTAAAAACTTCTCCTCACAAGAGGTGTCGCCCTGCGGCACGCCTGATTTCGAATCCTGGCAGAGATATCAGCAGAAAAATGTTTCAGCGATGGTTATCCCCTCCTAATGCTGGCGACATTTGTGAGATACTTTGCCCTGTAAAAACTTCTCCTCACAAGAGGTGTCGCCCTGCGGCACGCAGTTCGGACTCGTCTATAAATAGAAGGCCCCTTAGCTTTGAGCTTAAATTTGAATCGGACAGCACCCAGTGATATGTGAGAAGTTTGCACCCCATTCCTCAAGGCAAGGTGCATGGGCAAATTTACAACCCTTTGGCAACCCTGTTTGTGTGTGCGTTTGTGAGACCGACTATGGTTGGCGATTATTTGGTTGGGAATTGCGACATTTTTGTGTTGGCAAAATTTTCGGGTTCCTGCTTTTTGCCTGTGGTATAAAGGCGAGGCAGTTTGATTTGGTATTGTCACAAGGGCACATACATCATGCACCACACACACACACACCCACACACACATACACTCAAACAAACAAGGCAATATGATATGAGTACATTAGCATTTTAATAATGGCATGTATGCAACTCTTAACGCACTTACACACACACACACACACACACACGTACACAAATCAATTTATTAGTACAAATGTAAGGATGCCTGTTTGCATTTATCAACCAACACCATCAACCACATCGTTTTCCCTCATCTACGAGCCCCACAAACAACACTGCTATGCTAATGGATGGAAAGTTCAGCACATTTGATTATTGGTTTTGGTTGGATGGTGGCCCTTTCAGTTTTTCCCTGCATTGCCATAATTTTTCCAGTATGGTGGGTTATTGTCACAGACGGCAAAAGGAATGCGAATTCTTCCCGGATGTGGTTTAAAGGATATTCGTAGAATTTCTGTTATTGTAGCCAAATGTAGCGGGGCACTGGTAGCCTTGCTGTTGCTGTTGCTGCTGGTATTCATGTTCATGATCAGGGCGGCTGATGTTGTTGTTGCTCTACGGATATTGAATTTCTCAATTAATTTCACAACGGGTAGACGAACAGACAGCTCGAACAACCAGAACGAAATGTGAAACGCGCTGTAGGTTATGGAGCTTCATTTTTGTAGCTGTTGTTGTTGTTGTCGCTGTTGCTGTTTGTCAACCATGTTTGCCATCATGAAAATGTATTTTTTTTGCCTCATTCGCCCTAGCCCTAGCCAATCAGTGGAAACATATGTTCATGTTCGCGTGTTCATACCCATGCTTTGGCGCTTTGGCCGCTTCATATCGAACTCATGTCCTGGCACACATGGAGACATGCAGCGAATCAGAGATGGCGCGTGAAAACATCTGAATATTATGTTTTATTAATGGCATAATCCATTTAGCTTTAATTCAATTTGCCATGCATAAGAACTCCTTCGACTATGGACTATGGATTTTTGCTTTGGCTGTGTGTGTGTGTGTGTGTTTTTTTGTTATCGATTTCAGTCATTTCGATTTCATACCACGCATGTAGGCAAATTGTCGCCAAAGTTGGAGACAATAAATGGGCAATTTTTTTTTTGTTTGCTTAATTTGACTAAATGTTGATTATAATGGCAATTTGTTTAAGCTTTTAAGAAATTAATTATATTGAGTGAGATTTGAAATGAAAAGGAGGGAATTAAAATTTACTAAAGTAATTTTGAAATGCTATTACAAGGTAATTGAGATATTATGAGCACTCACTATTTAAGCTGGATAAAGACTATAGGGACCAAGCGGTAGCACTTTTTTGTGGAGTGGAGCGGTGCCCACACACTTGACCCCGAGTTTGAATATCAAATTCGTATACTAATGGGTTGCCCAAAAAGTAATTGCGGTTTTTTTTATATAGTCGGCGTTGACAAATTTTTTCAACGGCTTGTGACTCTGTAATTGCATTCTTTCTTCTGTCAATTATCAGCTGTTACTTTTAGCTTGCTTTAGAAAAAAAGTGTAAACAAGTAAAAGCGTGCTAAGTTCGGCCGGGCCGAATCTTATATACCCTCCACCATGGATCGCATTTGTCGAGTTCTTTTCCCGGCATCTCTTCTTAGGCAAAAAAGGATATAAGAAAAGAGTTGCTCTGCTATTAAAACGATATCAAGATATGGTCCGGTTCGGACCACAATTAAATTATATGTTGGAGACCTGTGTAAAATTTCAGCCAATTCGTATAGGAATTGCGACCTCTAAAAGCTCAAGAAGTCAAATCCCCAGATCTGTTTATATGACAGCTATATCAGGTTATGGACCGATTTGAACCATACTTGGCACAGTTGTTGGATATCATAACAAAACACGTCGTGCACAATTTCATTTTAATCGGATAAGAATTGCGCACTCTAGAGGCTCAAGAAGTCAAGACCCAAGATCGGTTTATATGGCAGCTATATCAGGTTATGGACCGATTTGAACCATACTTGGCACAAATGTTGGATATAATAACAAAACACGTCGTGCAAAATTTCATTTCAATCGGATAAGAATTGCGCACTCTAGAGGCTCAAGAAGTCAAGACCCAAGATCGGTTTATATGGCAGCTATATCAGGTTATGGACCGATTTGAACCATACTTGGCACATTTATTGGATATCATAACAGAACACGTCGTGCAAAATTTTATTCCAATCGGATAAGAATTGCGCCCTCTAGAGGCTCACGAAGTCAAGACCCCAGATCGGTTTATATGGCAGCTACATCAGGTTATGAACCGATTTGAACCATACTTGGCACAGTTGTTGGATATCAAAACAAAACACGTCGTGCAAAACTTCATTCCAATCGGATAAGAATTGCGTCCTCTAGAGGCTCAAGAAGTCAAGACCCAAGATCGGTTTATATGGCAGCTATATCATGTTATAAACCGATTTGAACCATACTTGGCACAGTTGTTGGATATCATAACAAAACACGTCGTGCAAAATTTCATCCCAATCGGATAAGAATTGCGCACGCTAGAGGCTCAAGAAGTCAAGACACAAGATCGGTTTATATGACAGCTATATCAAAACATGGACCGATATGGCCCATTTACAAAACCAACCGACCTACACTAATAAGAAGTATTTGTGCAAAATTTCAAGCGGCTAGCTTTACTCCTTCGGAAGTTAGCGTGCTTTCGACAGACAGACGGACGGACGGACGGACGGACGGACAGACGGACGGACATGGCTAGATCGACATAAAATGTCACGACGATCAAGAATATATATACTTTATGGGGTCTCAGACGAATATTTCGAGTAGTTACAATCAGAATAACGAAATTAGTATACCCCCCATCTTATGGTGGAGGGTATAAAAAAACTTTAAAGGGCCTAACACAACTTACTGTCCCAAATTTCAGCGATAATGGACAATAAGTGCGCCTATTATTGGCCCAAGATCTTAAATCGAAAGATCGGTCTATATCGCAGCTATATGCAAATTTTGATCGATCTAGGCCAAATTGCAGAATTATTTCGAGGGGCTTAACACAACACAACACTGTCCCAAATTTCGGCACATCGAACAATAAATGCGCCTTTTATGGGCCCAAAGACTTAAATCGAGAGATCGGTCTTAATGGCAGCTATATACAAATCTGGACCGATCTGGGCCAAATTGAAGAAGGATGTCAAAGTTCGTAAGACAACTCAGTGTCCCAAATTTAGCCAACAGCGGACAATTAATGCGTCTTTTATGGGCTCAAAACCTTTAATAGAGAGATCGGTCTATATGACAGCTATATCCAAATCTGGCCGGATCTATGCCATATTGCAGTAGTATATCGAGGGGCATAACATAACTCATTGTCGCAAATTTCGGCGTCATTGGACTATAAATGCGCCTTTTATGGGCCCAAAGACTTAAATCGAGAGATCGGTCTTTATGGCAGCTATATCCAAATCTGGACCGATCTGGGCCAAATTGAAGAGAGACATGGAAGGGCCTAACACACCTCACCGTCCCAAATTTTGGCGATATCGGGCAATAAATGCGCCTTCTATGGGCCCAAAACCTTAAATCGAGAGATCGGTCTATATGGCAGCTATATCCAAATCTGAACCGATCTGGGCCAAATTGAAGAGAGACATGGAAGGGCCTAACACAACTCACCATCCCAAATTTTAGCAAAATCGGATTATAAATGTGGCTTTTATGGGCCTAAGACCCTAAATCGGCGGATCGGTCCATATGAGGGCAATATCATGATATAGTCCGATATAGCCCATCTTCAAACTTAACTAGATTATGGACAAAAAAAAATCTGTCCAAAGTTTCAGCTCAATAATTCTTTTTTTTTTAAAGACTGTAGCGTGATTTAACAGACAAACGGACAGACGGACGGACATGGCTAGATCGTCTTAGATTTTTACGCTGATCACTGATACTGGGTCGGAAATGGATATTTCGATGTGTTGCAAACGGAATGACAAAATGAATATACCGGTGGGGGTATACTGCTTTTAAGTATATTTCTTATTAGTGCAGGTCGGTTGGGATTGTAAATGTGCCATATCGGTCCATGTTTTGATATATTGGTTTGCCCAAAAAGTAATTGCGGATTTTTCATATAGTCGGCGTTGACAGATTTTTTCAACGGCTTGTGACTCTGTAATTGCATTCTTTCTTCTGTCAGTTATCAGCTGTTACTTTTAGTTTGCTTTAGAAAAAAAAGCGTAAAAAAAGTATATTTGATTAAAGTTCATTCTAAGTTGTATAAAAAATGCATTTACTTTCTTTTAAAAAAATCCGCAATTACTTTTTGGGCAACCCAATAGTTGCCATATAAACCGATCTGAAATCTTGACTTCTTGAGTAACTACAGAGCGCAATTCCTAACCGATTTGGACGTATTTTGTTGTGACCTCCAACAACTGTGTCAAATATGGTTCAAATCGGTCCATAATCAGATAGCTGCCATATTAACCGTTCTGGGATCTGGACTTATTGAACCTTTAGAGGATGCAATTATTATCCGATTTGGTTGAAATTTTGTACAACGGCTTCACCCATGACCTTCAACATGGGTGTTTAATATAATCTGGAGCGTTCTATAGCCATATACCATATGAACATAACACCCTATTTTACTTCTTGAGCCCCTAAATGGCGCAATGGCGAATTGGCTGAAATTTTACACAATGACTTCTACTACACCTCAATTATGGTCCGGATCGAACCATAACTTTATATTTATCCTTTAACTTTTCTTTTATCCTAGGTTTGCCTAAAAAGAGATATCGGGAAAAGAACTCGATAAGTGCGATCCATGGTATAGGGTATATAAAATTCGGCCCGGCCGAACTTAGCACGCTTTTACTTGTTTTTTATTTCGTAATGCTTTATACAGGGGTTGTTTTATTCAATGCCTTCCCTGTTCATTGCCCCCTTCTTCGTTTCAAATACAACTTTTTTGCTCTGCAAAGTTTTAAATTGGAATTGCATAAAATCCTTCATAAAATTAGCCTTTTGCCTAAAGGTCAATGGCAATTTGCCATACCCAGCCAACTCTTATGGCGTGCGTGAGCCATTTTGCAGTGCACATTACACAGTCTCAATGACTGCGGTTCGATTGGTTGGCAGAGTAAAAAGCTCCTCTACCAAAAAAAAAAAAAAGCCACAGACATGTTTCAACTGGAGCATTTTTAATTGATATAGAAGCGAATATAGGAAATGATAGTAAGTTAATTAAGAAGGAATTTTTTATGTTGTTACAGTAAGTGTAGTAATGACGGAGGCCACCGTAGCGCAGAGGTTAGCATGTCCGCCTATGACGCTAAACGCCTGGGTTCGAATCGTGGCGAGACCATCAGAAAAAAAATTTCAGCGGTGGTTTTCCCCTCCCAATGCTGGCCACATTTGTGAGGTACTATGCCATGTAAACCTTCTCTCAATTTGGCCCAGATCGCTCGAGATTTGGATATAGCTGCCATATAGACCGATCTCTAGATTTGAGGTTCTAGGCACACAAAAGGCGCGAAATTTGGGACAGTTGTGTTAGGCCCCTCGAAATTGTTCTGCAATTTGGCTCACTTCGGTCCAGGCTTGGACCCATAAAAGGCGCATTTATTGTCCGATATCGCCAAAATTTGGGACAGTGAATTGTGTTTGGGCCTTCGACATTTTTCTTTAATTTGGCCTAGATGGGTCCAGATTTGAATATAGCTGCCATATAGACCGATCTCTCGATTTATGGTTTTGGACCCATAAAATGCGCATTTTTTGTCCGATGTCGCCCAAATTTGGGCCAGTGAGTCAAGTTAGGCCCATCGATATCCTTCTTCAATTTGGCCCTGATCAGTCCAGATTTGGTTATAGCTGCCATATAGACCGATCTCTCGATTTAGGGTCTTAGGCCCATAAAAGCCACATTTATTATCCGATTTTATTGAAATTTGGGGCGGTGAGTCAAGTTAGGCGCCTCGACATACTTCTTTAATTTGGCCTAGATCGGTCCAGATTTGGTTATAGCTGCCATATAGACCGATCTCTCGATTTATGGTTTTGGACCCATAAAATGCGCATTTTTTGTCCGATGTCGCCCAAATTTGGGCCAGTGAGTCAAATTAGGTGCCTCGACATACTTCTGCAATTTGGCCTTCATCAGTCCAGATTTGGTTATAGCTGTCATATAGACCGATCTGCCGATTTAGGGTCTTAGGCCCATAAAAGCCACATTTATTATCCGATTTTATTGAAATTTGGGACAGGGAGTTGTGTTAGGCCCATCGATATCCTTCTTCAATTTGGCCCTGATCAGTCCAGATTTGGTTATAGCTGCCATATAGACCGATCTCTCAATGTATGGTCTCGGGCCCATAAAATGCGCCTTTTTTGTCCGATGTCGCCGAAATTTGGGACAGTGAGTCAAGTTAGGCCCCTCGACGTACTTCTGCAATTTGGCCTTGATCAGTCCAGATTTGGTTATAGCTGTCATATAGACCGATCTGCCGATTTAGGGTCTTAGGCCCATAAAAGCCACATTTATTATCCGATTTTATTGAAATTTGGGACAGTGAGTTGTGTTAGGCCCATCGATATCCTTCTTCAATTTGGCCCCGATTAGTCCAGATTTGGTTATAGCTGCCATATAGACCGATCTCTTGATTTATGGTCTCGGGCCCATAAAATGCGCCTTTTTTGTCCGATGTCGCCGAAATTTCGGACAGTGAGTCAAGTTAGGCCCCTCGACATCTTCCTGAAATATGACACAGATCAATCTAGATTTGGATATAGCTGTCATATAGACCGATCTCTCGATTTAAGGTTTTGGGGCTATAATAGGCGTATTTATTGTCCGATTTCTCCGAAATTCGGGACAGTGAGTTGTGTTAGGCTCTTTGCCATATTTCTGCAATTTGGTTTTGAACCCATAAAAAGCGCATTTATTGTCCGATATCACCAAAATTTGGGACAGTGAATTGTGTTTGGGCCTTCGACATTCTTCTTTAACTTGGCCTAGATTGGTCGAGATTTGAATATAGCTGCCATATAGACCGATCTCTCGATTTAGGGTCTTAGGCCCATAAAAGCCACATTTATTATCCGATTTTGCTGAAATTCGGCACGGTGAGTTGTGTTAGGCTTTTCGACATCCGTGTCGTATATGGTTCAGATCGGCCTATATTTGGACATAGCTACCAAAAGCCCAAGGGTACAAGTTATGAAATTTTCCCCGGATTATGACGAAAGGTATTTTAACATATTGGGTTGCCCAAAAAGTAATTGCGGATTTTTTAAAAGAAA